>NC_080104.1:61779851-62083120 GCF_950005125.1 Chionomys nivalis | reverse complement strand
GCCAAGAGGACCCTGTCGTCCAGCACGCAGGCCAGCCTGGAGATCGACTCGCTGTTCGAGGGCATCGACTTCTACACGTCCATCACGCGGGCGCGCTTCGAGGAGCTGTGCTCGGACCTGTTCCGCGGCACGCTGGAGCCCGTGGAGAAGGCCCTGCGCGACGCCAAGCTGGACAAGGCGCAGATCCACGACCTGGTGCTGGTGGGCGGCTCGACGCGCATCCCCAAGGTGCAGAAGCTGCTGCAGGACTTCTTCAACGGGCGCGACCTGAACAAGAGCATCAACCCGGACGAGGCGGTGGCCTACGGGGCGGCGGTGCAGGCGGCCATCCTGATGGGGGACAAGTCTGAGAACGTGCAGGACCTGCTGCTGCTGGACGTGGCGCCGCTGTCGCTGGGCCTGGAGACGGCGGGCGGCGTGATGACGGCGCTCATCAAGCGCAACTCCACCATCCCCACCAAGCAGACGCAGACCTTCACCACCTACTCAGACAACCAGCCCGGGGTGCTGATCCAGGTGTACGAGGGCGAGAGGGCCATGACGCGCGACAACAACCTGCTGGGGCGCTTCGAGCTCAGCGGCATCCCGCCGGCGCCCCGGGGCGTGCCGCAGATCGAGGTGACCTTCGACATCGACGCCAACGGCATCCTGAACGTCACGGCCACCGACAAGAGCACGGGCAAGGCCAACAAGATCACCATCACCAACGACAAGGGCCGGCTGAGCAAGGAGGAGATCGAGCGCATGGTGCAGGAGGCCGAGAGGTACAAGGCCGAGGACGACGTGCAGCGCGAGCGGGTGGCGGCCAAGAACGCGCTCGAGTCCTACGCCTTCAACATGAAGAGCGCCGTGGAGGACGAGGGCCTCAAGGGCAAGCTCAGCGAGGCGGACAAGAGGAAGGTGCTGGACAAGTGCCAGGAGGTCATCTCCTGGCTGGACGCCAACACGCTGGCCGACAAGGAGGAGTTCGTGCACAAGCGGGAGGAGCTGGAGAGGGTGTGCAGCCCCATCATCAGCGGGCTGTACCAGGGCGCGGGGGCTCCCGGGGCTGGGGGCTTCGGGGCCCAGGCGCCCAAGGGAGGCTCCGGGTCGGGGCCCACCATCGAGGAGGTGGATTAGAGGCCCCTCCTTGCTCTCTCCGGAGTCCTCTGGGAAGTGGACTGATCGCGCTAGAGGACTGCCATTGCACTGTCTGTCGGGGTTGGTCCTTCCCTCCTGGGTTCGTTCTAAAGTTCCAGCCTTTTAGAGGGTAATTGAGTTGACTGTTAAACTTTATACGTTTATGTTCTTTATATCCACAGTAACATTGCCAGTTTGTCTGTCTACAGTATTTTTTTTTTAAACAGAGTAAAGGGATTTTGTGTTCTTAGACCTAATGATGTGTGAAATTTAAAGTATTAGTTGCTGCCCAGGTACCCATGACAGTCTCAGTGTCTGGTCCCAGTCCAGAGCAGCTAAAGTTGACAGTGTCTTCTATTTCCCTCAGTCATCCCCGAGACAGACTGGCTTTCATCACCTTTTTTGCACTGTGTATTTCTAACTTTAGTCTTCCACGCTAAAACTTTAATTATCTGCTTGTCCTTATTATCGTTTTGTGGTATAATCCATAGTTCTTTGTATTTAATCCACGTACTGTATGGATGGCATTTTCCTGCCACCGGAGAATCAACACTGCCCCCCCTGTGGAGAGTCTTTTCTTTCCAACACTACAAAGAAAAAAAAAACTTACAATGTAAATATTCTAAATAAACTGTTACAACTATGTTTTGTCCTTGTGTCTGTTGGGAGGGATGAGGACTTCTGGGTTTATGCAGGTTCCCTGGTTTTGCGTTGACCAGAGCAGGGACTGGGGAATTTTGTTCGAGTTTAAGTGTGGGCTTTCTATGTGTTAGGCAGAAGATCTTAGCGGCAGGTGCTCACTTTGATGACACTGTGGATCATTTACGGGAAAAGTAGGAGTGGGGCTGGATATAGTTTGGGGCTCCGTGGAGAGGGTATCAGGGGCTCTGATGGCTCTGAACTCTCCCCCACCTCCCCGGGACTGAATCTAGAGCTGTGTTTCTCAACAACCATGACCCCTTTGGGGGTCGTAGGTCCCTTTCACGGGGTCACTAAGACCGTTGGAAAGCAGATTCTTGCATGATGATTCATACCAGCAAAGTCACAGTTATGCATAGCAACCAAAATAATTTTACAGTTGGAGGGAGTCACCTAACATGAGAACTGTGTTAAAGGGTCACAGCGTCGGGAAGGGTGAGGACCCCTGCCCTAGAGCATCCTACGTGCTAGCCACGCCTTCCTCACCGAGCTCAGAGCCCCCTGTAACATCTCCTGTGTTCTTTGAGACAGAGTCTCACCATGCAGTCCTGCCCCGCTCAGACTCTGAGAGCCATCTTCTTTTTTCCCACCTGACTCTTTATTGCTTTTCAAGATCTTGCACAGAGCTGCCCCGGCAATGGCTACACTCAGACTTCCTCCAGCTCAGCCTGACCTTTTCAGTCCCCATCTCCAAACCCCTTCGCTGAGATTGGACACTTTTGCCACCAGGCACCAGGTCTGGCTATCTTTTTCTTTGTGGGCAGGAGGGGGTTCGTGTGTGTGTGTGTGTGTGTGTGTGTGTGTGTGTGTGCGTGCGTGAGAGAGAGAGAGAGAGAGAGAGAGAGAGAGAGAGAGAGAGAGAGAGAGATGGCCTTTCTATGTAGCCCTGGCTGTGCTGGAACGTGCTATGCTGGGATCACAACACACACTCTCACGCCCACTCTCCATCTGCCCTCTTCCTTCCAAGCAGTAAACCTGGTGAAATAATGGACCATTTACCTAGCTTGTCCAAGGCCTGAATAAACAGGCAGAAAATAGGGGGGAAATAGCAGAAAAAGCCCTTTTCTCCGTCCTGTTGGTGTAATGACATCCTCTTCGGATTGCTGGGGTCTAGCTCAATGACAGAATGCTGGCTTAGCGTGGAGGCCCTAAAACAATCCCCAGCTCCAGCGAGAATAAATCACTTAGCTGGGCCGGGGCCACCTTCATTTCCAGCATATTCTTACACAGCAGGTGTCAGGCCGCCCTGCGGTAAAGAAGCCAGCAGCAAGAGTTTAATGACCAGAAACTAATTCTTGAGTTCAGGCTGATTATGTTCATGAACTGCTCATTAGAGATCCAGTTTATTGCTAAGCCACACCAGACAGAAGTCATGTCTAGCCGGAACTTGTACTCAGTGTAGAACTGAAAGCAGCTTCTTCCTATAGCCTCCCCGGTGGAAACTGGGCCTCTAGGAACTGAGAAGCTTATCAAATAAATAATTACTGTAGGATTCTTAGATTTTAAAAGGTTTATATTATGTTACAAAACAGGATCTCTGCGTAGCCCTGACTGGCCTCGAATTCACAGAAATCTGCCTGCCTCTGTCTCCCAAGTGCTGGGATCAGAGGCCAGTGCCACCACCCCAACCTCACAAGAGAGTTTTGATGGAAGGTTACAGCTTCAAGGGAGGGAGGGCGGATGGAATAACTGAAAAAAGTACAGAGAAAATCCATTTCTTGTATGCCCAGTGACATTTCAAACTTCATTTATAATATTGTTTCTGAGTTAGCGTCTTAGACCACCCTTTAGCTCCATAAAGGGCACAGCCCGGCCCTCCAACTTGCATTTATTTATTTGTTTGTTTGTTTATCTATCAAGACAGGGTTTCTCTGTGTAGCCCTGGCTGTCCCGGAACCCCTATTGTAGACCAGGCTGGCCTTGAACTCAGAGATTTGCTGCCTCTGCCTCCTGAATGCTGGGATTAAAATTGTATACCGCTACCTCCCAGCTAAAATGTATTTTTAGAAACAAAGCCAGAGATGCTTAAAGTGGCTCACACATATGATTCCAGTATTAGGAAGTGAATGCAGAAGTGTTGAGTGCAGAACTGCAGTCTCAGAAAAATGACAAAGGGGGCTGGAGAGAGGCCTCGGAGGTTAGGAGCACTTACTGCTCTTCAGCAGGTCCTGGCTCAGTGCCCAGCACCCACAGCAAGTGCCTCCCAGCTTCCTGTAACTCCAGTTCCAAAGCATCCAAAGCACTGTGACTGGCCTCAGCAGGCACTTGCACACATGTGGTGTGCACATACATAAATAAAATTAATCTCTTTGTTTATGTTTTTCGAGACAGGGTTTCTCTGTGTAACAGCCCTGGCTGCCCTGGAACCTGCTTTGTAGACCAGGCTGACCTAGAATTCAGAGATCCATCTGCTTCTGCCTCAGAGTGCTGGAACTAAAGGCATGCACCACCAAGCCCGGCCATAATACTAATTTTTAAAATAATTTTTAAAACTGACAAAGATGTCTGAGTTGGTAGTGGGTCACGCCTGTAATTCTAAGCATGGTTGGACCCCATCTTGGACTGTCTAGTTAGGTACAAATGTGCCGGGGATACGGTGGGGGTGTAGGGGAGAAAAGTTTACTACCCAATAAAGCTTTATTTTATTTTATTTTTTTTATAAAAAAGATGGAGAGCAGAAGCTGAGATGCAAATTCAGATCGTTCTGGCTGGTGGAGGTGACCTGAGTCCCCTAGGTAGCCTGGATCAGAACAGAATCACCGCAGCCATACACACCTCCAGGCGGTCAGAGAGCGCACACACCCAGCCGGCTCTCCGGGGTCTTTACCCCACCTTGGGCGTCTAGGCCGCTCGCCTGCCTCCATTTTTGTTTTCCTTTTCTTTGGCAATTTAGCAGAAGTCACAAGTCATGCATGACTCTCCACCCAGAAGAGTGAGCGACATAATTCCGCTTCGTTCCCTCCGCATTAGTCAGCGCGCGCCCGGGTCAGGCATATCCGAAGACGACTACGAGCGTCAGGACCCCGGGCCGGCGCGGCTATAAAAGCGCGCGGGCGGGCGGCGGCGGGTCTCTTTGTGCTCGGCTTTGTGTGTGCATCGTTCTTTGTCCCTTGCTTTGCTACCTTTGCGGAGGTCGTACAGCAGGTACCCCCGGGTCCCGTGGGGAGGGCTCCGCGGCGTGGGGCTGGGCAGGATGACCCACATTTACAGACTAGAGTTTCTGATGTCTCCGTGACGCCACCCTTGGAACTGACCCAGCCCGGGAGGAGGGACGCGGGCCGCAGTCTCTCGGGCCTGTGCTCACACTGTTCTCTCTCCCCAGGTCTCCGATCCGCGCCGGCGGGACCCAGGGCCACGATGGTGAGCGGATGGTGCGATCGCTGGGCGGGATGTGGAGGGGCTGGTCCCGGGGGAGCGACGGTAATGATGACCTCTGGTGATTCTGAGTGTCCCGCTGACGCCATCACCGCAGCGCTCTGACCGCCCCTGGCCGGCGTCTGCTGTAGCTGGGGTTCGAACTTCCGTGGCCTGGAGTTCTTAACGGTTTGTTTCTGTCTTGCTTCCTGTTAGGGGATTGAGGACACCCGCTGGCCACTTTCTCCTGAGGGAAGGTTAGTATTGGGCGACAGAAGGACCTTAGGTTAAGGTTATCTCAGACGGTTTTCTTAGCAAGGCGTCATGACCATTAGCGTTTGTTTTCTAAAATTTGCTGTATCTCTGGCTTTGCTCCCTCTGCGGAGGTCGTGCAGCAGGTACCCCCTGGTCCCGTGGGCAGGGCTCCGTGCACGTTTGTCTATGAAGTGGTCAGGGTCCCTGTACTGGAGTTACAGCTGTAAGCTGCCATGTGGGTACTGGGAGTTTAATCCGGGTCCTGGAAGAGCAGCCCGTGCTCTTAACTGCTGACCCATAGGCGTGCCACCATTCCCAGCTTTAACCTAATTCCAAACCTATAGTGGCTGGAGTTGAAGCCATGAGCCACGACCCTCATTTTATTGAATTTTTTCTGCATATGGGTGCTTTGTTGCATTGTAGCTCAGACATTTCCTTAGACCATTCAGGTTGCAAGGAGTTCGTTTTTTGAGGGGTTTTTTTATGGTGTTTAGCTGTGGTTGTCCCACCTTTTTGTAGTTTTTAGCAGTTATGGTCCAGTAACTTGGTGGTTTTGGGTTTCTTCTATGGCCCCAAAGCCTGAGAATACGAACATGGCCAACCACAACCGGTCTTACTCTCAGACTAACAACCCTTGGGCTTCTGTTGTATTTTTACTGATTCAGGTCTCCCAAACTGGGAATGATGATTTCACAGACTAGAGTCTCTGACGCTGGTCCTGATGTCAACTATAAATCTGACTCTTGGGGAACCTGAATCCTTATTTTGGGTGCACTATTTCCCTTCCTTAGGATGGAATCCAGTGTCGTCCCAAATGCTCTGCTTGTCATTGACTGTCCTATTTTCGCCTCTAGACTGAGTTCTGAAGACTACACAGAGGCCTGGTTCCCTCATCTAGATTATGAACTGACCTGAGAACCAAGCCTAAAGTGGAATCTATAAGTGGTCCAGCATGGCGTGATTGTGCCTGCCCGGTCATGCTAGTGTCTGAGAGCGAGTCCTTTCTCCTTACTGTGGCGGTGAGTGTTCTAGTTAACCTTCTGTTGCTGTGATTAAGAACTGGGTCGTGACTAAGGGCAGCTTGGGGGAGCAGTTTAAAGGGTTTGACTTGGTCTGTGGAGGAATGCTGCCTGCTGCCTTTTCCATTACCTCATTTCCGTGAGACCTGGAACCACTGGGCTCCCAACAGACTTGCTGATCTGTCCCCGGGGCTTGTAAAGTTGCTGCTCGGTCCTTCCGCTTTCTGTGGTAGCCTTGTTGGACTAGCCTGAGCTTTCTGAGGATGTTTGAGTCCACGTGTTCCTTTTCTGAAATTTCAGGATTTGCTGCTACAGAGGCTGACATGCATGGATCCTGAGAATTGTTTACTGTGTCAGCAGCTGTCGGTGCTGAAACCACATCAGCTAAACATGGTGGCATCTGTCTGTTTACCCAGAGTGGAGCAGCGTTTCGCTTGAAGAGTTTGGGCAATGTAATGAAAGCTTGTCTCCCTGAAATGTTTACATGCTGTCTTATCTTGGCTTTCTCTGAAAGTCTAATAAAATACTTGAACACTGAAGTGATTGCTGTCTGTGTGGAAGGGATTGCTGGAAGGTCCCAGTAGTCACAGCTGTGGTGTGGTGGTATTTGTGTACCTGTCATAAGCATCAAACACACAAAGAGCTCAGGTCCTCCAGAACTGTCATTTTAGTGCTTGGGAGCCCTTGAGCTTATGATTTGGTTCTTACTGAGCCACATACTGGGTGCTGTGTACTCTTTGCAGCAGTCCAGAGATAACTCCAAAATGACTGATGGGGGGAGTTTATAAAGTTGTGATGGCAAGGGGCTGGAGAGATGGCTCAGTGGTTAAGAGCATTGCCTGCTCTTCCAAAGGTCCTGAGTTCAATTCCCGGCAACCACATGGTGGCTCACAACCATCTGTAATGAAGTCTGGTGCCCTCTTCTGGCCTGCAGACATACACACAGAATATTGTATACATAATAAATATTAAAAAAAAAGTTGTGATGGCAAGCATGGGGCCTGTATGATGGTTAATGGCTGAACTGCCATTAACAGT
This sequence comes from Chionomys nivalis, assembly GCF_950005125.1. Taxonomy (NCBI): domain Eukaryota; kingdom Metazoa; phylum Chordata; class Mammalia; order Rodentia; family Cricetidae; genus Chionomys; species Chionomys nivalis. The sequence continues at coordinate 62,075,636 of NC_080104.1, read as the reverse complement.
TTTAGCCCAAGGTCTGGTCTTGATCTCAACTGCCTGCTATAAACAAGGGTAGCTGTAAGTGCTAAAGCTTCTCCTAAGTGCAGGGATTACAGAATACAGCATCAAATCCTTTACATATGCTGGGCAGTGGTGCTCCACTCCATGCCTCTCTGTACTCAGGAGGGAGAGAGGCAGGTTGACCCCTAGTTGAGTACATAGTTGAGGCCAGCACAGGATACAAGTTAACCTTTTTAAAAATATATTCTATGTGCATTGGTGCTCTACGTGTTCTTATGTGAAGGGTCTTGCGGTTAGAGACAACTCTGAGCAGCTATGCGGGTGCTGGCAATGGAACCCCACATCCTCTAGAAGAGAGCAGCCAGTGCTCTACCACTGAGCCATCGGGCCGTGTACTTCTGACCCAGAGAGGATTCTTGGGAGGTCTCATTCTTCCCTGAATTATAGGCAATTAGTGGTCTCTGGGGAAACCAGACCAGACCTTTTTTTTTTTTTTTTTTTTGGTTTTTCGAGACAGGGTTTCTCTGTGGTTCTGGAGCCTGTCCTGGAACTAGCTCTTGTAGACCAGGCTGGTCTCTCGAACTCACAGAGATCCACCTGCCTCTGCCTCCCAAGTGCTGGGATTAAAGGCGTGCGCCACCACCTCCCGGCCAGACCAGTCTTTAATTTTAAATAAATTTCAAATTTATGTCTGGATGTTTTGTGTCGTTAATGTCCTCCATTCTGACTTCTGAGGGGGCCAGGTACACACGTGCATGTGCCTGCAGACAAAACACTTAAATTTTAAGCAGGCTCCTTAGGCACAGGTGATTGTAGAGAAGGGAAGCTGAGTTCCCTCCCTAACAGGAAAGTTGTTTTTTCCAACCTCCATTTTCCCTAATCAATTGATTGGCTTTTTCCCTTTGAAGTTGCCCCATCTCTAACTGGCAAGATGAGGGAGCAGGAGAAGGAATGGTTTGAACATAAGCATAGCACAGTGACCCAGTTCAGCTGGGAAGGCAGTTCATGGCCAGCACCCTCCACAAGTGCGCACACACAAAAACTTAAAACCATTCAACTTTAAAAGACTCTTACAGCACTCGGGAGGCAGAGACAGGTGGATCTCTGAGTTTGAGGCACAGTCTGAGGTACAGTCTGAGGTTTTTGTCTTGAAAAACAAAAGCAAATATTTTTAGGTGTTTAGACGATTTGCAGGCCCTGTGGGTCACATGCATGCAATTCCCACAGTGGTCAGCAGAGGGAGTCAGATCACTTGTTCCTGTAATTATAGACTGCAGTAGTGGGTATTAAACCTGGGTCATCTGGAAGAACAGTGCTTTCTTGCTAGCTTGGTTTGTTTGTTGAAACAGAGCCTCACTCTGTGGTCTGACTGGCCTGGAATGCATTATGAGTTCAGGACTGTTCTTGAATTCACAGAGATGGGCCTGTCTTTGCCTCTAAAGGTGTCAAACTGGACTCTGCCAAAACTTTGAACGTTTTACTCTGACGGGTCTGTATTTCACATAATCTCTCATAGTACTTGATTGGAGTTACAATATCTTGGGAACAGGATGACTAAGATTCTGGAGGTAAACTGGGCACGGTGGCACACGCCTTTAATCCCAACACTCAAGAGTGGAGGCAAAGTGGATCTCTGAGTTGGAGACCAGCCTGGTCTACAGAGTGAGGTTCAGATCAGCCAGGAACACTGTTACACAGAGAAATCCTGTCTCAAAAAAACAAAACAAAACAAAAAGATTCTGGAGGTAGAGGCTGGCCAGATGGTTCATCTGGTTAAGAGCATTGGCTGCTCTTTTTTTGTTGTTGTTTTGTTTTTCAAGACAGGGTTTATCTGGAGCTTTGGAGCCTGTCCTGGAACTACCTCTTGTAGTCCAGGCTGGCCTTGAACTCACAGGGCTGCATTGGCTGCCCAGGTTTGGGTCCCAGCACACCGGATGACTTGGTCATCTTTAACTCCAGTTCCAAGGGATCCAGCACCTTCTAACCTCTGTGGCACCAAACACACGATGCACAGACACACGTGCAGGCAAAACACTCATACAAATAAAATAAACTGTAAGCGAGTGGTTGTGCTCACGCCTTTACTCCCAGCACTCGGGAGGCAGAGGCAGGCGGGTCTCTGTGAGTTCACGGCCAGTCTGGTCTACAGAGCGAGTTTCAGGACAGCCAGAACTACACAGAGAAACTCTGTCTCCAAAAGGCAAAAATAAACAAACAAATTTTAAAAGTAGAAAAAGGAATGATTCTAAAGGCATTCAGAATACTTTTAAGATTTTATTTATTTACTAAGTATACAGTATTCTGCCAGAAGAGGGCACCAGATCCCATTATAGATGGTTGTGAATCACCATGTGATTGCTGGGAATTGAACTCAGGACCTCTGGAAGAGCAGCCAGTGCTCTTAACCTCTGAGCCATCTCTCCAGCCCCCAGAATACTTTTCCAGCAAATGCAAGGTTTGATCCTCAGCTCCAGGGGTTTGGGGAGGCGTGGGTAGGAAAGACAGAATACCTTTGAATACTTTTCTTTTTTTTGAGACAGTGTTTCTCTGTGTAATAGTCCTGACTGTTCTGGAAATTGCTCTGTATACCAGAGTGGCCTCAAACTCACAGAGATCCACCTGCCTCTGTGCCCCGAGTGCTGGGATTAAAGGCGTGCGCTACCACAGCTCTCCCAGAAGTTAAGTAAAGTTAACTTTGACCGCTTAGTCACTCTTACAGTCCCCTATGTGGGGGAAGGAGAGCGCCTCTCATTCTCACAGAGAAGTTAACAATATGTAACGTTCCTTTTATATACAATGCTCCTCAAAAGGCTTAGCACATGACTGTACTCGGTGTGAATGACCACAGTCTTCCCAGACAGTCACAAAGCCTATTCAGTTCCTCACCCGCCCTTCCCTAACCCTTGGCATCTCTTCCTAAATGGCCAACCATCCTTGTAAATGAGCAACCATTCATTTATCCAAAGGTCTCTTCTGCGTTCCTGTCCCTTCCTTCCACGATCTAAACTGTCCCCACCCTGGGGTGTCAGACCTCCTTTCTGGTGCCAGTCAGGCTCGAGGCGTAAGATTGAAACACTGTCAGGGTGACAGCAGCCACGTGGGGCTTGGGATGTAGCTCAGGTGGAACTGAGCTTGCCTTGGCTGTTCGCAGGGCATGCCTCTCACCTCAACACTAGGGAGGTGCAGGTGGGAAGGTCAGAAACTCAAGGTCACCTTCATCTGTACAACTAGTTCTGAGCTCTAAGATCTTGTCAATAAACAAACAGCCTGGCGTAGTGGTGCCCACCTTTGATCCCTCGCTGGGAGGCAGAGGCAGGCAGCTCTATAAATTCAAGGTCACCCTGATCTATGTAGTGAGTCCCTACACACGGCTGGAGCTACATAGTGACATCCTATCTCAAAACACAAATAACTGTAGTGATATTTTATTTGTATTTTAATAAATAAAGCTTTCCTGAAGATCAGAGAGTGAAACAGTCCTACTGGTCAGCCTTGCAGACCAGGCAGTGGCGACACACACCTTTAATCCCCGTAGCCACACTAGTTTGCCATAGAAACCGGTGGTGGTGATACACACCTTTAATCCCAAAACTAGAGAGGGTTATAAAACGGGAGGAGACAGATTTCAATCTCAGTCTCATTCTGAGATTCCTGGAGGTAGGATCGCCATTCCAGTGGGCGTCTGCTCTGCTTCTCTGACCTTCAAGTTGAACCCCAATATCTATCTCTGGGTTTTTATTAATCATGCTACAGACAAGTCTCCAAAGCCTTAAAAATGCAGACCACTTCTGCTAAATTGAGATAATCATCCAATCATGTCCATTCTCAAAACCCACAACTTCCTGTTATGAGGAAGAGATTTAAAAAGACGTCCGTGCCAAAACACTATCTTCATCTCCCCGGGAGCCTTTATCCACACACCGGAAGTGGGGCAATCACAGAAACTACCATGCTTCCATACCGCCATCCCTCAAAGGCAATCTGCGGGAACCCAGGCAGACACAGAGCCTTCCCAGGCCTCCACTCCGGAGGTCTCACACGGTTGTGAGCCACCATGCCTGGCCTGGGTGTTAATTGCCCTTACATACAGCTAAAATCTTAGACGTTATTAATGATACTGTTTTTTACATGCTGACCTCAAGCGTGCCCGATGCTCATTCTCCTGTAATAGAAGCTGGTGTAGGACAGGCTGACTCCCTAAGCACAGATATGGGACTCTGGCTGCCTGGAGCAAAAGAACCGTCAGCCAGCTCTCAGCCAGATCACCCTCTGCCAGCACCACAGGGCTTTTAGAGACCCTGAAGGCATGTCCCCAGCCAGGGCTGTTTGAAGTAGTTTGTACCATGATTTTAAAGTGATTTTGTGTGTGTGGGTGTTTTGGCTGTATCATGTCTGGCACTGTGTTTGTCTCTAGGGCCTGAAGAAGCGAGAGGAGGGTATAGATCCTCTGGACCTGGAGTTCCAGATGGCTGTGAACTGCCTGGGTGCTGGGAATCCAAGCGAGGACCCTTGGAAGAGCAGTCTGTGTTCTTACCCACTAAGCCTGACAACCTGAGTTTGTTTCCTGGGACCCTTGTGGTGGAAGGAGAGAACTGACTCCCAAAAGTTGTTCTCTGACCATCACATGTTCACATGAGCGCACACACATATACACAGACTAGATACATAGGGTTAAAAATAAAAAGAAGGCCGGGCGGTGGTGGCGCACGCCTTTAATCCCAGCACTCGGGAGGCGGAGGCAGGCGGATCTCTGTGAGTTCGAGGCCAGCCTGGTCTACAAGAGCTAGTTCCAGGACAGGAACCAAAAAGCTACGGAGAAACCCTGTCTCGAAAAATCAAAAAAAAATAATAATAATAAAATAAAATAAAAAGAAGACAGCAGAGAGACAGTAGAGACACCATGGAGGGAAGAAGTAGCTGGAGGAGTAAGACAGTAGAGAAGCTGTGGAGGGAAGAAGTAGCTGGAGGAGGAAGACGATAGGATGTGGAGAACTGAGACTGGAGCCAGCAAAGAGACACTCCAGACCTGGTGGCCGTAGAGTTCCAAAGCACTGTCAAGTGCTCCGACACCCCAGGACAAGGGCTGAACCACGGACTCCAGTCGGGCTCTGAGGATAACTAGCCCTGCTGAGAACTGAGGAATCTGTGACAAGACTCACGGTTTCTACAGAGGCTCAAGGACTGTGGCACTAGAGGGCGCCGCCCACTGCTCCTCCTGCCGTTGGTCTAGCCCCTGGAGAGCTTGACCAGTCAGGATTTCCATCTGTGTGGAGCAGAAGGGCCGGATCCAGCTGCTCCGTAGCAGCACCGGGGAACAAGCCTTCTGTAATCATCAGCGACCCCTAGATAAAGTGCGTGAGAACAGACATCGCAGCAGAGCCCAGAGAAGCTGAGGTGGAGCTCAAGAAGACCCCCAGGGCGGGCGGTGGTGGAGCACACCTTTAATCCCAGCACTCGGGAGGCAGAGTCAGGTGGATCTCTGTGAGTTCGAGGCCAGCCTGGTCTACAAGAGCTAGTTCCAGGACAGGAACCAAAAGCTACGGAGAAACCCTGTCTCGAAAAATAAAAAAATAAAATAAAATATATAAAAAAAAAGAAGACCCCCCAATAAGAATTCCCTTTAGAGGCCCATGTAGTTTTAGTCTGAACCTGATTTAAAATTCCCAAAAAGATGAACAGCATAAAACTGATTAGAAGGGGCTATACGATGCCGGGTCCCACAGGGAGGATGATCGCAAGATCTAAAGAGCGTGGTCGCCAACTTGACTGCATCCGGAAGTAGCGGAAATGCAAGTGCCTTTCCAGTTTCCAACACCTACTACAGTCGCTGACCGGAAGCGTGCGTGGACTAGTCCTCACTCTCAGGAGGCAGATGCATTGGATTATCCTGATCACGGATTGTGAGAGGGAGTGGATTTGGCGGCTGCATATAATGATATAACTTTTTTTTTCCAGGCAGTGATGGCTACTCCTTTAATCCCAGCTCTCAGGAGGCAGAGGCAGGTGGATCTCTGAGTTCAAGGTCAGCCTGGTGTACTGAGTGAGTTCCAAGACAGTCAAGGACTGTACAGAGAAATCCTGTCTCAAAAAAGGAAAAAAAAATTGGCAATTTGTGGGACGTGATGATGCTGGTTGGTCGCTCCTGACACCTCCGGGTAGACTGACACAGGAGAAGAAGGGGCCAGATGGAGTTAGCCAGCTGACAGACACCCGTGTTTTCTTTCCCGCATCCTTTATCGGGTTATGTAAAGTCAACTAAGAGAATACCAGTGGCCATCGCATTTAAGTTGTCCCTGAAGGGACATTGCTCCCTATTCTAAAATTTGTAATGTATTTGTGGTTGTACAATGGATAGCTATGCTAGGTATAACTGTGACCTGCTTAAATATATAATGCAGGGGGCTGGAGAGATGACTCAGCGGTTAAGAGCATTGCGTGCTCTTCCAGAGGACCCGAGTTTGATTCCCAGCAACCACATGGTGGCTCACAACCATCTGCAATGAGGTCTGGTGCCCTCTTCTAGCCTGCAGGCATACATGCAAACAAGATATTGTATCCATAATAAATAAATAATTTTTTTAAAAAAAATATATATAATGTATTTGCAATCGTACCTGGGACAGTTATTATGTTAGGCTAGGCTGGTTACTGTTTTCATTTGGAAATTAAGCATGACATAAGGACTTATGGTTTTGTGCCAATTTAACGAGGGATGGACTTGTGATGGCTATTCTTGGTTGCCAACTTGACTACATTTGGAATTAACTAACACCCAAGTAGCTAGGTACACCTTTGAGGGATTCTTTCTTTCTTTCTTTCTTTCTTTCTTTCTTTCTTTCTTTCTTTCTTCTTTCTTTCTTTGTTGGTTTTTCAAGACAGGGTTTCTCTGTGTAACGGTCCTAGCTGTCCTAGAACTCACTTTGTAGACCAGGTTGTCCTTGAACTTCCAAGTGCTGGGGTTAAAGGCATGCACCATCACCACCTGGCTATAGTAATATGATATTAACTGCCTCAGACTCTTTTGGGGGACTCGCCACCAAGCTCCCCAAAGAATAACGCACAGAGTCTTATTCTTGTTTAAGAACATCCAGTCTTAGCCGGGCGGTGGTGGCGCACGCCTTTAATCCCAGCACTTGGGAGGCAGAGGCAGGCAGATCTCTGTGAGTTCGAGACCAGCCTGGTCTACAAGAGCTAGTTCCAGGACAGGCTCCAAAACCACAGAGAAACCCTGTCTCGAAAAACCAAAAAAAAAAAAAAAAAAAAAGAAATCCAGTCTTGCCGGGTGGTGGTGGCACACGCCTTTAATCCCAGCACTCAGGAGGAAGAGGCAGGCGGATCTCTGTGAGTTCTAGGCCAGCCTGTTCTACAAGAGCTAGTTCCAGGACAGGCTCCAAAAAAGCTACAGAGAGGGGCTGGAGAGATGGCTCAGAGGTTAAGAGCACTGACTGCTCTTCCAGAGGTCCTGAGTTCAATTCCCAGCAACCACATGGTGGCTCAGAGCCATCTATAATGAGATCTGGTGCCCTATTCTGACCTGCAGACATACATGGAAGGAATGTTGTATACATAATAAATAAATAAATCTTAAAAAAAAAAAGAACATCCAGTCTTAGCTTGGCTTGTTTCTTGTCCTTTTCTTAATTTATATAATCCTGTCTACCCTTGACCTCTGTGTTTTTCCCGTTCTCTTATTTCTTTAAATCTTACTCTAACTCGATAGATTGTTGTATAACTGGATGACTGGCCCCTGCCCCTGATGTCCTCCTCCTTCTCGGGCTACTGCTCCTCCGAACACCTTCTCCCACTTTTCTCCTTCTATCCATTCTCTCTGCCTGCCAGCCCCGCCTCTCCTTTCTCCTGCCTCACTACTGGCCATTCAGATCTTTATTAGACCATCAGGTGTTCGAGGCAGGCAAAGAATCACAGCTTCACAGAGTTAAACAAATGCAGAATAAACAGTCACACACCTTAACATAATAGCTCCAACACCTGTCACTTGTTTGTTTTGGCCTGGACTTCCATCTGGGAGGACTGCTGGCCTCAAGTTCTTGATCTGCTTCCACAGTGCTGGGATTCCAGGCATTTGCACCGTGCCCTGCTTAGAAACACAGCTTTGGTTGGTGATTCTCAAAGGGCTGAGCGAAAGCAAAAGCTAAGACGCCCACAGGGATGCCTCACTTGGAGCTCCAGTGGGCTGCTCTCTTGGCGAACCACTGTTCTTAGCTGAACAGAGCGCAGCACACAGGGGAGCCCTGTCTCTTCATCTACCTCAAAAACTGCTGGCCCTGTAGGATTTTCCATGGTTCAGCGATGGCCCCCACAAACATGGGTGTATGGGCAGCACTGACTGGACTCACTGGTTTATAGAAATGGGGGGCATGGGGGTGCTGAAGAGTTGGTAACTAAGAGCACTGGCTGCTCTTCCAGAGGACCCAGATTTGATGCCCAGCACCCACGTGGTGGCTCACCACTGTCTGCGACTTAAAAAGGAAAAGTGGCAGGGAGATGTGGGGGGATGGTTGGGTCAGGGAGTAGATATGATCAAAATATATTGTATACATGCATGAAATTCTCAAAGAATAAATGCAAAATATTATTGTTCGGTTGGAACCTCCAGCTCGACCTTGCACAATCTGGAGAGCCCCATTCCTGTCTCTCTCTCCAAATCCTGCCTACTCAGACTCTCCAGACAAAGGGAAGGCACCAAAAGCCCAGTTCCGATTCTGGGTGGCTACTGCGCTTCCTCCCCTGAAGTTGTCAACTGCCCAAGTCCCGCCTGAACGCCCAGCTTTTGATCACACTTGGGCACAAACCCAGCTTGTGACAGACACATCATCACCCCGTGCCTACAAGCTCTATAACCTCCCTGGTTTAGTTTGGGCGTGTGACTTTTCCAGCCTCTATCTCTGAGACTGGAGAACCCACCCGGGAGTTGTTTTACTCAAGTAAACCTGTTGTTATAATTTTTCAGTTTAGCTTGGCTGAGAAACTATAATGGGGGGAAGGAACAGAAAACCTATTAATTATATTTAAAATAAATATACAGCCGGGCGGTGGTGGCGCACGCCTTTAATCCCAGCACTCGGGAGGCAGAGGCAGGCGGATCTCTGTGAGTTCGAGACCAGCCTGGTCTACAAGAGCTAGTTCCAGGACAGGCTCCAAAACCACAGAGAAACCCTGTCTCGAAAAACCAAAAACCAAAAAAAAAAATAAAATAAAATAAATATACAATGAACAGGTAACTGGAAGGCCACAATAGTGACCTGAAAAGGAAATCACCCTTAAAAAGCAAAAGAAGTTTCTCAACCTGAAGGACCTTAGGGCCGTGCCAACTGCCAACAACAAGGCTTGCTGGGAGCTATTCCAGCCTCTCAGGTCTAATACTGTCATCCTAACAGGCACCGGCTGTGTCTTAGCGCTGCCCAAGGACACGGGCAGCGTCTCTCAGGACAAGGACACGGGCAGCGTCTCTCGTCTCTCAGGACTATCTTTAGCCATTGTTGTGGTTTTCAGTTTTGAGGAAAGTTCTCGTGTGGCCCAGGCTCATCTCCAACTGGCCAGTGAGGTGTCCCCTGCCTCCCACAGGGCTGTTTTCTTCATTGTTGTTTTATTTCCAAAGAACCAGGAAACAAGTTCTCCCAAGGGTAAAGTACCCGCTGACGCTTGATGTGTTAGGTGTCATTGTCCTTGGTCAGGTGACCTCAAGTGGAAATGATCACCTTCTAGAATCTCTATTGCCTCTCATTAAACCAATAAACTCTAAAAATACACCAAGGATGACGTCTGCCAACACTCTCCAGTTAACCCCTAGCAGGTAAACAGACCCGTCAGGGTCAGGGACCTCCTAAGGGCCTTGTGATGGTAGGACGTCTTCCAGGACCATACAGGGAGCCCCTGTGGCTCCCCTGGTTTGGCTTTTTCTGAGAGAACTGAACAACTTCTATTAAAAGGTTTTAAACGTGTTTTGCATGTTGAGGTTGGAACGCAGGGCCTGGAGCAGGGGTGTGCTCCTGACTACACTCCGCAGCCTAGCCTTTTTTAGGACGAGCAGCACGAAGAGCCAGGCCTGCAGGCACGTGACTGTCCACCCCGCTGCCGCATGCAACTGTCCACCCAGCTGTTCAAGAGGCCTGCAGTGTTGCAAGGCCAGCCTGGGCTACCGAGTGTGATCAAAGTCCTGGCTCAAGAAAAGAAACAGGGACTGGAGATAAAGCACACGCGGTAATACAGTGCTCACCTTGCAGGAGGGCCCGATCTAATCTTCAGAACAGGGTGGGGGTTCCCTGGGGGTGGGGGGATCGAACCAGGAATTTTGGGCCAGACTCTGCTCTATAGGGAGTTTGAGGTCTGAGGACAGGTTTTAGATTTAGATCTTATCTCAAGGAGGGAGTGAGGGAGAGAGAGAGACAGAGAGAGAGAGAGACAGAGAGAGACAGAGAGAGAGAGACAGAGAGAGAGAGAGACAGAGAGAGAGACAGAGAGAGAAACTGAGAGACAGAGAGAAAACCACTGACCCCTCCCCAGACCAATCTCTACCACCTCCGGCTCTTGGCTCTCTTCCCTGCTGAGCCTTCTATCCAGCCATGGCCCCTCCTTTTTTGCCCATCCCACTTTGGCATACCAGGCCCAGGACATTTCTCTTCATCCCTATGACCAGACACCGTGCTGGAACCCAGAAGTGCTGAGCTGCCCGCTCCGAGTCTCCTTCAGCAGTGTCAGGGGAGCTGGTGCGGTAGCCATGGCACCATGCCCTCAGAGACCAGTGTTTGCTCCTGGAGAGTCCCTGCTGCCCACTGCTTTCCACGGGGCCTCCAATTGCTCGGGCTGCTCCATCTCCAGCGGCATCTGCCTGCCTGCTTCCTGGAGGCCAAACTGCCGCAGAGCGACCTGTCCAGGCCGCACGTTTGCGCAGAGTTCTTGCAGTCGACCCAGCCGACCGAACTAAGGCTGGAGCTCTGTCGCACCACGGAGTCTTGACGCACAGATCCCGGAAATGTGATTTCTAGCCTCACAGAAGCACGTTTAGCCTTTTCCGTTACACCCAGAACAAAGACGGAGACCAGTTCACCCACTGAAGATCAGTGGCAGAGGGCCTGACGAGCCTGTCTGCTGCCTCCAGTTCCTTTCCCAGCACATCAAAGAAAAGGAAATGAAAAACCCAGACGCGCGGCGTGCCAACCACGTGTGCTTGGTTGCCCGTGTTTTCTGTTCTTTTCTTTTTTTAAATTTACTCCTTTGTGTCTGTGACTGTTTTACCTGCTTGTCTGTAGGTGTGCCAATGAATGCCTGGTACCTGCGGAGGCCAGAAGAGGGTGTTGACTCCCTTCTGGAGTTGGGGGTTGAGAGCCATCATGTGGTTGCTGGGAACCTGGGTCCTCTGCAGGAGCAGTAGGTACTCTTAACGGGGCTGAGTCATTTCTCCAGGCCCTTTGGAATCACTGCGTTAAAACACTGTCTGGGGGCTGGAGGTTTGTAGGCACCAGAGGCCAGAGTTCACCTTCCAGGACCCTTGGTGGCGTGGAAACCAGTGAAACCGTGTGAAAAGGGGTGCTGGATCCGAATCCAGGGTTTTAGGTGTGTATGATAAACATTTTACCTGCAGGGACTGTCCCCGCTAAGAAATGTATTTAAAATGTTTTTTTAGATTTATTTATGCATGTGACTGCTTTGCCTAATGTATGTATGTATACCACATGCGTGCGTGGGACCTGAGGAAGTCAGAAGGCATCGGATCCCCTGGACCTGGAGTTACAGCCAGGTAAACTGAAGGCGCTGGCACTCAAACCTTGGTGCTCTGGAAGAGCAGCGAGTGCCCTTAGCTGCTGAGCCACCTCTCCAGGATACACAGTCTGATACTGTTGCGGCATCCGCCCCTAATCCCAGTATTCTAGAGGCAGAGGCAGGAGGTTCACCACAAGTTCAAGGCCTGACTCATCTCCATAGTGACGCTGTCCCCTAAAATAAACAATCCTGGGCTAGGTGTGCTGTGTGGCTCAGTGAGTGGGTACAGTGCTCACCCAGCCTGCCTGAGACCCCAGGTTCCCTTCTAAGCACCGGTGGTGGGCATGGGAGGGGCCTGGTACTGCCGAGGTGTATGGTGGGGAAGGGTTTGGTGTATGCCGGCTCCAGAGCCTGTCCCAGGGAGGAGGGGGAGGGGTCTTCAAGCGCCATCTACTGGAGCTCAGGCAGGGCAGGGTCTCTGGCTCTGCAGGAGGTAGGGGACAGGTCCACTGCCCATGACTGCTTGTCACTTCTACTTCACCAGGTGCTCTCTCTCTCTCCTCTCTCTCTCTCTCTCTCTCTCTCTCTCTCTCTCTCTCTCTCTCTCTCTCTCTCTCTCTCTCTCTCGTGTGTGTTTTAAGTTTGACCATTCTGCCTGCCTATCTTTCTATTAAGGGTCTTGTTAGGTATCTCACTGTCAATCATTTTTCCTCAGACCCTCCCCCTCGCTTCTGCAGGCCAGCGGATGGGCCTGTCTGCCCCATGGGGCAACAGTGTGGTTTACTGACTGGGGCAATGAACGAGTTCCATCAATGGACTCTGGGAACTGCTCATTCCAGGGAGAGAGCCCTCACCCTGGAGTTCCTGCACCAACCACGCACCAGGGAACAAACAGCACAGAGGAGGGCAGCCTCTCCCTGTTTTTCTTAAAGTCTTATTATTTTTAGCTTTTAGTTTTATGTGTGTGAGTGTTTTGCCTGCATGTATGCTTATGTCTGGTGCCCACAGAGGTCAGAAGAGGGCATGAGATCCCTGGAACTGAAGCCACAGATGGCTGTGGCCCCCATGTGGGTGCTGGGGGTTAAACCCAGATCCTCTGCAACAGCAACAAGGGCTGTTACCTGCTGAGCCATCTTTGCAGCCCGGGAAAGCTCTTTTTCACTGAAGAACTGCAGGTAATAAATGAGGAAAAAAACGTAAAAAAATAAACAGCCGGGCGGTGGTGGCGCACGCCTTTAATCCCAGCACTTGGGAGGAAGAGGCAGGTGGATCTCTGTGAGTTCGAGGCCAGCCTGGTCTACAAGAGCTAGTTCCAGGACAGAAACCAAAAGCTACGGAGAAACCCTGTCTCGAAAATCCAAATAAATAAATAAATAAATAAAATAAACAAATAAATATCACACACTGGGTGGTGGTGGTGCATGCCTTTAATCTGCGTGGATCTTTCTGAGTTCAAGGCCAGCTCTGGTCTACAGAGCAAGTTCCAGAACAGGCTCCAAAGCTACAGAGAAACCCTGTCTCAACCACTCCCTCCGCCAAAAAAAAAAAAAAAGAAAGAAAGAAAAAATAAATGTAAATCAGAAAATAATAAATAAATAAATAGCAGTCAGGAATAGGTTTTCCTGGGTCCTGAGTTTTGCTTGTTTTAAGTTATTTTTATGTGTATGAGTTTTTCTCCTGCATGAATGTCTCTGTATCATGTTTGTGCCCGAAGCCTGTGGAGGCCAGAGGGTGTCAGGTGCCTGGACCTGGAATTACAGGTGGCTGTGAGCTACTCCGTGGGTGCTGGGAGTTAGGCCAGCATCCTCTGCAAGAGTAGCCTGCGCTCATAACCGTAAGCCATCTCTTCGCCTGTTTGTGCTTTGAGAAAGGGTCTTGCTTATATAGACTGGACGAACCTTGCTATGAGACCAGGCTGCTCTTGGACTTGCAGCCATCCTCCTGCCTCTGCCTCCAGAGTGCTGAGATTATACTACCATTCCTGGCTTACAGTTCTGATTTGATCAGACCTAAGATATTTTTTTTTGTTTTGTTTTTTCGAGACAGGGTTTCTCTGTGGTTTTGGAGCCTGTCCTGGAACTAGCTCTTGTAGACCAGGCTGGTCTCGAACTCACAGAGATCTGCCTGCCTCTGCCTCCCAAGTGCTGGGATTAAAGGCGTGCGCCACCACCGCCCGGCGACCTAAGATATTTTTGAGATATTTGATTAAACTTGAATATTGGTTAGATAGTAGATACCACTGTTAGTACTTCTCTGACCAATGACATCAAAATATTAATTTTTTTGTTTTAAAGATTCCTTTAAAAGGAACTGAGGCAGGCTGGAAGATGGCTCAGAGGTTAAGACCATTGCCTGCTCTTCCAGAGGTCCTGAGTAATTCCCAGCAACCACGTGGTGGCTCACAACCATCTGTGATGAGATCTGGTGCTCTCTACTAACACGTACGCATACAAGCAAACAGAACACTGTATATACAATAAACAAATCTTTTTTTTTTAATATTTATTTATTTATTATGAATACAATATTCTGTCTGTGTGCATGTCTGCAGGCCAGAAGAGGGCACCAGACCTCCTTACAGATGGTTGTGAGCCACCATGTGGTTGCCGGGAATTGAACTCAGGACCTTTGGAAGAGCAGGCAATGCTCTTAACCACTGAGCCATCTCTCCAGCCCCTAAACAAATCTTTGAAAAACAAAAAAAGGAACAGAGGATGGACCTGAAGTGTTTGAGACATCGCGCATTCCAAGTCAGCCTGGGTTACAGTGTGAGGCCTTGATTTAAAACACACGCCTTTAATCCCAGCACTCGGGAAGCAGAGGCAGGCAGATCTCTGTGAATTCGAAGCCAGCTTGGTCTACAAATCAAGTTCCAGGATAGCCGGGGCTACACAGAGGAACCCTGTTTAAAAACTCAAAACAAAACAAACCAACAAACCAGGAAAAAAACAAAAAACAAAACTGGATGTCGGCCTGTCTTGGTGGGGTGTACCAACAGTCCTAGTTCTGGAGCAGGAGGATTTCAGGGACTGGAGATTGGCTGGGCAATAGTGAGACCCACCCTAAAACAACCAAAACTAACCTAAACTGAATGTTGAACACAGGCTAACCATTTTTCTTTCTTTTTTTTTTTTTTTTTTTGGATTTTTCAAGACAGGGTTTCTTCATAGCTTTTGGTTCCCGTCCTGGAACTAGCTCTGTAGACCAGGCTGGTCTCGAACTCACAGAGATCCGCCTGCCTCTGCCTCCCGAGTGCTGGGATTAAAGGCGTGCGCCACCACCGCCCGGCTCCATTTTTCTTTTTGTGTTTTGGAAATGTCTGTTAGGCAGCTGTGGCGGCACACTTCTGGTATCCCGGTCCTTGGGGGACCTAGCAGGAGGGTGTTGAGTTGGAGGCCAGCCTGGGCTTTGTAGTGAGTTCAATCCACTTTGAGATTCATAACAGGATTTTGCTAAAAACAAAGTGATTAAAAGATGACTTGTCTACAGCTTTTAGACAATGCGAGCATGTGTTTGTGTGTGCGCCAGTGTGTGTGAGCACGCGCTCACATGTGTGCTCACTGAAGTGTGTGTGAGCACGCGCTCATATGTGTGCTCACTGAAGTGTGTGTGTGAGCACGTGCTCACATGTGCACAACTGAGGCCTCCTGCGTGCTTTAGTGCTTACCCCTGGGCTGTGTCAGAAGCCCTGGACACACATCTGGATAAAACACACAGAACTGTGCCCTTGTGCAGTGGGCTACACTTTACCACACAGAACTGTTATCTTAACGTTTCTCAGAGCAGCTACCGACAGAGAAACGACCCTCTAACTGCAAATGACCAGCATTCCTCTGTCCCTAATATGTTTAAATTCTTTTTTTTTTTGGTTTTTCGAGACAGGGTTTCTCTGTGGTTTTGGAGCCTGTCCCGGAACTAGCTCTTGTAGACCAGGCTGGTCTCGAACTCACAGAGATCCGCCTGCCTCTGCCTCCCAAGTGCTGGGATTAAAGGCATGTGCCACCACCACCCGGCTTATGTCTAAATTCTTTTTTTTTTTTTTAAATATTTATTTATTTATTACGTATACAATATTCTGTCTGTGTATATGCCTGCAGGCCAGAAGAGGGCACCAGACCCCATTACAGATGGTTGTGAGCCACCATGTGGTTGCTGGGAATTGAACTCAGGACCTTTGGAAGAACAGGCAATGCTCTTAACCTCTGAGCCATCTCTCCAGCCCATGTCTAAATTCTTAAAAGCAGAGATTGCGAGGTGGCTCAGCTGGCAAGGCTCTTGCTGCCAACCCTAACAAGCTGAGTTTAATCCCTGGGACCCACAGGAGAGAACCATTTCCAGCTAGCTGTTCTCTTACCTCTGCGGTACAGCGGAACACGCACTCCTTCCTCTCGACAAACAGGGCACCCCTCACCTTCCTCTCGACAAACACGGGCGCCCCTCACCCATTGAACCCAGGGTCCTAAGCATTCTAAGCATAGGCAGTAGCTTTACCACTGAGCTACGCATCCAGCCCAGAAGTGCGGGGTTACACCTGGTATCTGCGTGAGGGTGACGGCGCTAATTTCTCACAGGCTGGGCTGACACGGCCTTCCACCCGGCTTCACACACCTGTTCCCTATTTCATATCCCTCCCTATTTTAGAAATATAAAATATTCTAAGCTGGGTGGAGGTGGTGCAGGCCTTTAATCCCAGCTCTTGGGAGGCAGAGGTAAGAGAATCTCAGAGTTCCAGAACAGCCAGGGCTATACTGAGAAAAAAAGACAAATATAAATAAAAGTACATAAAAACAAAATAAATAAGTGAAACTCATAGTCGTTTCATGGGAAACATGGGATTTGATTGACGGGTCCCTGTCCTAACCTCACTCCGGTTTCACCAGTGTCCGTGAGGCAGTCCAGAAGGTGCGACAGACAGAACCATAGACTCCAGAAACGCTTTATCTCCTTCATTAAAAATTTTAAGTTACAAATATTTTGATTTATAAATAATCAAGGTTGTGTGTGTGCGCCTACCCCTTACTCTGAAAGGCCATTTTCCCCGGGTTCTTCCTGGAATCCTCTTTAAGTCCAAACCCCAGGAGGACGCTGGCCTTCCCAGTTCCCGGGGTTCATATTCGGTCATCACTCCAGGGACACCCCCGCGCCCATGCTGTCCCTGCCTTGTCCTGAGAGAGCGCATGGGGCTGTCCCTAGCACTCTGGAAAGTGCTCCTGGTGCTGGAGGGACTTCCTGCCTGGGGGAGAGGAAGCTGAGCCGTTATGTCATAACCCGGTGACTTCCCTGTCAAAGAGAAGTTGCTTCTGCAAAAGGCTCGAGTTCGGTGGAAGAGCTGTGTTTCAGGCCCCCTCTGCAGAGCCCGGGAGGGAGAGCCAGCCGTGAGGTCGGAGTCCAGGACTTCGCTCCCTGAGGCGCAGGGATCAGAGCGTCCCGTAGATGCTGACTTTGACCATGGAGATGCTCTCCGTGTACCGGTTCAGGCCTTTCTCGTACAGAACGAACAGCTGCGGGGGCTGCTGCTCTCTGTCCGTGCTGTTTTCCAGCGTTGTCAGGGAGGAGTAGCCGCTGGGCCCTGGCCACACCTGGACTCTCTCCTTCTGCCAGGACGTACCATTGCTGAAGCTCCAGCGCAGGGTCAGGTTCACTCCTAGGCGCGCGATAGGCAGAGGAGGGGGTTGGGTCTGCCCTGTCCAGGCCCTGGCTAGGCATGGTGCCCCCACCCACCCCACCCCCAGGTACTCACGGAACTCGGGATGGGCTGGATTGGAGAAGAAGACAATGCCTGAGCTGGTGGCTACTGCTCCTGCTGCCACCACTGGGTCCACCAGCTCGGGGTCGAAGGTCACATCCCGGGGCCGGAGGGTATCACAGGCATCATAGCTGCGGAGCACAATCCTGCAGCGGCAGTGGTAGTTGTTCTGGTTCCGGGCATTGATGATGACGGAGCCGTCTGGAAGCTCGTAGGGCTAAGGGGAGAGGACAGGGTCGCTAAGCCGGGGAGGCTGAGGAAGCCAGAGCTGGGTCTTTGGGTGCAACAGCATTCTGGGTGAAGGTGTGGGCAAGCGAGTTCCCACCGACTCCTGACCTGGCATTCGTCGGGGTTGAAATCGTGCTCGTGTTTGGGCTGGCCGAAGGGGATGCCGCTCACTCCTGTCCCGTAGTGCCAGGAGGCACCGTGATCATCACTGAGGAGGCAGAAGACGCCATCTCGCTCCAGTGTCCCATGTCCACACACGATGAGCCGGCCCTTGTGGGGCTCCCGCTGTTTCTGTGAGAGAGGATGGCGTTGTGGGGCGCAGGCGGGCAGAGAGGGCACCTCTCAAGCCGAGGACACTCCTGGGTCCTTGCTGTTCTCCCAGACACTGCCCGCATGAAGAAGCTTTTGTGTGTGTGTGTGCGTGTGTGTGTGTGTGCCAGGCCTGTAATCCCCGCTACTCAGGAGGTACAGTGACTTTAAGGCCAGCCTGGGGAACTTGGTGAGGTCCTCTCTCAAAAATAAAAACTATAATAAGGCTGGGGGCTCAGCTCAGTCAGTGGTAAAGTTCTTGCCTAGCCTGAGCAAGGCCCTAGGTTAATAACACCCATTAGAAAAAGAAAGGAAGAAATGAAAAAGAAAATTAGTCACCATCTCAGCCCAGGCTGGCCTCCCTCCCACTCACTAGGTAGCCAAGGCTGACCCTCAACTGGGTTTCTCTGTGTAGCCACAACTGTATTAGAATTCCCTCCACAGACCAGGCTGGCCTTGAACTCAGAGATCTGCCAGCATTCAGTACTCTTATTATTCCTTTTTTTTTTTTTTTTTTTTTTTTTTTGGAGACTGTCTCTCTATACAAAGCAATGGGTTTCACAGTGGCATTCTGTACATATATACTGTGGGGGCCAGCCATGATAAGCTAAGTATGGGCAGATCACCCAAAGGAAGTTCTTAACTTCCAACCATTATCACCTGCCAGAGGAGCTTTAATGGAGGCCTGAGACTCAGTAGTTTACCCGAAGCAATACCTGGTTGCAGAAAGAACCACAAACTAAGATTACCTAGCACCACCCAAAAACAGGCCATCCAAAAGAAATGCCTAACGTTTGTTCCAACCACTGTAGATAGGACCTTCTGCCAGCACACTCACCAGGACACCCCTAGACAAATGTCAGCCAATCAAGGGTCCTAAACCTCAGAGACCCCTCACCCCCACCTTTACTACTATAAAACCCTATCCTAATTGAGCTCGGGGCTCTCCATTTATTCCAATACATTGGACATGCGGAGAGACCGAGTTTGCAAATTTGATTAAAATAAAGGCTCTTTGCTTTTGCATATGGGACTTGGTCTCCTTGTTGGCTTTTGCGGGGACTTAAAGGATTTGGGCTTAACACATACATACTGCTTGGTACTTCCCACTCAAGAAAGAAAAAAATCTAATTTACAGGATCTTGTCCTCTTCACCTATCCCCAGGATAGAAACCTGAATGCCAGAGCCTGGTCCAGGGGCAAACATCTCGGTGCCAATATCCTCGGAGAGGTTCCGGGGTGGGCTCCATGAAATGCCGTCATCCTTACTCCATACCAGCATGGTGGAGGCCACCTGGCAGTTGACCTTGTGGGCGCAGAGGGTGTAGATAAGGAACACCACTCCTGTGTGCACATCGTTGACCACGGCCCCCAGGTTCAGCCCATCCGAGGTCTCCCCGTCGTCTACAATGAAGGCTGTAGAGGACCATGTGCTACCTGCGGGAAGACAAGAGCAGACTGAAATTGTACCCTTTCCCGGGACCGTACGGTGGCACCGGGACCCTGTTTCTTCTTCCTCTGACATTTCCTGCTCATTCCACCTAGCGACATAATTCTCATTCCCAGTGAGAATTAGGAGACCACCCTTAGGTGGTCTCAGTTAGTTCCCCGGACACTTTCCCCCTCGGGATTCCCTAACTCCTTAGGGAACTCAGGCCTCAAAGTTCTACTCTGGGCGGTTGGATTGGTGAAGGGAACCCCCTACTCTCTATGTCGGTCACCCACCCAACCCCCTCACCCCCGGGCACCTTTGTACCCTGGTCCGTGGACCTCCTCATGGCGATGAACTTGGCCCCCTCGTCGGACGCAGACTTTTTCCTGGCTTCGGCGAAGGCGAGCAGCGTGCCCCGAGGGGTGGCTGTGATTAGCGGTATGCGGAAAGTGTCCACCGAGCCGATCTGCTTCCCGCTCACCCACAGCAGCTGCTCCATGGTCACCAGCGGCTGCACCTGTGTGGAAGGAAGGACACCTTAATGCAGACGAGCTAGACGAGGCTTCAAGACCGGTAAGGAGCGCCTCCAGCTAGGGTAATGGGGAGCCTGGGCAGGGCTGAGGGGTGTCCCGCAACCAGAGAAGGCAGTCGGGAGGAGGGTATGGGCGGAAGCCGAAGGTCCCTGAGCGGGGAGAAGGAGCCCTCGGGGATGGGCGAGGATGGGGGCGGGAGTGCCGCTCGGAGAGGTGGCCGAGCCGGGGGACAGCGGCCACCTCTGCAGGTGCAGCAGGGCTCACCAGACTGAAGTCATCTTCCACCCTGGCCTCGGACCCCGCCACCGCCACCAGCAGCAGGAAGATCGCTGCGAGCACCTGACCCCGACGGCGCGCCCAGCAGCTCGGCGGTGCCCGGGGTCTGCTCGGCTGTGCCCCCACCATTGCTTCCCGATGCCTGTCCCCGAACTGGTCACCGGCGGCGAGCCGTCAGCTGACCCCGACCCTTTAAATGCGCACACGTCACTCCGGCCCCGCCCCTCGTGGCCGCGGCCCGCGCTGCCGCGACTCCCGTTGGTCCTTCCAGCTGTCCGACATCAGCATGTGACCCAGGAGGCGGGCTCAGTCTGCGTGAGCTTTTTGATTGGCTCTGATACCCGGAACGCGACGAAGGGGCGAGGCTTGTTGTGCAGAAACCGGCGGGGAGGAAGGCTCTAACCCCTTGTAGAAGGACTAGAAAGCACATGGGGACAGTGTGACTCCGTTGGTAGAGTTCCTTCCTAGTCTAGGAAGCCGTCGGTTTAATCCCTGCCACCACCTAAATCAGGTATGGTGGTGCACACCTTATATATAAAATTTAAGAGTCACGTGGGGTTGCAGAGTTGGTTCAGTGTAAAAAGCATTTGCTGTACGCTTTTCAGAACCCATTCTGAAACCCGTGCTCTGGAGGCAGAGACGGAAGATCACGTAGGCAAAAATGGTTAGCTGAATCTTTTTTTTTTTTAAAGACAGGGTTTCTTTGTGTAAGCCTGACTGTCCGGGAACTTGCTCTGTAGACCAGCCTGGCCCTGAACTCACTGAGATCCGCCTGCCTCTGCCTCCCCGGTGCTGAGATTAAAGGTGTGCGCCACCACGTCCAGTTCATTTTATTTATTCTAAGATTGCTTATGTGTGTCAGGCAGTGTTAGCACACACTTTTAAACCTAGCACTCGGGAGGTAGAGGCAGGTGGATCTACGCGGAGAAACCCTATCTCAAAAAAATCTGAAAATAAATAAATGAAAAACAAATAAAAAGAAGCAATCGCCTGGATTGTTGGTGACAGATCCCTTATTTGAACAGCCCCCTCCCCCACCTCTTCTTGTGAATCAAGGTCTTGCCCAGCTCCTCCTGGCCTTGAGTTCACTCTGGAGTCAAGAATAACCTGGAGGGGCTGGAGAGATGGCTCAGTGGTTAAGAGCATTGCCTGCTCTTCCAAAGGTCCTGAGTTCAATTCCCAGCAACCACATGGTGGCTCACAACCATCTGTAATAAGGTCTGGTGCCCTCTTCTGGCCTGCAGGAATACATGTAGACAAAATATTGTATACATAATAAATAAATAAATATAAAAAAAAAAAGAATAACCTGGAGCTCCTCCTGCCTCCACCTCCTGAGTACGGGATTCCACGCGTGATTCCAGGCCATGTTTATGCTGGAGACAGAATCTGGGGTGCTTACATGTTAGGCAGCCGCCCTATCCGAAGGACACCCCAGTCTCCTACCCTCGGGTCCTGAACACATTTTCTTTTACTTGCTATAGAACCATGTAACAGTAATTTGGACTTTAATAAAAGAGAAATGAGTTTGAACTAAAAATAAAACCATACTTATCAAGAATATAAAATATTAATCTTTAATAAAATTTGTTTACTATAAAATTGTGATTCTTAAGGCGTATCTGGCTGGGCTTCTGTACAGGAGGGTTGCTGTCCTGGGTTACGACGCCACCTCTCACTTCTTCCTCTTCTTGCCCCCAGCAGGGACCTCATTCTTCTTGCCCAGAATCTTCATAAGTGCCATGGGCATGTAGTAAGGCCGCTCCTGGGAACCATCGTTTCTTTCCAGATCCTCCACTGAGTAGCAGAGTAGATCAATTAGAACAGACCCTGATAAGTGGAACCCTGTTGCACCCCAGAAATAATCTGGGCTGCGTAGATCCAACAGCCTGGTCTCCTGTCCAAGCCACTTAGTTCTTTACTCGCTGAGATCCGCCTGCCTCTGCCTCCCGAGTGCTGGGATTAAAGCTGTGCACCGTCACTGCCCGGCTATATTGGCAGTTCTATATAACCTGTTTCCTCATGTAAAGAGTATAAATGATTGTATGTTTTATAGGATGACAACAGGATAAAGAAAAATTGCATGTCAGTTCGTCATGGTGGCTTTCATTTCATCCTAATATTTAGGAGGTGGATACAGGAGGACTTAGAACACAGGGCCAGCCTGAGCTACACAGCAGAACACAGGGCCAGCCTGAGCTACACAGCATAACTCTTGTCTGGGGAATGGTTGTGTATCTCCATGGTTCTAGCACTCAGGAGGCAGAGGCCAGAAGACTGGAGTTGATCCAGCCTGGTTTATAGAGCAAGCTGGAACCAACCAAGAATACATGTAAGTAAATAAGATTTAACCAAGAAACAAAAGCATAAAGCAACAACAAAATCCTGTTAATTGCTCAGTGCGTGGCTGGGGGAATAGCACCGTGGTGAGGCATTCCCGCTTTGCAGGCACAAGGCCTGGTGGCATCATCACTGGAACAAAAAGGTACCACAATGCCCAGCACTTGGGGGCTGAGGTAGAAGGCTCATGAGTTTGAGCCAGCCTTAGCTGTACAGTTAGTTCTGGGTCAACCTGTGCTACATAGTGTGATCCTGTCCCGCCTCCCTGCATGTCCCCCTCCCCCCCGCAAAAATAAACCCAACTAACTAACTAACTAAATAAATAAATAAATAAAAGAAAGAAAGAAGAACACCCCCCCCACACACACACACACTATGACTCCCTTCTGGGAAATGTTCTGCGGTTAACATCTTCCTATGTTTCCTAACCAGGCCTCTGTCTGAGAAGGGTCCCCTCTAAGAATGTCCAGGGTTTGTTCCCTTCTTCCCTCCCCAAACTTCTAGCCTCAGAATGTCTGAAGATGCTCCCTCCAGCTGCTTTAGTTTACAAAGCTACAGACAACCTGCAAGAGAAGCCTGCAGAGTCAGGAGTCAGGGTGGGGGTCACTCACGGAAGCAGAGGAAGAGCGTGTCTACACACATGCCAAACACGCTGAAGAAGCCACTGGCGATGACATAGGCTCCCATGATGGAGGTCTGCAGGAAACAAGACTCATTGGGACCCCACTAGGCGCATCTGGGGACTTGGGTGTAGCAGAGGGAGATGTCACTCACCATGATGGGCAGCCAATAATAGTTGAGGTGGGGGTTCTCAAAGTCTTTCCCCAGCCCCTTGATACGACCAGAGAAAAAGAAGAAAGACAGGACACCTGCGTGGACAAGGTTCCCAGGGTCAGGGCCGCTCCTCTGCAGACACCCCTTTCTGCACATATTCCAGGGGCCCCCAACTCTGCAGACCCCAATGGTAATGGTGGCCCTTACCGACACCTCCGACCACCAGCAGCTTCCCAAAGAAGAGCAGCAGATCTGTGACTTTATCCAGGACAACTACCCTGCAGTGGGAGGCAGGGCGGGGGTGAGGTCCTGGCGGGGCTGGGAACAGTGATGGGGATGGCAGAGCCCTGGACCAAGCGTGAGACCCTTCTAGGCAGCGTCTGCCCGTGAGGCCAGCTTAAGGATGGGCGATCTGGGTAAGGGACCCCATGGCGGCCTGACCTGACAACGTTCCTCATGAGCAGCTTGAAGGCGTTTTTGGCTGAGACACAGAAATTCTTCCCATAGATGGCGATCTGGGAGGAGCAGGAAAGGTCAGAGCCACACCCCTGGTGAGCCTGGCCCCCTCCCCCGCCCCCGTGTTGGTGGAGCCCGGGCAGGCAGAGGGGTACAGAGCAAGAGGCTCCTTGAGGCCGTGCTCACCATGATGTAGGCGTTGCGGTTGAGAAACTTAATAAACTTCTCCAGGCACCAGAGGCAGCACTTGAAGCAGCAGATGATGCACCGGGCCACAGGATTTTGGGATCCTAGGGACAAAGGAAGCCTAAGCTCAGCTGCTGGCTCTCCAGGAGCTAAACCCGCCCATCACTGGTCACCATTCACCTCTTAGCTTGTGGTCAATGTATTCCAGGATGACCCGGGCTATCTGCACAAGGGTCAGGATGAGGGCTCCAAACGCCAGCGACCCAGTGTGGTAACTGCAGAGATTGTGTAGGTGAGATGAGACACCCCGGTACCTCCCCGTATCCCTAGGGCTGATGCTTCCCTAGGGGGCTGCCGCTGGCTCACCGGAGGGTGCGGATGAAGGCTGAGCTCAAGGGGAAGGTAGGGATGTCTTTAGGCTTATGAAAGGCCCAGTAGAAGGAGGCAAAGGCCCCAGCAAGGACGCACTGGCCCAGGGCCAGTACCCAGTTAACCGTCCAGAAGAGCCCCAACACTCCATAGATTTGCAGGTTGAAGAGAGAGCGCTGGGCTAGGCCTGTCGTCGAGTAGCCCTGGAAGGCGCACGTGAGCCCCGGGCACGAGGAGAAATTCCCAGTTGAGGCCTGGAAGTGACAGGGAGGACACAGCAGGGTCAGACCCTGGAGTGGCAGGCAGATCCTTAACCTTCCCTCCAGGCTCAGAGCAGCTCAGACTTTCCCTGGCGTGACTAACCAGCTTCCTGGTTTCCAGGTCGACCCAGAAGCTGTCTAGAAGGCCTGGGGCAAGTGTGGGGGGGATTTTATGGTTTCCACCTGCTCTGCGGCTTTCCCAGAGACCTGTTTTAGAGAAGCCTCTGCAGCTGCCGTCAAGACACTGCGGGCATTTAACGGCATTAAGTAATTTTGTTGGCTATAACAACAAAACAGTGTCTGTGTGTGTGTGTGGTGTGTGTGTGTGCGTGCGTGTGCATGTTTTGCCGGGATTGAACACTGATCCTCACCCATTTTACAACTTCCCCCCAGTAGCTGAGCTTCACACCCAGCTTTATTAGACTTCCTTTTTCTTCTTTTTTCCTTTCTTCCTATTTTTAGCGTAGAAGCTGGAACTTCAGGAACAAACGACAGTTTTTTATCAGTGACCTAATCCTCAGGCTCTGCTTTTTAAGTCATCTGTTGAGGGACTGGAGACGCGTATCAGCTGGTAGCCAGCTTGCCTAGCGTGTGCAAAGACCGCAGAAGCCCCTGCACGGTTGGGCATGCTTGTCGTCACAGCCCGTGGGAGGTAGAGACTGGAGGATCAGTTTAAGGTCACCCTCTCCCACGTAGCAAGATCCAGACCAGCCTGGACTACTTAAGATCTTGTCTATAAACAGATAAACAAAGGAACAAATGCTCTTTGAGATCCACCTTAGCACACTTGTGTGTAAAGAGACATGATAGTCAGAATCTGTATTCAAACTACCTGAGCTGCATAATTTTAGTCCTGCAATCCCAACATTTAAGGAAGCTAGGGCAAGGAGATCGCGATGAATTTGAGGTCAGCATGGGCTACAGAGTAAATTTCAGTCTAGCTGAGAGAGAGAGAGAGAGAGAGAGAGAGAGAGAGAGAGAGAGAGAGAGAGAGAGGGAAAGAATGGGGTGGTGGTGGCAAATGCCTTTAATCCCAGCACTTGGAGGCAGAGACAGGTAGATCTCCGTTTTCGAGGCCAGCCTGGTCTACAAAGTGAATTCCAGAATAGCAGGGCTACATAGAGAAACCCCGTATCAAAAGAAAGAGATAGAAAGAGAGAGAGAGGAAGGAAGCTATGCCATGCCTCAGTGGCTGAGAGCCCTTGCTGTTCTGCAAGAGGACCAGGGTTCCATTCCCAGCACCTACATGGTGGCTCATGACTGTCTGCAACTCTGGTTCCAGGGGACCCAAGGCCTCTTCTGGTCTCTTTGGACAGCAAGTACAATGTGGTGAATAAACTATACATGCAGGCCAGACACTCATGTGCATGAAATAAGAAAGAAATAACAGAATAGGATAGAAAAATTATAAAGAGAGAGAGAGAGAAAACATTCCTTAACTACCTAAAAGTTGAGGGTGGGGGCAGCTTAGGGAATGTAGTTCATGCATGAGGCCCTGGGTTCAAACAGTAGCATTGCAAAAAGGAGGAGGAGGGTCCTCAGGAAGCAGGGTCTGGCCACACGATTCACCAACATCCTGTTACTTCTGCATATGTTTGGAAATATCCATAATAACAGATAAAAATGAATAATTAAAACTAAACAAATCCAGAAAATATGACTTTAAACGCTTCACGGTGTCTGAGTGTGAGTTTGAAATAAAGCTGGGCACAGTGGTGCACACCTTTAATGCCAACACTTGGGAGGCAGAGGCAGGTGGATCCGTTTGAGGCCAGTCTGGTTTATGCATTGAGTTCCAGGCCAGGCAGGGCTCTATGGTGAGACCCTGATTCAAAAAAAGAAAAAGAAAGAAAGCAAAACCCTTCTCTCAACAGTTCACTGTGGGCCTGTGGCTGCCTTCACTGTTGGAGGGTGAATGTTGCAAAGGAAAACTGGGTCCCTCTGGGCATGGAACATGGTAGGTCTTTTCTATATCCGAATGAGCCTCCTCTCACTTTTGTGTGTAGGGGTTGTTTTTGAGGAAGGGTCTCCTTCTGTCACCCAGGCTGGTCCTGAACTGGAAATCCCCACTCTTAACCTCCAGGAAGCTGGCATTAGAGGTGTGTTCCTGTGGGTGTTGTGTGGCTTTTTGTTATGCTTATTTTTGTTTTGTAGAGACCACCTAGCCTCGTGTAGCTCAGGCTGGCTGCAGACTAGCCGTGTAACAGAGACTGCTGTAGAACTCCTGATCCTGGGCCTCCACCTCTCAGGGGCTGGGAAGACAGGCCTCCCAAGGTCCTCCAGGCATCGCTCGCTTGGGTGGACCTGAGCCACTGTCTGGGGCTCTGTTCCCAGGACACGCAGCTGTGGTCTGTCAGTGGGCAGGCATTGTATGCAGCGCCAGACGTACCCAATGGCGTCAAAACTCTTAAGCCACCCACGAGATGGCAATTAGGATCAGCTCCCATTTACAGAGCAGTGGGTGGAGACCCAGGAGGAAGAAATATTTAACGGCTTCGGTGGCCGAGAAAGGTCCTGCTTGCTAGTCAGCCCCCCACCTTCACTCAGAGGTCCTGTCCGCACTTCACTTCCTACAAAGTGGGCAGCTCAGCTACAGAACCAAGGGAGGTTCCGTCCACGGACTGTCCTTGCCCTCTCAAGTACTTCTGCATCAGAGGAAATCTGGGCTGACTGACCCCCAAGATCCCTTCAGCACCCACCCTGCTCCCTCTCACCATGGGGTCACAGGACTTGTTCACAGGCACGTTCTGACAGTCAGATGCGTTGGAGTCGGACACCCGATAGACGTACTGGGGTTGCCCGGATGTGGCCAGGTACCCAGAGATGAGTCAAGGAGAGCATGATGCTGGCTGTCAATCACAGGCCACACCTACATAGCTCCCCCTGGGACTGGAGCAGTCCACACACAGGGACACACACAGCACACACACAGGCATTCAACCCCTGCTCACCCTTGCAGCTCAGTCCCCTCACACCGCACACGGGACTCGCCCCACCCCAGAGCTGGGGAGGGGGGGCGTACAAAGGATACAGAGCAATCAGGGCCCAGTAGCTGATGCAAATGACCAGGAGGACGAAGGTGACCAGGGGGTAGAACATAGTGGACACCATCTGGCCCACAGCCCTGTAGGAAGACAAGAGCAGCCCACTGGGGCCTCAGCCCTGCGCAGGCTCTCCCAGGCCTGACCCTGGCTGCACTCCTCTGGCCTATTTGTTTCTCCAGGCCAGAAACGGAGAACTATGGCTTTTGTGTCCGCATCCCCAGCACCCGGTTCTGGGCGGGGTACACAGTGGATTCTTGCTGGGTGAACCCAATAAGGCTCACGGGACCCTTAGAGGAACCCGGAGTCACAGAAGATGCCTGGAAAGCCCAGGGAGTATAAGAGAAGAGAACCACCAAAAGATGCTGGCCCCTGCAGTCTACTTGGCAATGTCTCCTTCTCCTACCTCGACTCCTGCCGCCTCACCCAGCAAGCACCTCAGCTCCCACCTAGGCACTTAGTCAACGCAGACGCATTCAGTCCTCACAATGCCCTTGCAAGGTTTAGTCCGCTGTGACAACCGTCTTACAAAGAGGGAGGCTGGGTGTGGTGGCGATTCTTCCAATCCCAGCGTCCAGGAGGCTGAGACAGCAGGGTGGCCAGGAGTTTGAAGCCAGTCTGCGCTATACTGCAAGACACAGCCTCAAAGGAGCAGCAGGGGTAGGGGTGACACAGGAGGGATGTGGCTTGCCTGACACAGGAGACCCTGAGTTAGACCCCCGCATAAAGGAGGCCTGGCGATCCATGCCCACCCATAACCCTAACGTTCTGGAGGTAGGTGCAGGAGGATGTGTTCAAGGTCATCTTCAACTATACAGTAAGCCTGTGCCACCCAAGATGAGCATGACCACCACCAGCACCGCATCGCAGGCAGGGAGATCAGGAGTTCAAGGACAGCCTCAGCTACATAGCTGATCAGACACTAGTCTGGGCTACATGAGCTCCCGTCTCAAAACAACCAACCAACAATGACAACAACAAAATCCTTTGGGCAGCAGAGATGGCTCTGAAGTTAAGAGCACTGGTTGCTCTCCCAGAGGACTTGGGCTCACAACTGTCTGTAACTCCTGTTCCAGAGGATCCAAAGCCTCTGGCCTCCCACAGCACCAGACATGCATGGTGCACAGACATGCATGCTGGCAAAACACCATACATAAAACAAAAATAAGCCAATCTTAATACCACCACCACCACCACCACCCTGCCGCCACCACCACCACCCCGCCATCAAACAGCAACAGAGCAGAGCAGACAGGGAAACTGAGGCCCTGAGAGTCTGAAACTCAGCAGTGCT
Source organism: Chionomys nivalis (assembly GCF_950005125.1). Lineage (NCBI taxonomy): Eukaryota > Metazoa > Chordata > Mammalia > Rodentia > Cricetidae > Chionomys > Chionomys nivalis. The sequence goes on along the minus strand of NC_080104.1, from coordinate 62,046,674 downwards.
GCTGCTCACTGAGCAACACTACCTTTCTCCTCCAGGGTTCCTATTACCCCATCCAGGCCGGCATCCCTGCCCGATGTCCCCTCTCCCCCGGGGCAGGCCCTGACCTGCTGGCCTCCTTCAGCAGAGCGCAGGCGATGCGGATCCGCTGGCGCAGGAAGATGAGCAGCAGCAGCAAGATGCCCTCAAGGACAGCCAGGATAATTACTGCGGGGACAGCAGGTGGTGGTCCCCCCAGTCAGGGCTAGGGTCACCCAACCAGGACAACCCTCGGCAGCCAGCGGAGGGAGGGGACTCACGAGCAGCCAGCCAGGTCTCCTGCACGCTCTGGTAGGCGCTGAGGTCGGTGGTGAAGCCCAGCTGGGAGATGGAGGCACCGTTGTCCCGCAGCACCCGGTACTGCTGCCAGCAGTGGTAGATGCCGTAGGCCAGCACCGCTAGCACCCCCACAATCAGCAGTAGCACCAGGGGCGCTGCCACCAGGCGCAGGAGCAGGATAAAGAGTAGACTAAGCACCAGCGCCACAGCCAGGGCCCTGCGGGGGAGGAGGATAAGTGAGGGTTGCCTCCCAAGCCCTTCAGAGTCCCCCAATTTCCTTTCCTTGTACCCTCAATCATACAATGAATGTATGATTCATTTTCGGATACAAGTCCTGCCTGGCTCACGGTCTATCCTGAGCTAGCTCCCCCTCTGATCACAGCCTTGGCCTCACACATAGACCTTGTAAGGAAAGAGGATCAGGGAAGGCAGCAGGAAGGAGAAAGGGGCTGGATCCCCGGGAAGCTATGGACTCACAAGAGAATCCATTTCCAGGACTGAGCAAAATCTTCAAAGATCTTCACAGAGATGTCCCGGGCATTGATGTGATCAAGGAGGCCACTGTTTGGAGAAGGGTGGAGTCAGGTGGGGCGAGGGTAAGAGGGGACAGGGGGCTGACGGAGAGGAAAATATCTACCTGATTCCATCAGAGACACTGGTGTTATTGATCCCTGGGTATTCGGGTAAGCTAACGTTGGGGAACGGAAAACAACGTCCCAGAGCTAGAAGAGAGAACAGGGGCTGCTGGGTGGGCGTCTGCCTGACCCTCCCATCCCAGAGCACTGTCATGAGAGGCAGCGGCGATGGACGGGCGGGATCTGCTGGTATTTCAGGGCCGGGGTGCTGCAGCCTGTATTCCCTCCCTGCCATCGGTCAGACGTCCTTGCGCCCCGTCACCTGGATCCCTGCGTGGGCCAGGACAGTCATGGCCTCCTCATTGCACAGCACCCATGATTGGTCCCTCAGCTGTCATGGCCCTGGGCCAGGCTTCCGGCCCGGGATTCTGCACACATTCCGCTTCAGAACCTCCCTGCTCTCTCTCAGCTCAGCCCCTGCCCCATCTCTGTCTCTGGATCTCCAGCCGGGCCTGTTAGTTTGGTTTATCACTTACATCCTGGTGCTGAGGAAACAAGGCCCAGAAAGGTCGAGTAACCCGCCCGAGTTCCATCTGCTGGAAGTGCTCAAGTTTAAATCCAGATCTGTCTGGTTTGGAGCAGCCCTTGGGTGCCCTTCCCACTGTGCTTGCCTGGACGTTTTGTCTTTTCTCAACTAAAGTTAAAAAACATTTTCTACTAAAATAGATAAAGAAATAAAAGAAAAGGCAGCTGGACACGGTGGTGTCTCCCTGTTATCTCAGCATGGGGACAGGCTGAGGCAGGAAGGCAGCCGGGAGCCTGTTGGACCACAAAATAAGATCCTGTCTCTAATAAACCAAACCAGTCACACATGTTGGGAAGAGGTGTACAGGGAAGAAAGGCCAATGTGATTGACCTTCCCAGCCCCATCCATTTGTAACATTTGGATAGATGTCTCAGGTTGTTTAATTCCCTTCAGATTTATTCATCCATGTACATTTAATTAAAAAAAAACTTTTTTCGATTTATCTGTTTTGCTTGATTTTTGAGGCAGGGTTCACTATGTAGCATTTGCTGTCCTGAAACTCACTGTGTGAATCAGGCTGGCATTGAATCCATGGCGATCCTCCTGCCTCTGCTTCCTGTGCCCTGGGACTACAGATATACACCACCAGACTGAGCATATTTTATTTTATGTGTATGAATGCTTTGCCTGTGTGTGTGTGTGTGTGTGTGTGTGTGCCTGCGAGGGCCAGAAGAGGGTGTCGGGGCCCCTGGATGGTGTCGGATAGTTTCCAGTCACTCACTATGTGGGTCCTGGGAACCCATATATAAGCAGCAGGCACACTTAACTGCTGAGCAATCTCTCCCGCCCACCATGGACGTTCTCACGAGACCCTCAAGCAGTTGTTTCTTGTTATTGCTGCTCTATCCTGTTTTTGCAGTGCCGAGAATCCAGGAATCCAGGGCATTGCACAAGCTAGGAAGTTGCTCTGCACACCGCTCATCCAAAACCACGATTACGTCTGTTTATTGTGTGCAAATGCGTTTGGGTTGTGCAAGGCCTGTGGTGGTCAGAGGTCTAGCTCAGGAGTCCAGTCTCGCCTTCTCCCACATGGGTCCTGGGGCTCGAACTCAGGTTGGCAGACTTGGGGCAAACACTTTGTGCGCCAAGTCATCTCATCGGCCCTGCTTTACTGTTGGTCTGAGAGGACCTTGCTATGTGCCCCAGGCTGGCCTTCAAGGTCTCCTGCCTCTGTGTCCCTGTTGGAAGCTTAGGCGTGCACCATCTAGTTGGCCTAGGGCTCCTCTGACCTCTGACCTCTCCACCTAGAATGCTGCTTGAGCAGGGAGTGGTTGGTGTCTATCATCCCTGAACATCTGTCCCGGCCTCTGGTACATAGTTGCACGGCGGACGCCAGCAATCTAACTACACGGTCCTGAGGCCGGGAATGGCGGCCTGCTGCTCACTCTTGAGCCCCCATGACGTGCTGAGGGCCTTTCTCCTGGGTCTGCTTCCTTCATTTGAGAAATGGAAATATTGGATGGGTGATGCCTGAGGGGTGATGTGCACGGTTCTCACCTGGAGTAGAAGGAAGAAGGAAGCGGGGACAGAGTTCCTCCTTCAGGCTGTCCTCCACTGTCTGGGGATAGATGGGGAGAACAGACAGATGCACAGATATTGAAGTTGCGGCTCCCACCATCACTACCACCTTCACCATTATTACCATCACCATCACCACCACCATTATCATCACCACCACCATCACCACCACCACCACCATCATCACCACCATCACCACCATCATCATCACCACCACCACCATTATCACCATCATCATCACCACCACCATCACCAACATCATCATCATTACCATCAACACCATCACCATCACCACCATCATCACCACCATCACCACCACCTCCACTACCACCACCATCACCACCATTGCTACCACCACCACCTCTGCCAACAACTTCTGCTACCTCAAGGCTCAGACTGACCCATCCCTCCTTGGAGCCCAACTTCCCCCCCACTCCTCCACTCCCCGTCCTCTCCAGCAACAGCGATGGCATAGGGACCAGCATTTACCATATTTGGGGGTACTCCTGGTAGACAAAAGTTCTTGTATTCCTTATAGACTTTATCGACTGTCTCTGAGTACTGGTTCACAGGCACAGTCCACGGGGTCTCCGGGCAGGAGGAGACGCACACCTGTGGGCAGAGAACAGGCTAAGAGGCTGGTACCCAGGGCCTGGGGCGCAGGTGGGGCTCATAGAGGGCCTGGCTTCTGACCTGGGGTGTGGGGCACTGGAGGCCGTTCTGGGAGATGGAGATGACATTGGCGCTTACAGCACAGCTGAGGATGTTGAAGTAAAACACGTAGGGCTTATCCCTGCAGGAAGAGAGGCCGTGCATGCGTAAGGGCCTGGACAGGCGTGGGGCGCCATTCTCTTAGCACTCGACACCCAGTTCCTGGCCCAGCTCCTCTGGGGACATAAGGAGACCCAGAAGACCACCCAGGTAATTGATTCACCGTACGATAGCCAATGTGTGGCTGAGAGTATCGATTCTGGAGCACAGCCCCTCGTAAGGCAGCTTTATGACCCTGAGCGAGGGCTCAAGTCTGCCTTAGATGAAATGACAGTATCACCCTCGGGAGGCTTAGCAGTTTGGATGTGAACCACCCGCCCGCCTGCCGGAGCGTTGTAATGGTGACAAGAGTGTTAGTTAGCAGCTTGTTATTTCCTGCATACCTTCTGGAAGGGTGCTGCTGGTCAGTGCAGGAAGTCAGAGCTCAGAGAGGCTGAGTAAGATGTTCAAGGCCACACGACCCAAACTTATCCCGGTTGGGGACTCGGACAGCGACATCTGAACTCTAAAATCCTGCACTGAAGCTGGCTCTGCATTGTCCCAGTCCTGGGGAGGCTGAGCAGAGAGAGCTTCCCGTGTGGGCTGGCGGGCTTGGGCTGGGGACGCAGAGCCGTCTAGTACGTGGTGTGTTCCGCCCCCCCATGCTGCTCCCGCCCCCACACGCCGCTGCCCTCCCCCTGGTACTCACTTGTTCTCCCCCACGCCGCAGTAGGCCCCCGTGGAGTTTCTGGGGTACAGCACTTGCCGAGGGTCTCCATACACCCAGGCTGGAGGCAGGAACACACAACACGGTCACAGAAAGACAGAGACTTGGGGGTAGGAGCTATGGGGGTGCTCTCTCCCTGGGTCAGTGTCCTTCGCCCTAGGTTCCTGGAAACTTACCCACAAGCCCGACCGCGATGTAACCCAGGATGAAGAGCAGGAAGAGCACACAGCAGATGATGTCTGTACAGCTCCTGGGGAAGGGACAGATGTCTGAGCTGGGGAGTGTAGGGGTGCCGGTGTGGGGCTCAGGTATGGGGCATAATCCGGGGGGTGATGGGTTAGAGGATTGGGGAATGCTAGAAAGAATGGCATCCCCCCCTTTTTTTTTTTCCAAGATGGTTTCTGTGTGTAGCCCTGGCTATCCTAGAACTCTCTCTGTAGACCAGGCTGGTCTCAAACTCAGAGAGATTCTCCAGCCTCCGACTCCTGATTTCTGGGATTAATGACATGTGCCACCACCACCTGGCAAGATTGGCATTCTTTATCTATTTTAAGAAAACTTTTCTTTTCTTGGTTTTTCGAGACAGGATTTTTCTGTAGCTTTGGAGCCTGTCCTGGAACTAGCTCTGTAGTCTAGGCTGCCTCGAACTCACAGAGATCCGCCTGCCTCTGCCTCCTGAGTGCTTGGATTAAAGGCGTGCGCCACCACCGCCTGACTAACAAAGCTTTTCTTAGGATAAGAACTCTTCTGCTGACGCTGGGCGGTGGTGGCACACGCCTTTAATCCCAGCACTTCGGAGGCAGAGGCAGGTGGATGATCTCTGTGAGTTTGAGGCCAGCCTGGTCTACAAAAGCTACTGCCAGGACAGGCTCCAAAGCCACAGAGAAACCCTGTCTCGAAAAACCAAATAATAATAATAATTCTGCTGAAATATAGCACAGCTAATTACAAGCTCATGCACACACACACACACATACGCGCTTGCACACAGAGAGAGACAAGAGATGGAAAGATAGCACACTCATAAATTTTATCTGGGTGAGTTTTCCCCAAATGCATACACACCTGAGTAGCTGGCACCTAAGTCAAGAAATCGAATGACCCCAGCACCCAGAGCCCCCTCAAATCCCTCCAAACACACAAATGCCTCAGTGGATCAGGCTCCTGCAGACAGAATCCTCCCTGCACCCCTGGGGGAAGGCGCCCACAGCTCACCTGTTTTTGATGGGGCCTCGAAAGGAGGGGTCATATTTGGCTGATTTCCCTGAGGGTGGGGAGAGTGAGAATGAGGCACTGGAGGGCTCTCTCCCCACATCCTGTCCCTTCCAGACATCCCTTAGTCCCAGGAGAGCCTGCCTGTTTGACTAGCATCGAGAGGACACTAGGGAGCTGGATTCCCAGCATCCTGGCCAGCGGCAGGATGGTTGCCTGCTGTGGCTCCTACCCTAGCAACAGGTGGGAAGTGGGGCCTTTATTTTAGACAGTACTGGATGTTGAATCTATTGCTCCCAACGTGCAAGGCAAGCAAAGCACCGTCACTGAGCTAAAACCACGGCCATTTGGTTTTTATCTTCACTCTGTATTTCAGACAGGACCTTGCTGAGTTCTCCAAGCTGACCTTGAACTTGCCATTCTACTGCTTTAGCCTCCTGATCAGTTGGGAGTGAGCTTCTGACTCTCTCAAGGCCCTCCTTCTGCTGACCCTCCCAGTGGCACTCAGGGCCCATCCTATCTCTGCTCTAACCCCTTCCCGGTCCTCTCTGGACCATCCAGGTTGGAGCCCCTGAGGGGACCAAGTCACTCATCTCTGCTCTCTCAGCCCTCTGGCCCAAGGATGTGACAGAGAAAAGCCTAGTCACAGGTGGGAAGCCCTGCAGGGCACAGGGAGGAAGCAGGAACTCTGCAGACCCTCCACTGGGCTACACAGCTCCGGGTAGGCAGCCAGGTTGACATCTGAGCCGGCCTTTGGGGTTGTGGCCACTTCTTGTTCCTGGTCCTCCCTGAGTACACAGGGGAGGGGGTGGGGCCGGGCTGCCAGGGTCCTGGTGGACACTGAAGAAGAGCCTGAGGACTGGGCTAGTCTGGGGCAGGGTGGAATCTGCTTTCTTGGGTGTTCTGGACTCTGCTCCACTCAGGCCTAGGGATCCAGGGTCAATGATTGACCCAAAGCTGCTCCAGGAAGTTTTCTGTGCAGTGCTCTGGCCTTTATGTGGTATCCCAGGGGACAAGCCCCACCTAGAGGAGGCCCAACCCTCAGAATGAGTTCCCCTGTAGGCGCTGAAAATCCTCTCAGGTAAGGAAACCCTCAGCCCTCCTTCCTCAGCTCTTGCTCCTCAGGACTTGGGGAAAGACTTCCAGCCCTTTTTTCCTTTGTTCTGGGAACAGGCCCCTGCTTCCTCTCTCCTCAGGCCTCACCTTCCACAGCACCCTGCCCCTATTCCTTAAAGTGCCCCAGACAGACCCCCTTCTTTTTCTTCGCAACAGAGACCTTAAGGCAGGCATCAGCCCTTTCTCCACCAGTCCGTAGACCCCCACTTTTCACAGGGCCTGTAGCAGGCAGACCCCAGCAGCTCAGGGTACCACTCCCTACTTCTCACAAGGACGCCTTTAGTCCACGGTACCAGCCCCTGCTCCTCAGAGCTCTAGCAGGCAGACTCCAGCAGCTGAGGGTACCAGTTCACAGGAATCCTAGTAGGCTGACCCCAGAATTTTGGGGTCCCAGCCCTCTAATCCTTACAAGAACTTTCAGAGGGCCTGGCTCCCTAACTGTTCACACAGACCCCAGCATGTCAGAGTCCCGGCCACCGACTCTTCACAGGGTGTGGGTTGAGAGACCCCAGCACCTTTGCTCTTCAGAGATACAAAATCTAAAGTGGAGTTCCCCAGCTCACAAGAGTCCTAGCTTGCCGGAGCCCCAGCCTCCACCCTTGTAGGCTCTGAGCACAGGACGCTGCTGGACCCTGAGTTCTGTCCTGAGCAGAAGCTTCAGAACCCCAACCTGCCTCCTAACCATGCGGGCTTTGTTTTCCAGGGCCCTGCCCTCAGGGACTTAGAGCTCATGCCAGAACCTCTAGCCTCTCCGCCCCCTGCAACCCCCACCCCTCACCCCCCAGAGCCAGGCCCAACACCTGCACACACAGACCTCACTTCAGTACGCAGGACCTTTGCTGTGGCCCAGGCAGAGACCATCCTCCCGGGCAGGGCTGTCTCTTTCCGTGAACAGACCCAGGTAGTTCCTCTGCTTAGAACCCACCTCGGCCACCTCTCTCCAGAGCCCGGACCTCTAGTCACAGCCTTACCGTAAGCCTCGTTCTCCCTCTGCTCTCCCCCCATGGCTCAGTCTCCGGAGTGATTGGAGCCAGGGAGACCTGGCCGTTCACCTGCCGCCTGCCCCGCCCTCCAGACGTCATAGCTCCACCCCCCGCCTTGTGGTCCCCGACACACTCGAGTTCCTTCTTCTGATTTCAGATCTGCCCAGCCACCGGGATACTGGGTCTCGGGAGCTGCCTGCCCGGCGCGCCTGGAAGAACCTGGCATGCTTTGATAAGAAAACACTGCACAGTTTCTCAAAGTGCTCCAGCTGCGGCGCACCCAGACCTCAGGGTTGTGATCTGCCTCGGTCCCCCACAGCCCTTCTCTCCCATCAGGTGGCAGCCAGCAACTTGTTTTCTACCCACCACAATCCTCTTCGTCCTGAAACAATCACCAGGCAATTTATTACCAAACCCAACATTTATTGAGAACACAGAAAATCAGTTGGCAGAGGCCCAACTTCAATTCAGCGAACTGAGGCCTGGCTCAGCGGAGTGTGGCCGGCCCTGACGTCACTCCCAGTGAGAAACCAGCTCTGGGAGGGGGGGTGTCGACCTTCCAGGCCTGACTGGGGTCTCTGATGGAGGAATGTCTGAAGGGCAGTGCCCCAGCCTGGATTGTAAGAGTCCTCAGGTGTTTATGGGGGGCAAGGAGCTGAGTTCAGGCAGCAGTTCCGGGTGGGGGTCCAGCCGAGCCAGGCGACTCTGTTCCAGGGCAATGGCCTCCGCCGAGTGCTTGCACTTCTCGGAGCCACACTGGCAGGTGAAATACTTGCTCTTGATGTCCCAGAACCGGTCGCCATAGTCAAACCTGGCGGAGGGATACAGGGCCTCTCAGCATCCAGACACCTCAGAACCCATCGCAAAGAATGCCGGGGGCGGGGGCCCTATCTCTAGGAAGGATCGATTTCCTTCTACCCAAAAACTCCTCCAGATGGACTCCAGGTCCGCCACGCTACCCCACAATATCATAAATGCAGGCTTCTGGCCTCCCAGCCCTCAACCACAATATCCTGAGGCTGTGTACGGGAGGCAAGATGGAGTCCAGGGCTCCCAAGTACTTGGCCTTTCAGCTAAACTCTGCAACTGCCCCCCCCCCCGACCCCCTTCTGGGTTTTTGAGCTAGAGTTTCTCTATACGGGCCTGGCTGTCCAGGAACTCTCTACATGGACCAGCTAGTCTTGAACTCAGATAGATCCCTCTACCCTTGCTTCCTAAGAAGTGGAATTAAAACCACATGCTACCATATCTAGCCCCTCTAAGATTTCTGAGACCAGGGTCTTACTAAATTACCTAGGCTGGCCTTGAACTGGAAGTTACCTCTGCTTCAACCTCTTGGTGCGGGCATGATAGATGTCACACCAAGACAGGCTGGGCCTTTTCCTTTCCTTTTCTTTTTTTTTTTTTTGGTTTTTCGAGACAGGGTTTCTCTGTGGTTTTGGAGCCTGTCCTGGAACTAGCTCTTGTAGACCAGGCTGGTCTCGAACTCACAGAGATCCGCCTGCCTCTGCCTCCCGAGTGCTGGGATTAAAGGCAGGGTCTGTAACCCAGACTCTGTAATCCTCCTGCCTCAGATGCCTGAGTGCTGTGATTAGGAGTGTATGCTACCACTCCTGTCTTGTACCGTTTTAACAAGCCCTCTGGTCTCTGAACGCCAGGTGCCCTCAACCCTCAGGCCCCAGGATTTCTGGGGGCACCTCACCCCAGCTCCTCCCCAGTCCGGATGTCTCTGGAACTGAAGAAGGCAATGCGTGGAAACCTCAAGTCTTGGTGCAGCATGAAGACCCGGACAGGGATGATGTTGGGGTCACACAGGTGGTTGATGAAGCGACTGATGTTGCCATAGTAACGGGCATCAATGCAGTAAACCTCTCCATCCTGGGGGTAGACAGTGCTCTTAATACCCATCTCTACTCACCTGCGTGGCAAGCCCTGCAGCGACACCCAGTCCCTCTACCCAGGTTTCTGCTGGCTGGCGCCCCAGCTGGCTCCGGAAGCCAACCTGTGGGAGCAGAGGACAGGACACGGGTGCTGCCTGCCCACCTTGTTGTCCAAATCGAAGAGGTAAGAGTCGTCTTCTCTCACGTCGGCCTCGGCATCAGAGATCAGCTCTCCAACATACCTATTGGACAGAAACTACGGTTCTGAATCTGAGCAGGGCTCCAGGCCCCCTCTCTCTCCAATCCCAACCCCTGTAATCCTCTTCCGCTTCTCAGCTGCCATCACGGAGAGCCACCAGGTCACTTAGAGCCTAGGGAGCAGACACTGGCTGGGCCAGCCTAAGAGGGATAAAGGACATAGTCCAGCCACCAGGGGTCCCAGTGTAGAGCTGGGACAGCAGGTGGGGCTCTGTGAGGAACAGACCCATGGCGGGAAGTGATGGGGTTGGCTGTGGTCTGGGGTTATCCATGCTGGCTGGGTGGAAAGGCGCCAGACTTGGACACAGGGAAGTGTGTGCGCCACAACCATCCCACAGGTGGTGGGCCGTACGCAGCTGACTCAGCCGTGAGGATGCCCCACGGGGTGGGGGGAGCAGGGTGACTGAGACACCCGGTGGGAGGCAGGAGCCAGGAGGGCAAGGGCAGTGAGCAGATGGTGGGAAAGCTGCTTGTTTGAGCAGTTGAGAGAATATGAAGAAAAGAAACTGGGTGGTCCTCAGATGGTGAAGACGCTTCTCTGCTGTGCCGACCACAGGAGGGAGACCTTGGTGAGTCTAACGGCCAAAGGGAGGAAGTGGACAGGAGGTAGCTAGTCTCCAGTTTACAGGTAAGAAAAATAAGGCTGGAGGAGGTTAAATCACACGGCCAAGGACACACCACGGAGCACAGCTCAGACCCAGGTCTGACTGCCGCTGGCAGAGAACAGGCAAAGTGTGTGAGTGACATGAAACGGTGACAAGGTCTGGGGTTCAGGACGCAGCTTTGTCCTCTGTTGGGCAGGAGTCAGCAGAGGTCCCCACAGTGAACTTACTCGCAGATGAAGGTGCCCTGGGGAATGGTCTGCAAGGCACGGACCCCCCAGCCCATCTTGGCTGTACGGTAGAGCTGCAGGCGCACCCTAGAGGTGGAGAGGGAGTCATTCTGAGTGTGGGACACCTGGAGGGGCCCCGGGGGATGGGAGGCGGAGGTGAGGCAGGGTGCCGGGGCGGGCGCCTCACTTGATGCCGCTCTGCACCACGCGGTTCTTGCAGCTTCTCCAGCAGGAGCATGCCTGGTTACACTCAAAGATCAGGGGGGGTTCGATCTTGTTAAACTCCTGAAGCAGCCGCCCGTCCTGGGGTGCGGAGGGAGGGGACAGTGGTTTCTCTGTGGGGCCCGTCTCAGCTGCCCGGGACCCAGAGGACTCCACAGGAAACTCCACTCTGACCCCAGCCCAGGGCAGGGGAGGAAGAGCACAGAAAGTATGCAGGCTAAGGTCAGAGACCAGGAAGTGTGCAGGCAGGCGGGCAGTAGTCACAGTCCATTTGCATTCCCGGAGCAGAGGCCCGCGTCGTTCCTGGCAGGTCTCAGAACTTCCTGCCACACCCTGTGTCTCTTCCCCAACAGAGCAGGGTCCTGGGTCCAGGCTCCTCTGTGGGAGCGGCCAGACTTGGCCAGGCGAGGGCCAGGCGAGGGCACTCACCTTGTCATACCAGCAGCGGATGCTGAGCTGGCCACACAGACAGTTGGAGCTCGAGCAATCGTCCACACACGTGCAGTGCTGGGTGGGGCAGAATCAGTGTGAGTGGGGTTTACCCTGCTCCCTGCGGCCAATGCTTTCTCCCCCTCAGCCATGGGTCCATGTTTCACGACAGTGGAGGGTGATGGTCCCAAGGTGAAATTGGGTGGTCCCTTTTAGTCCCTGCTCCCTCAGTCAGGGGGCCCCTGATGGACACCTGCCCCGTGCAATGCTGCTTAGTGTTACTGTAGGCACGCGGGGCGGGGCCCTGCCTCACCTGCAGGTGAGTGATGTTCCGGTCGATGTTCATGGTTGACGTCTCGCAGTTCTCGGAGATGTACTTATAGTCCTCGGGGCAGGGCTCCCCATCTACCCCATTGACGCAGGGGATGGGCACATTCTCGTAGCCTCTAGCTACATCCCTGCAGGCGGGGCAGATAAGGCTAAGAGACGGCCAGAGTATTTCTGAGGGGCAGTGCTGGGGTTCCTCAGACATAAAGAAGAAGGGTGCCCAACAGGATAGGCACCAGCTGGTGTGGTGGCACCTTTAATCCCAGCACTCTGGAGGCAGAGGCAGGCGGGTCTCTGTGAGTTCAAGGCCAGCCTGGTCTAGAGCAAGTTCTAGGACAGGCTGGAGCCTAGAGAAACTGTCTCAAAAAAATCAAACAAAAAACAAAACCAAAATGATAGGTCCCAAGGAAAACAGTAATTTTAGAATAATAAGCGATAACTTGACCAAGTGCTAGCACGCCGGCCTCAAACATGGAGTTAGCCTGCCTGAGCCTCCTGAGCACCATCCTGCTGTTATTAGGTGTGCACCACCACACTCAGCCTGCACACGGCACACCTGCTGTGAGTAGGTGTGCACCATCACACCCAGCCTGCATAGGGCACGCCTGCTGTGAGTAGGTGTGTCACCACACCCAGCCTGCACAGGGCACGCCTGTGTCACAAGCTTAAGCATCTGTTCATCTGGAAAAAAAGTTTCTTTAATTGTTAAAAAGCTTGTTTTATATGTATTAATATTGCACCTGCATATAAGTATGTGTACCGTGTGCAAGCCTGGTGACCACAAAGGTCAGAAGATGGCACGGATCCTCTGGAACTGGAGTTACAGATGGTTCCAGTCACCATATGGGTGCTGGAAACGGAACTCAGGTCCTCTACAAGAGCAGCCAGTGCTCTTAACCGCTTAGCTACCACTCTAGTCCTTCTTTTCTTTTTTTTTTTGGAGACAGGAGTCTCATATGTAGGTAGCCCTGGCTATCCTAGAACTCAGAGACCCATCTGCCTCTGTCTTCCAAGTACTGCCATTAAAGGTTACCAGTCCTTTCTGGGTGTAGTGGCTCACACCTTTTAGCCCCAGTGCTTTGAGGCAGAAGCAGACGGATCTCTGAGTTTGAGGCCATTCTGGTCTACAGAGCGAGTCCCAGCACAGCTACACAGGGCCACACAGTGAGTCTTAAAGGTTCCCACTGTAGCGTCCTTCCACCTACTTTTTTGGAGTTGGGGTCTCAGTATGCAGTTCTGGAACTCAGAGATCAGCTGCCTCTACCTCTCAAGTGGTGGGATTGAAGGCGTGCACCACACCTGGCTTGAAACTTTTAGTTTAAACCTTATTGTGTGTGTGCGTGGGGGTGGGTGGGCATACACGCGATACAGCTTACATGTGACGCTCAGAGCACAGCCTTCAGGAGGTGGTTCTCTCCCACAGTGGGTTCCGGGCTTGAACTCAGCTATCTACACAGCAAGCGCTGTCGGCAGCTGAGCCACCTCAGACTGGTCGTGGCTGGGGCTTTTTTTCTTTTCCTTTCTCTTAAGCATGAATCTCATGCTACAAAGGCTGCTCTCCAACCTCCAGGCTTAAAAGGTAGGATCTTCCTGCCTCGGTGTGAGAACAGGAGGGGCTACAGGTCATACCCTGCTACCCTATGAAAATCTTGGGTTTTTTTTGTTTGTCTGTCTTTTCCACGACAGGGTTTCTCTGTAGCCCTGGCTGTCCTAGAACTAACTCTACAGATCAGGCTGGCCTTCAACTCAAAGATCCAGTTGCCTCTGCCTCCTGAGTGCTGGGATTAAAGGTGTGTGCCACCACTGCCTGGTTTGAAATTCTTAACTTGGATGTCTGGCCTCAAACTCAATCCTCCTGCCTCAGCCACCTCCAGGGTTTGGAACACATGTCTTCTCTCTCGAATTTACCTTTTCCCTGTTTCTTTCTTTCTCTCTCTAAGTTAAGGTGGCCCTCACTGGCCTGGAACTCAGAATATAGACACAAACCAGGCTGGCCTCAGATTCACAAAGACCTGAGTGCTGGGATGAAAGGTGTGAGCTGTGTGAGTGCCATGCTGTAGGTCTCTAAGTCACGGGGTAACTTGGAGGAGCTGGTTTCCCCATCTATCACGTGGGTCCAGGGACTGAAGTCGGTTTGTTAGGGTTGGCAGCAGGCTCCCTCCTCCTGAGGGTCTCACTGACAGAGCCCTTTATTGCCATCTGCCCTCTGGCAAGAGAGTTCTAGCAATTCCTGGGACTTCCTGGGCCTTGGAAGGGTGCTGGGACTGGGACAATGAGAGGCGGTGGTCGGTGGAGGCTGGCGGTGGCCGTCACAGATGCCAGGGCCACACTCACCGGCAGATGATCTTCTCGGTGCGGACAGCTCGGTTCCCTACCCCGAGTCGAAGCTTGCGATTGAGCTGCAGTGCGAACCACACATCAGAGCGCTCCGGGGTCAGGTCCCACGCTGTGTCCCCTTCCTTGTTCCGGAGCTCGGGGTTGGCTCCACGAGATAGGAACAACCTGAGGAATGGCAGAAAGACCACGCCTGGGTCAGAAACTGGGCAGCGGGCGTGGGTGCCAGGGGCTGGGGAAGCTGGGCTTACAGAACACAGTCGTGGTAGCTCTCCCTGGCAGCAATGTGCAGGGGCGTGTCCCCATGGTAGTTGACAGCATGAAGGTCACACCGGGCGTTCAGGAGGACCTCGGCAATGGCGGCACTGCCCGTGAAGGAGGCCCAGTGTAAGCAGATGTTCTCCTCCTGTGGGGCAAGGGGCGGAGACAATGCTGCGCCATCCGAATCCCTGCACCTCGGTCCCACAGCACCCGCCACCAGCTCTCTCAGCGCCCCAGAGTCCCTCACATTGTCAGTGAGGGTGACATCGGCACCACGGGTCAGCAGCATCCGGATCACGTCGATGTGCTTGTGCTCGGCTGCCCAGATGATGGGCGTCCAGCCCCCACTGTCCTGAGGGAGGGGAGGAAGACAGGAATGAGGGCCTGGCCTTGCTGGCTAGAAGACATGAACTCAGGAGGGAGCACTTCCTTGGGGACAGCCAAAGGCAGGAGATGGGGTAGCGCAGAAGCGCGCTCTCCCACACATTCACAGGGACGCTCACTCAACACTTTCAGGGATAAGGGGGGAACTCAGAGTTTCATGAAGCAAAGACAGGAGAAGGAAACCAATACAGACAATGGGAGGCAGTAGGAGGGGGTCAGCAGTCAGATGGGGGAGGAGGGAGAGAGTCAGCAGTCAGATAAAGGAGGAAGAGGGAGAGGGTCAGCAGTCAGATGGAGGAAGAAGAGGGAGAGGGTCAGCAGTCAGATGGAGGAGGGAGGGGTCAGCAGTCAGATGGAGGAGGGAGGGGTCAGCAGTCAGATGGAGGAGGGAGGGGTCAGCAGTCAGATGGAGGAGGAGGGAGGTGGTCAGCATTCAGATGGAGGAGGAGGAGGAGGAGGAGGGAGGGGGTCAGCAGTCAGATGGAGGAGGAGGAGGGAAGGATCAGCAGTCAGAGGGAGGAGGACGAAGGAGGGATCAGCAGTCAGATGGAGGAGGGAGGGGTCAGCAGTCAGATGGAGGAAGAGGGAGGGGTCAGCAGTCAGATGGAGGAGTTAGCAGTCAGATGGAGGAGGAAAGAGGGGTCAGCATTCAGATGGAGGAGGAAGAGGAGGGAAGGGGTCAGCATTCAGATGGAGGAGGAGGAGGAGGGAGGGGGTCAGCATTCAGATGGAGGAGGAGGAGGGAGGGGTCAGCAGTCAGAGGGAGGAGGAGGAAGGAGGGATCAGCAGTCAGATGGAGGGCAGCCAGGCTGCTGACCTGGGCGTTGACGTCCACCTGCCCTGTGCTCAGCAGCAGGCTGACCATCTCCAAGTTCCCAATTTTGGCTGCGTGGTGGAGACAGGTGGAGCCATCCTCTTCCTGAGGGAGACAAGAGCCAGTGAGCCCTCAGGCGGGCACCCACACCAGTCTTCCCTCTCCCTCCACCGGCTGCCCTCCAGCCCTGCTACCTTGCTGTAGACGCAGCCCCCCAGCTGCACCATGTACCGCGCCACCTCCAGGTGGTTGTTCACCACGGCCTCCATCAGCGGGGTGCGCTGCTGCTTGTCCACGGCATTGATGTTGGCTCCTGCCTGCGGAGAGGGCATGAAGGCTGGCACCAGGGAGGGGTGCTGGGGAGGGGAAGATGGCTGGACAGGGCAGGGGGCACGATGACTCACCTGCAGCAGCACATGACAGATCTCCACGGACCCCTTCTGCGCAGCTGCATGCAGGGGCGTGCGCTTGCTCTGCTGGTCGCTCTGGAAGTTGGGGTCCAGGTTGTCAACTGCAGGGAGAGGGGACGATGGTAAGAGAAGGGGTGAGGTGGTACTGCCTCCAGGAGCCGATGGTAAGAGAAGGGGTGAGGCGGTGCTGCCTCCAGGAGATGAGGGTAAGAGGCAGCTTCCAGGATCAGGACTGCCCCCGCACTGGAGGAGGCACTCAGCCTCCCTACGGAAAAGCCTACGGGAGCTATGCACACAACCACCCAACAGTGCTCCGCACCACGTGGCTTCCCGAGGACTCACGCAGCATGAGGATGACCTTCTGCAGTTCTCCCTGCTTCACCGACAGGTACAGCTGCCGCGGGTGGAAACGAAGCTTCTTCCGCCTGCCGGGGGGTGGTGGGGGAGAAGGTGGGCTGTTCAGACATGAGCACCCGCTTCTCTGACCCCGTGCTGACTGACACCCTGGAACAGCACCGACTCACCTCTCTGACTCCTGGATGACCAAGGCCTTCTCCAGGGCTTCCCGGCCTGGCCCTGGGGGCAGACCCACAGCCGAGAGGCAGCCCCCGTTAGGCAGGGTTAGCGAAGGCCCCGAGCTGTCGATGGTGTCGGTCAGGGGGTCACAGGGTGGGCGCCGGGGCTCTCCGTGCCCTCGCATTCGGGCACTGTGGGAGAAGGTTCTAAGGTCTGGGGGCAGGGCAGATGGAATGGGAGACGGGGCAGGAGGGCGAGGGAGGGAGGCCAATACCTGGGTTGGGAGGTATCTGCTCGCCCTGGGGCATCCTGTGCCAGGGGCAGCGGGGCAGGAGCTGCAGTGCCGGCTGGAGGGGTTCCCCCATCGCCCCGGGGAATGGTCACCTCCTGGGCCTCTGAAGCATCCTCTCCACAGTGGGGGCAGAAGACCATTCCGTTGAGCTGGGACACACAGGCCTTATGGAAGCGGTGGGTTACTCGGAAGTCAGGGTGGCATTCCAGGAAGGTACCCTGGGGAACAGGGAGAAGGCAGTGAGTCTCTGAGCTCTCTTCCCATCAGGCCGCCCGCCCACCCCAGTGGTCACTCACTGCTGTGCAGAAGTAGCCACAGCCTGGGCAGCAATGGTGCTTGACCATTCGGGCTCGATGGGCCTCACAGAGTACCATCAGGGCCACTCGGCTAGACGGCCGCATAGTCTCCCGCTTGAGGATGGCAGCGTTGCAGCCCGACAGCTGCGGGGGAAGGGGGGGGAGGGCATCACAATGAGCCAGGGCCAGAGCTGGCTCTCCTCAGGCCTGCTGCCCCCCCAGCCAGCACCCCAGCCCACCTCTCCGTCCACACTTTCGGTGGCCATGCACTTGTGCCCTGCTCTCTCACTGATGCGGTCGATCTTGGGCGCCTCCATGCGGCAGCTGCAGAGGGGCAGCTCCTCGAACCCGCGCTCTGTCTCCAGGGAAGACGTGTCATTGGACACCCCTTGGACAGGAAGAAATGGAGGTGATGAAGGCCTGGCCCCTCACCCACCAGAAGGGTTCCCTCCTTCCCACCCAGCCGCCCCTTCACATTCTAGAACCCTAAAGCCTGGAATGGATACCCCAGCTCTGGAAGGATTTCCCTCCACCCCCGTGGGCACCCCTAGTGGCTCCCCGCCCCGGCAGTTGGCAATTAATTACCAGCGTGGTTGGGGGAGAGGGTCCCCTCGCTGGGCAGCTCCAGGGACCCCAGAGGGACCTCCATGTACTCACTGGGCCCTGAGGAGCTCACACCATTCACTCCTGACACAGAGACAGAGAGAGTGAGAGTGGGGGCTCATGGGGCCTGGGCACGTACGCACATGCGGTGGACACGGTGAGCATGCATGAGCATCCGGAGGAGAGAAAGAGCGGAGGAGCCCTCTCACCTCTTGGCTCCTTGGCCCTCGGAGGCTCTCGTTTCCGCCTTTTCCTCGACGGCTTCACCCAGGGGCTGTCTTTTCGCCATTTCTTCTTGGCCTTGCGCCGGCCACTAGAGCCACTCTGTGGAAGAGGAAGACTTGGGAGTCTACTCCAGCTCCCAACAGCTCTCTGCTCCTCCAGGGAGGCCAGTCTCCGCTCTCACCCTGTCTGACTGATTGCCTGATTCCTCATCTTCCTCCTCTTCCTCCTCCTCCTCCTCCTCTTCCTCCTCCTCTTCTTCCTCTTCTTCTTCCTCCTCCTCCTCTTCACTCAATTGTTCAGCTAGAGCTTCAACTTCAGACTGAAAAAGAGAGAAACCAGGCTGGGAGAACAGCAAACTGCAGCTATCTCCGTGGAGAGCAAGACACAGAGAATCCTAAGGCACCATCACCACCACCGCACGGCCGGGTAAGGTTGTTGGAGGTGGTGGATGTGGGCAGGAGGCAGATCGGGTTGGATAAAGACAGGTACATAACACTTCACGGCAGTGAAAAGGGCCGGTTTTGTGAAACACACAAATAGACATGACAACCCACGGCGACAAAACTGCGACCTAAAAAGCTAACGAGTTGTTCTCTAACAAAGGGGTCAGGCTGCCATCACCAGGAACCACAGGCCTATTGGCAATGTTTTCTTTTAGTTTCTTTGGAGACAGGGTCTCACTGGGTAGTCCTGATTGCCCTGGAACTCAGAGATCCAACCACCGTTGCCTCTGGAGTATGTCAACATTTAAGAGTAAGAGAAATGACCAAACGTCACATACATCGAATGACAAGTGATGGCAAAGAGCGCGCTGGCACCCACTTCTAAATTTTCTAGTCAAAAAAACCAAAAAAGCAAAAAAAAAAAAAAAAGAACAGAAGAAAGCTCCAGACACAGCAGCATATGCCTGTGGGAAACAGAGTCAGGAAGACCAGAAGCTCAGGGGCTCAGCAGTTAAGAGCACTGTTGCTCTGGCCAAGGACCTGGGTTCAGTTCCAGTACCCAACCGGTGGCTCACAACTGTGACTCTGGTCCCAGGGCATCCAAAGCTCTTCCAACTTCAAGGGCATCAGTCATGCACATGGCACAACATGCAGGGAAAACACTTGTATACGTTAAAACAACAAAACCCCCAGAGGCGAAGAATTATCCCTGGCTACACAGCAAGTTTGAGTCCAGCCTGGGGTACGCGAGATTGCACCCTGAGACAAACAGCGTTGAGGAACTTGAGGGAATCAGCGTCTAGAACTATGAACAGCTTAATCATTCACAAGCAGAAAGGTCAAAGGCATTCGGCCCCCACTGAGCCAGGTGAAGTCCTGTAAAACTGACTTGCTTCCACCAGGTAATTGCTGAGAAAAATGGTTTTATAAGTGTCAACAAGCTCCTGTCATCCTAGCACTGGGGATAGGGTGGGGCCGCAGACAGGAGAAACTAAGTTCAAGGCCAGCCTAAGACACAAACTGAAACCTTCTCAACTGCCCCCATGGGGGGGGGAGCACCCCTTTAATCCCAGCACTCCAAACAGAGGCAGAAAAAGACAGAAGGACCTCTGGTCATTTTGAGGCCAAATAGGGGTACATACTGGGACCCTGTCTCAAAATGAAGGATAGGAGGCTGAATTCAAGGCCAGTCCTGGTCTCCCTAGCAAAGAACCTGATATCCAATCACCTAAAAAGCAACCTAGAGCTTGCTCACCCTGTGAAGCCCCAAGATGAATCCCAAATTTGGCAAAACTAAAACATAGGCCTGTTTAGAGCTGCCAAGAGGGGTCTCGTCTACACGAGCGTGACACTGAGACTTGCTTGCCGAGTTGTGTGTACGAGGGGGCAGCGGCTGTGTGCTGGGGTCCACTGCAGCCGGGCTCACCACTCCCTTCCGTGTCAGTGGAAAGTTTCCACAGCAAAGTGGCAAATAAATAAAAAAACGAACACAAAGCCAGGAGGTAGCGGCAGATGCAGGGGAATCTTTGAGTTCAGGGCCAGCCTGGTCTATACAGTGAGTTCCAGGACAGCCAGGGCTACACAGAGAAACACGTCCTGAAAAACCAAAGAGCTAGAAAAAAAGTAAAAGAGGAAGCGGAGATACTTCAGTGGGTAAAGAGACTGCAGCTCTGGTGTCCGATCCGAGCTGGATCCCGAGACTTCAGAGAGAAAAGCCAAATGTTCCCACCTTGGCAACATAGACCCCTAACTTCAACCTCAAACACTGGGGACATAATCTAAAACCGGAGACCCACATACTAAGAGAGATAAAATCAAGCCGGGTGTGGTGGCGCACGCCTTTAATCCCAACACTCAAGGAGGCAGAGGCGAACAGATCTCCGAGAGTTCAAGGGCAGCCTGGTCTACAGAGTTGAGTTTCAGAGATACAGAGAAACCCTGTCTCTAAAAAAAAACCAAAGGGGGAAAAAAGAGAGAGAGAAAAAAAATCCCCAGGGCCTACATGGAGCAGAGAACCACGCCCCTCAGGATGTCCTCTTCCGTCCCAACACTGAGGAGGCAGAGGCAGGCAGACTGCTAGAGATGGACGGTAGCTGGGTTTCCAGGCCAGCAGGGGCTACATGGTGAGACCCTGTCAAACAAACAAAACCAACCAAAACAAAAAGCACCACCAAAAGGATAAATAAGTAAGCCGAAAGGAAACAAAAGAGAGCCTCCACGGTACAGGGAGGTCGTGATGGACAGAGGGGTAGAGCTGGGATGGGGGGGGGGATGCAAGAAATGGCTGCAGACCGGACGGACAGGAGGCGGAGGAAGCCGCAGAGCCAGCCGGGCCAGCACACCTTGCTGTCTGAATCCACTCGCTCATCCACGGAGTAGGAGTCATAGAAGAGGGTGAAGTCGTCACCCACCACTGTCTCCCACTCCTCCAGTGGCCTGGGCTCTCCTTTCTCCAGGGTTACATCTCCTGAGCCCCGGGCAAAGTCCTCTGACTAGAAAAAGATTACAAAGTCTGAGGCTGCTGGCCCTGGTCCCCCCGACGCCCACCCCACCCCCAGGTCTTCCTCTCTAGCTTACCAGGCTGCCAGAGTTCAGTTTCCTTCTTTTGGCCACATCTGGAAAGATAGAAAAGCGAGGACAGAACTTGTAATCCCTGGGACAGAATACTGCAAGCCACAGGGAGTGTGTACAGAGAGGTGTAGGGGTGACTAACCTGGGGTCACCTTCCCCAGAGAGTGCATGTCGTCACTCATGCGGAAATGTTGTACTTCAGGGGGCCGCTTCTCAGGGACGGGGGGCTGGAGCAGGAAGGACAACTTTCAGTCAGATTATTACTCACCCTTAAAAAGGAAACCTGGGGCCGGGTGGTGGTGGTGCACGCCTTTAATCCCAGCACTTGGGAGACAGAGGCAGCGGATCTCTGTGAGTTCGAGGCCAGCCTGGTCTACAAGAGCTAGTTCCAGGACAGGCTCCAAAAAAGAACACCTGAGGGCCTGGTGTGGTGGTTTGCGGTTGCACCTTCAGCCCCAGCACTTTGGGAGGCAGAGGCACTCTGGGAATTCCAGGCCAACATGGCCTACCTTGCAAGTTCCAGGCCAGTCAGAGCCTCAAGAACAAACAAAACACCAAACTACAACAAAATGGAAAGAAATGTGGACACACACAAACTGGAGAAAACTTGAGGACACTATGCTAATACAATAAGCGCTGCACACCGTTCTGCCTCCATCTGCCTGGAGCTCAGGGAGAGTCGCCCGTGTGGCGGGCCTACCTCAACTATGCCACCTGAAGCCAGCAAGACTGTTCAGCAGCTAGTGGTGCCGACCGCCAAGCCTGGTGGACTGAATCCAATCCTTGAGACCCCAGATGGTGAGAAGGGAGAAATGACTCCCAAAGTTTCCTTTTTTTCTTTGTTGTTTGATTTTTTTTTTTTTTTAAAAAGACAGGGCGTCACATGTCACTGGGTAGCTGGCCCTAGCTGCCCTGGACCTCACTGTGTGGATCAGATTGTCCAAAAACTCACTGAGATCCTCCTGATTCTACCTCCCAAATGCTGGGATTAAAAGTATGTATGACCGCTGCCTGCTAAAATTATTAATGAAAAAAATCAGTAGGTTGATATAGGAAGAAAATGTGAACAGAAACCCAGAGGTCTCCAACGTGGAGCCAAAATATTATTTTTTATTTATTTTCACGTTTCTGTGAGTTTCAGCGCTCCCAGTGTGCAGGAGCCTTTGAAGGCTAGAAGGCAGCATTCGAGCCCCTGATGCTGAAGTTACAAGTGGCTGTGCGCTGCCAGGTGACGCTGGGATCTGAGCCAGAGTCCTCGGCAAGAACAGTTCTGGTGCTCTCAACCACTGGGCAGCTCTCCAGCGGCAGAGCAACAACACCAAAAACAAAAAGAAATAAGTAAAGACGACACTATGGCTCAGTGGGCAGGGGGGCTTGATGAGCAAACCCTATAGCTTCAGGCTGATTCCTGGGTCCCATGGAAAAGTCAAGAGACCAGGCTCCACAGAGATGCCCTCTGTCCCCCACCCCCCCTACCACGCACATACGTGAAAGCTGTGTCTACACCTAAACAATCTTAAGGACTACTGACGTAGTACTCACGTTAACTAATCACCTACAGTGGACCTAAACTACAAAGAAGATGCGTGTACGTCATATGCAAATATCGAGATCAACTTGGCCTCTTCCCCGACTGCGCTCATAATTTTATATGAGGGGCCCCGAGCAAACATGGACTTCCCGTACCAGAGAACAATGACACCCTGATGAGGTCATTGCTTTCTCAGAAACAGAAGACTGGGTGGGAGAGGTGGCTCAGGGGTTAAGCGCACTTGCTGTTCTTGTGGAAGACCTGGGTTCAGTTCCTAGCAACCACACGTGGCTCACAATGGCTTCAGACTCCAGCTCCAGGGAATCCACTGCCCTTTTCTAGCCTTGGAGGGCACCAGGCACACAAGGCAGGTAAAATACCCACATACATAAAAATAACGTAGTTTAAAAAAAATTACAACAAAACACCTGGGTGGGGTGGTTCGGGGCTAAACCTTGCTATCACAGCAAGTCCAGGCAGCCTATGTTACATGAGACCACCTCAAAGGCAAAAATAAAATAAAATAATAAATAAAAGCAGGTTGGGGGCATACACCCGCAGCCCCAGACTTGGGAGGCAGAGCAAGCTGGGTATGTGAGTTAAAGGCCAGTTTGATCTCTACAGTAAGTGCAAGGCCAGCCAGGGCAATACAGTTGAGATCCTGTTATACTTTTACACTTAAATACACACACATATATATAAAAATAAACAACCACCTCCAACAACAAAAAAAAACTTCCAAAACAACAACAAAGCAAGACCCAACCTAGGGTACACAAACCACACCTAGACAGGAGGAGCCCTTTAAACCTTGGTAGTTCGATTCTGGGCTCTGGCCACTCCCACTGTCAGACGTGTGGCCTACCCAGGGGAGGGGTCCCAGTAAAAACTTCAGGCCGTGTAAGAGTGGTCTCAAAGACTGGGAAAAGCTCCCCAAGGACTTATCAGAGGTAGAAGGGAGGGAAGGCTGAGCCTGCAGAGTTTTGGCAAGAGTAATTAGGACAATAACTATATAATTAACTGTACATCTGTCAGTCTCCTCTCCGGCCGCCCCTCCCCCAAGAACACAAACTCCAGGAAGCCAGCAATTACTCCGGTCACAGATGAAGCCCAGCCCAACATCTGACACTTGGTAGCCTATTGGTAAATTCGAAAAAAAAATCTGAATACAGGAGGCCCAAGGCTAAATCCCGGAAGGAGACGGAAAAAAAAAAGCCCAACAACAAAAACAAAGCCAAAAAAAGCCCATCCAGAGATTCCCCATTCTCTCCACCCAACCTCCAAAATCTCACCTGTCCGTTGCCAGGCTTGGACATGGTTTTCCGGGCTCGGTGCACTTTGGGCTGCCCCTCCTGGCCGGCGGTTGTTGCCGGAGGGGGTTCAGGCCCAGCAGCTGCAGTTCCCTGTGCCCCGGGCATGCTCAACAGCCTCATGGCCAAACTCTGGACCGAGGGGGGCGACTTTCCGGCCCCAGTCATTGACATTTTAGCCCGACTGGGACAGGCACCCCCCTTGCTGGGGGAAGAGGGGAATGACTTTGTGGCGTGGCCTAGAAGAGAGGCAGGCAGGCAGGGGGTGCAGGGTAAGCAAGCGGGCAGAAGGTCCTTTTCCACCCCCCTTTCCCTCTCGCCCCAGCCGCTCACCCAGCAGGACACGGCCCCCATCTCCCTCCAGGCTCTCGGGTTCATCCCCGATGAGTGGCGTGGCCCCCACTGGGGTGTCAACCCCCTCATCGCCGACGGTGACAGTGACAGAGGCCGGAGAGGGGGGGCCTGCAGGCTCCAGGGAGTCGGGGTCGGCCTTGGGAAGGGTCTCCTCGCTATGAGGGGTGTCCCCCAAAGAGCCATGCACTGTCGGGGGGTAGGTGGGGAGAAAAGGAAAAGTTCAGGGCCCGAGGCTCCAGGATCCCGTGTTGGGGGTGGGGAGGGTGGCGGTCCGGCTGGGCCTGCTCCGGCTGCACTCACCTCTCTCGGACGTCCCTCTGGGCTCCTTCTCCAGCAGCAGCGCCCCCATCTCAGCGGGGGCCTCCCCCTGGGAGGGGAGACAAGGAACCGGAGGGCCCGTCAGCCCGGCAGGCAGCTGCGGGGCCCAGGACGCCTGGGCCCGGGGCAGCGAGAGCAGGCTCCGGGGCCTACCTCGCCCTCGGTGGGCGCCCCCCCGACCGCGGCCGCGGCCGCCCGTGGGGGTCGCACGCCCCCGGCCCCGGGCCCGCATCAGCCCCCTCCCTCTCGGCAGACCCCGCATCTCTGGGGCCGGCAGCAGAGGAGGGGGAGGGGGCGGGGCCTCCGCGCCCCGGCCCCGCCCCCTCCTCCCGGCTGCACGCGCCGCTCCCCCTTTGTCCCCCAGGCCGCGGGGACCCCGGCCACCAACCCCTGCAACGCCCGCTGCGCCCCAGCCTGGCGGACGGCCCCTCGCGCCCCTCGCGCGTGCTCCCGGGGTCGCGGCGCCCACCGCCCACGCAGGGGCCGCGGACGGCGGCACGCGCGACTCGGCGCCCACTCCCCCCACCTCCCACCCCCTGGTCCCCTCATCCGCCCCCGGTGTTGGGCCCCCTGTCTGCTGCAAGTTCGGCTCGGGCCCCCCGGCCCCGTTGCACCCCCGGAGCATTGCACGAGTGCGCGCTTCCCCCGGGCGCGCGCGCGGGCATGCACCCGCCTCTCCCCCTCCCCTTCCGCACCTCGGCGGCCGCCGCCGCAGCAGCTCCCGCCGCCGCCGCCATCGCCGCTTGCGCGGGGGGCCGAGCCGGCGCGCGGCCGCCCCGGGTCACGTGGACAAGGAGGGAGGGCGACAAGACGCCTTAAAGGAGCCGCTGCGGGCCTTTTGGCCATTTTTGCCCCCCGGAGTGGCCTCGGAGGTCCAGAACTAGGGGCTGCAGGGCAGAGGGCCTTCATTCCTAGGCTCAGCTCTGCGGGGAAGAAGGGCGAGGCGCGTCTGGGCTGTGGCTTCCCTGTCCCCGCCCGGTTTTGCTAACACGTGAAGCCTGAGCCTCTGCAGCTGCTGCGTGTGTAGCTTTCTGGTTCTGAGCCACCCGACTGGAGGCTGCGCCTAGTGCACGAGAAGGGGCGACAGACTCGTGGAAGGCACCCTTCCTTCTGGATCAGCGTCCTGAAAGGCGAGGGCCAAATGTCGTGTGTGTGCCAGGCGAGTTACGCCACGACGTGCACGAGATGCCAACTGAAGGCAGCTGCCTCAAGGGTGACTATGGTCTGTGGACAGTAACCATTTCTGCCAAACGTTTTGCAGCCGGGGGTCATGGTCCAGCCGACAGTTTAGGAGAGAACGGTACACACATTAAAGTGCACGCCCCTGACAACACTGATCAGGGCAGCATCCCCTCAGGCATTACGTCCTGGCCAAAGCCTGAAAATACCTGTCCGGCTTCACAGACATTACTGGACAGGTAGGTAGTTGTTATTGGGCCCGAGGCCAATTCAAAGTCTTATGGGAACTGTAGTTCTCTTTGGAGAAGAACTTTTCAGAGCTTTCTGGGAATTGTAGTCTTCTAGGCATTCGAAGCTAAGTTTAGCCGATTTTTCAGCTTTCCTTAAAACACGAACTTTCTGCCACAGACAGACGTGTTCAGACACTGATGTCTGCCTGCCATCTCAGTGGGTACACTGGCACCTGTGGTTCATGCCTGGCACTGGTACCAAACCACACAGAGGTTATGCCCTCACTAGGTGTTAAGGCTGCCCAACTGGAGGAGGGCGTGTTCCTGACCAGAGCTCACTGGCATGTCCCTACTCCCCGCCTGAGGCTGGTCTCCTTTTGGCACGGGGCTGCAGTCGTTAGCTCTGGGAGAGGCTGTCTATGGTGGGTAGTCATACACATGCAGTTGCCAGAACATAAAGAAAAAAAGTTTTGTTTTTTATTTTATGGAAAAACAAAGAAAAACTAAAACCCCGAACTCCAGAAAAAATCCTAAAAAATACGTTTTCTTAAAAAATACTGTATGTCTCTACTCCTCTCCCTCCCCCCATCAGCCTTCCTCCTGTCCTTTTTCCTAAGTGCCCTGCCCCCCCGCCCCTCCACTAGTCACTGTCCTTGCTATTGTATCCCCTCATCTCATTTCCTACCCAGGTTGCCCACCCTCTTCTCTTACCTGGCACATAGATTTTCTTTCATTTCCGGAGTCCCACTTCCCCAGCATGCAAGAACCGCTTCCCCGTCCTTTTCTGGGACTTCATACCTGTTTCCCCTACCAATCCCGTCTCCCTGTGCTCTATTCTAATCAGGAGCAAGAAAAGTGCATCCTGCCAATCCCCCCACAATTCCCGCCCCCACCCCACCTCAAGAAACGTTAGAATCTCCCCCCTGGGCAGCTTTAGCCAGGAAAGAGCTGTTCTCCAAACTTTCCACCTTTGCTTTTTTTTTCTCCCTCCACACTGTGCACCTCTACCAATGAGAAATCTTTCTTTGGGACCCCATATTCCCTCAGCCTTGTCAACCCTGTCTCCGGCTCCATCTGTTTCTTCTGCTCTTTGAGGCAAGGTCTTCTCTCCAATCCTTCTCTCTCAAGATGTATGCCTGCCCCAGAACCCCGCCCCCCAATTCTCCTGAGCCCAGGAACCCCCAGCCTCCTGGCCCTTCAGCGGATGAGGACGTTGATCTCCGCCACGCCAGCCTCCAGCACGTTCTCGGCTGTGGTTTTGCCATGTTGCTCCTTGAGATGCCGCCGGATGGCTGGCTTGTGGGCGAAGCGCACGTCACAGTAGGAGCATCGATAGGGCCGCGCTCCCGAGTGCAGGTTGAGGTGATCGTGCAGCGTGGACTTCTGTGTGAAGCACTTGCCGCAGATGCCACACGAGTGTGACTTGACACCGCGGTGCACGTTCATGTGGCGGTTGAGGTTGCTGCTGTGGTTGAACTGCTTGCCGCACCGCGGGCACATGAAAATGAAATGTTGCGCACGCATGTGGAAGACCAGCTTCTCCACGCCCTGGAACACTTCCGGGCACTTGGTGCATTTGATGTTCTTTAAGGGGTTTCCACTTGAGAAGCCCCCAGGCAGGGGTCCCCGGCTGCCCCCTGCCCCCAGACTGCCCCCCGCCCCCCGGGCAGCCATGGCCACTGCTGCTGCTTCCACTAGGCCCGAGGTGGCCCCCACACTGGCCCGGCCTCCTGGGATCAACAACAGGCCTTCCCCTTCGGCGTCCTCTGACAGGCTATAGCAGGCCTTCACCACACCTTGCGGTGGGGCTACAGTGTTGGGGGCCACGCTACTCTGGGCCAGCTCCCCGAGGTGGCTGCTCACAGAGGCCCCGATGCCCAGACCCGCTGCTAGGCCTCCAGGGGGTTTGAGCCGGTGTGCCACTTCGAGGGCGGACTCCACCTTGACAATGCAGATGTCAGAAACATCCTCATCCTCGTCCTCGTCCTCGTCTTCCGCCTTCAGCTCTAGGTCCTCATCCAGCGGAAACTCCAGCTTCACGGGTCTTAGGAGCGGAGGGGGTAGAGGAGGTGGGGGCGGGGGTTTCGGGGCTGGCTTTGGGGTCCTGGCTGGAGGGAGGAGGGACTTGGTGGCACTGACGGTGCTTACGAGGCTAGCCTCGCTGACCCCATCCTCTTTGAGGCCTATTTTGGGCTCAATGAACTGGCTGAGAGCGTTCCGGCATTTCTCCACCACGTGCTCCATCTGCAGGTAGGAGGCAGCCGTCAGGTAGTTGACGATGTCCCTGACTGCGAACTCCAGGGCGCCCGTGTAGCAAGAGAGGAGCAGGTCCGCCACAATGCGTGCACTGTGCATCAGCGAGACCTGCAGCTCCGAGCTGGGGTTCAGCAAGAACTGGTCCCGGAGGAACGGTGAGCAGGCGGCCAAGATGACCTTGTGGCCACGGAATTTGAGGCTGTCGGCCACGATGGTCACATCGCAGAACCGCTCCTCCGCACGGAGTTGGTTCATGTTCCGCAACGTAGCGGCCTCGTGGCCAGGCAGCTGGAAACGCAAGACTTCCACCCCAGAGGCCATTGTGGCGGGAGTGGACTGCCCTGGGTGGGAAGGAAACCGGTCAGAGACAAAGGTCTCTGGCTGTCGGAAGCCGAGGCTCCAGACCCCTCATCCCCACCTCCCCAGGCTTGGCGCGCCTCCCTCAGTTTCCCTAATTCCGAGGAGGCGCGGTCCCTCCGAGGAGGGAGGCGTGGTTCCCGGGGGCGGGGCAGCGGCGTCCACACCCCCCAGTCCCGCGGCCCGCGCGCCCATGGGAGAATGGAGAAAGGGGTGGGTGGGGGTAAGGAACCCGAGGATTGCCACTCTGGGGTGGCCCCCAGTTGTAGGCTCTCCTCACCGGCCTCGCCTCTAGCCCGGGCCGCGCGCTGCTGTGAGTCCCCCCTTTTCACGTCCTCCCGCCGTCCGGACAGGTCGTGCACGCCCCCCTCCCACGCGCAGATTCTCCGTGGCACGCCCCCCCCTCCAGACTCACGACCCTGGGTGCACGCGCCTCTCACCTGGCCCGGTTCCGCGTGCTGATTTTCCCCCCTGGTCCCCCACCCCCCCGGGGCCGGCGGCGCCCCCCACACTCGGGCAGGGCCTGGGCAGCGCGCAGGCGCGGGGGTGCACGGGGCGCGCGCGCGGGCCGGCTCCGCGTGGGCGGGAGGGGGAGGGGCGGGGGCAGCTCGTGCCGAGTGTTCCAAGGCCCCGCGCAGCGCAGCGTCCGCGAGGACTCGGGGAGGAGGAAGAGGGGAGGGAATTAAAGGAGCAGGATTCCCTCTCCCCGACCCCCCTTTCCTCCCCGGCACCCCCACGCGGTTAAAGGGCTGGACAGTCGTGCCTCCCCTTTGGCCAGGATTATTTGTCCGCCAGAGCGGAAATACGCTCCACACCACCCCCCTTCCACGCTCCCCCTCCTCTCTGCCTTTGGGGCCCGCGGCCCATCTGCGCGTGCGTGCCAGGGCCCGCGCGCTCGGGCCCGCCCCGGCTCCCGGAGCACCCCCCGCGCCCCTGCGCGCCCCCGCTCGCCCCGCCCGCCCCGCGTCCCCCCAGCGCGCGCGCTCCCCTGGAGCTGCGCAATCTGCGCGGCCACCTGCTCTAGAGCAAGGCGTTGCTGCCGCCCAGCTGTGCCGAGTCGGCACCTCCCAGGGCCTCGGACCTGCTAGTGGCCTACGGATCCATGGATCGCGGCTGCCCACGGGTGCATCCTCCGCTGAATGTGGGCACAGTTCCTAGGCCGCGCTTCCAGACATTTCCAAGTCTTTTGAAGCTAGTGTCTGCCGCAGTCCTCCTGATCTAGAAGCTAATTTCGCTTTCCACACAGCCAGATGAACCAGCCATCCCTGCTTGCCCCGCTTCAGAACAGTTACTTAAACGCACACTCAACCTCCCTTCTGTTTCATCCACTCTAACTTCTTGCCAAGGCCAAGCTCTCACTCGTGCTGTGGGAGATTGGTGCACTTCACCTCCACTGTGTAATTAACCCTGTACTAATTCTGCAAATGACGCTGTTATTTATACTGGTGCCGGTGTGCCATTTTTACGGTTTCCCTGCACCACCCCTTCTGATCCACAGCCTCTCCTCCAGAGAGGGGCTCCCCGGACCTCAACTACTTCTCTACTCTGCACCTGGCTTTCCTTGTCACTTCCATAACTTCAGTGTGAGTACGACTTTACTGATACCTGTCTTAAAAGCTAACCACCCCGTGAGGGCTGGGGCTTCTGGGCACCCCAAATACCCACAGTGGCTTTCCAAACTACCAAGGTTCCTCCAGGAAGACGCCGCTGCTTGTTTATTACACCACCCAGGAAACTTCTCGACTCCGAGGACGCTAAACTGCTTGAAACTTAAAGTGTCCAGTATCTGCCCCCTTCCCAAGACTAACTTCTTGATTACAGGAATTACATTATGGACTGTGTTTTGCAAATAAAAGTCAGGCAATAAATGACTGGCTGTTGAAGTCATTCTCTGTCAGCTGGACCAGCATCCGCCCATACAAAGTTCATTCAGAGACTTAACTGAATACCCAAACCCAAGGGATGCTGTTTCCCGAGAAGGGTGGAGAGTAGTGAGCCGTGCGTTAGCCTCTGGTTCTCCTTTTAAATTTCTCCGACTTTTGCGCCCTCACCCAACTCACTCTGTAGTTGGGTCGGGTGGATTTAAGGGACAGCGTCTGCTTTTGTGTATGGTACTCCTTGTTTAAGGCCATAGTCACTGTCTACCGCACAAGAGAGCGCTTTCAGGCAAATTATTTAATTCTCTGAATCCTGGTGTCTCTCTTTGACCTAAAGGCCCTGAAGCTCACCAGGCTGGTAGAAGGTTCTAGGGAGCCTGACACACACTGGATACAATAGATCTAAGGCGACACCCTTTCTCTTTGCTGTCATGGGAAATAGACTGTGCAGATTTCTTTTTTCTTTTTTTCTTTGTTTGTTTTTTCATGTTTGTTTCTCTGTGCAGCCCTGGCTGTCCTGGAACTCACTCTGTACCAGGCTGGCCTCAAACTCACAGATCCGCCTGCCTCTGCCTCCCAAGTGCTGGGATTAAAGGCGTGCACCACCACCACCTGGCAAGATGATACTTTTAAAAGAATTTTAATTTAAAATTTCTGTTTTTCTATCTCATCTTTTCTTTTTCTCCTTACCAAACTGGAGAGATGGTTCAGCTGTCAAGAGCACTTGTTCTTGCAGAGGCCCCTAGTGCAGTTCCCAGAACCCACATGGCGGCTCACAACCATTAGTAACTCCAGTTCCAGAGGATCTAACACCCTCTTCTGACCTCTGCAGGCTTCAGGCACTCGCGTGTGGATGGAAACACACACACACACAGAGAACACTCATACACGTAAAATAAATCTTAAGATTAAAAAGGAAGCCGGGCGGTGGTGGCGCACGCCTTTAATCCCAGCACTTGGGAGGCAGAGGCAGGCGGATCTCTGTGAGTTCGAGACCAGCCTGGTCTACAAGAGCTAGTTCCAGGACAGGCTCCAAAACCACAGAGAAACCCTGTCTCGAAAAACCAAAAAAAAAAAAAAAAAAAAAAAAAAAAAAAAAAAAAAAAAAAGATTAAAAAGGAAGAGTTCATTCCAGGACAGGCCCCACAAAGCTACAGAGAAACCCTGTCTCGAAAAATCCAAAAAATAAAATAAAATAAAATAAAATAAAAAGGAAGAGTTCATATTTCACTGAGCAGTAATAGGAAAAACTGTCAAATTAAGAAGGGTGTTCATGACACCTGCCTTTAATCCCAGCACTCAGAAGGCAAAGGCAGGCAAATCTCTGAGTTCAAGTCCAGTCTGGTCTACAGAGCGAGTTCAAGGGTAGCCAGGAATACACAGAGAAACCCTGTCTTGAAATTGCCCCCCCCCTAAAAAAAAATAGAACGAGAGTTTAGAGGTGGGCACGATGGCATACGCCTTTAATTCCAGTGCTTGGGAGAGGCAGATCTCTGTGAGTTCAAGATCAGCTGGTCTACTAGTGAGTTCTGGAGCAGGCAGGGCTCTGTCCCAAAACAAACATACAAAAAGAAGGAAAGTCTAGGGACTGGAATAGCTCAGTGATGGGAAGGGTTGGTATTCCTTTCTTAGCGCCCGGGTCCAGCGCCCTCTTCTGGCCTCTTTGGGTACCTGTACTCACATGCACATTCTGAGAGTCTGTAAAGTTTGTTTTCCGAGTCAGGTTTTCTCCACGTGGTCCTGGCTGTCCTGGAATAAACTATGTAGACCAGATCCTCCCGCCTCTGCCTCCTGAGTGCTGGGATCAAAAGCGAGAGGATACTGAGGATACTAGAAGATGGCTCGGGGAGGAAGAGCGATTGCTGAGAACCAACCTCCTGAAAGTCGACTTCCACTCTCCTGCCATGATGCGGGTAGCCCCCCAAAACACACACACAGTAGCAATGACAAGTGTTTTGACTGGCTAGATGGATCAACAGTTAAACAGTCAAATGTTAAGGACACTTGCTATTCTTTGTTAGGTGGCATACCAAAGTGGATGGGGAAAGCCCACGAGGCCTCAACCCTACACAAAGAACGAGCAACCAAGGAATGCTGGGAGCAGGAGAACCAGCAGGAGAAACCAGGTCATCCAGGGCGATATAGAGAGACCTCGTCTCAAAAACAAAAACAAAGCAACAAAAAGTTTACATCGGACCGAGGATGCAGCTCAGTTGATAGAGCACTGGCCTAGCGCTAGGAAGTCCTGGGTCCTGTCCCAACGTCACATACCTCAGGCGTGATGGTGCATGCCTGTAACCCCAGCACTCAAGGCTACATAGAGAATCTGAAGCCATCCTGGGCTATGAGAAACCTCATATCATTCAAACACCAGAGGCAGAAAACCTGGAGATTTACGCAACTCTCCCCCCTCAGCCTGTTTTCCAGCCCCGGTTCTCCCCGAGGTTTCCAGAGAAATTCTGCTCATATACAGGGCATATGTGAGGCTGGGGTAGAACTCAGACATACACACTGCCCAGCATGTACAAAGTCTGTGCCAGATCCCCAGCATCACGACACCATTGCCAACGACAGCCGATACCCACAGCAAACTAAGGAAGAGTGAGGAGCAGGTCCGGCTTCTGTCTCCCACACGGTCCCTTTTCTCCGTTTACAAATGGCAGCAGCCACTTGTGCTATGACGTCATCTGTTGTCCGTATTCTGTCTGTCTGCACAGATGAGCCTCAGGGGCTGAGAAGCCATGTGATAGTCCATTGTCCACATGCTTGTGTGTTGGTCCTCTGAAATTGGACCCAGACTCGGTACAGTACCCTTCACATCTATAGGAGAACGCGTGGGTCTTCACCCTCTCACGTCTATAGGATAACGCGTGGGTGCTCACCCTCTCACGTCTATAGGAGAACGTGTGGGTCTTCACCCTCTCACGTCTATAGGAGAACGTGTGGGTCTTCACCCTCTCGCGTCTATAGGAGAACACGTGGGTCTTCACCCTTTCACGTCTATAGAATAACATGTGGGTCTTCTCCTTTTCTGGACTGAAGTACTAAGTGTTAAGTGTTTTTCTTTGGCTGACAAACCTCTCCACCAATGCAATAATCCAAATCAAACCAGATCAAACCAAATTAGAAAAAAACCCAGGTTTAATTCATGACAGCACTCCCGGGTGACCCCCTCCCCCCAGGGAAAACACGGAGAGGGAAACAGAGAACCACGGAAAACTGGGAGACCATGTGTTCATTCTGCAGGGGCAGTTTAAATAGCCCATGGGAGTTGTCTTGACCCGCCCTGGGGAGGGGTCACCATTTGGTAGGCTTTCTCGGAGGTGGAGTTTGAACTGAGGCAACTCCCAGGGGAGGGGGCTTATGCCAGGAGCTGGGGGGAAGCCCCCAGCCAAACACTAAGTAGCTTAAGCTGCTCTTAAATCTGCAATTCTCTCACCTCAGCCTCCTGAACGCTGGGATTCTAGGCGTGTGCCCCCATAGCTGGCTGACTCTCTCCCTCTGGGTGCTAATTGTGTTCTCAATGCGTTTCCCACAGGCCCCAGGCGTGACACTGACGAACTGTTAACTAATGTGCCAAGCCAAGCCTGCACATCCTGGCCATCTTAAGCCAAAAATTCCCTCCACCGCGCTGCCCCACGGGGCTGGAGCAGACCCTTATATGTGCCCTGAAGGAAAGCAAGCGTGGATGTCTGTCCCCTCTTTCTGGAGACTCTACCTTCTCAGCCCTGGCAGGGGTGAAGCGGTGGGGGAGCAAGGACAGGAGCTCCAGAGCAGTTTCTGGGGAGAGGGGAGGAGAGTAGTCCATGTTTGGGACAGTATGCCATTGAAAACGTAGAGCAGATGCCGGGTCCCCCTCACCGAAGCAAAATCCAGAGCAGAGCTTGTGGTAAGGCAGGGTGTGGGGCAGCTGCAACATTTAACCTTTCCCAGCCGGTGCCTGGTCACCACCCTGTCACCATGTCCCTCTCCATGCGGAGAAGAGCCCCTCCAGCCCTCGGCACGTGGAGCTCCCTGGGAGAACGGATGTGGATGTGCAGGTGGGCACTCTCGGGCTTCACTGTTGTCTGACGTGGATGTGACTCCTCATAGCAGGTCAAGGACAGATGTGGGAGACCCAGGAGCCCCCTTCTCAGCTTCCTGTTTACCCCTTAAGAAGCCAGCACAGTGGACAATGTCAGAAGGCTCAGTGTGGAGCCTAGCATCTGGGTTTACAAGGCAGCCTCTGGGGAGGGTGCAAAGCTTCCTCAAGGCGGCAGTAGTCCTAGCACTGGGAAGGTGGGCAGGAGGGTCAGGAATTCAAGGCCATACTCAACTATGCAGCAAATTTAAGAGCAGCGCTAGAAAATGGGGGGCTGGGGGCTGGAGAGATGGCTCAGTGGTTAAGAGCATTGCCTGCTCTTCCAAAGGTCCTGAGTTCAATTCCCAGCAACCACATGGTGGCTCACAACCATCTGTAAAGAGGTCTGGCGCCCTCTTCTGGCCTTCAGGCGTACACACAGACAGAATATTGTATAAATAATAAATAAATATAAAAAAAAAAAGAAAATGGGGGGCTGGAGAGAGGACTAGGTTGGTAAAATGCTTGCAAGTGTAGGACGCCTTAGAATCCACGTTAAGAATAATCTCACTGCCGTCCGAAGCAGAGACGGGAAGGTCCCTTGTGAGCTAGTCCAGTTTATTTGGCAAAGTTCTGGGCTAGTGAGAGACCACATCTCAAACAAAAGGTGGAAGGGGCCTGAGGAGTCACATTTACGATTGTCCTCTGACCTGCAGAGATACAAACACATGTGCACATGCTATACACACACATACTCCCATATGCACACACTCACACATGCACACACACTCACACATGCACACACTCACACATGCACACACACATGCACAGCTCACGCATGCACACACTCACACATGTACACACACGTGCACACACACATACACGAAACAGAAAAAATAGAAAGCAATGATCCTTTTGTTGCTGATTTGACAGATTTCTTGGGAGGTGGGAGGGTGCTCATCTTGACTTTGTGTAATTGCAGAAACAGTAACTATAAGCTTATGACGGACAGGAGGCTAATACGTTGCCTTAAATTCTCCATGTCTGGGCAGGGCATAATGGCACACATCTTTAATCTTGGGAGGCGGAGATGGGGGATCTCTGTGAGTTCAATACCAGCCTGGTCTACAGAGCGAGTTCCAAGACAGCCAGAGCTACATAGTAAAACTCTGCCTTGAAAGGAATAAACTAATTTCCCATGACTGGATGTCCTGCGTTTGTAGCTTTCACCCTTAGGAGACAGAGGCAAGAGGACCAGAAGTTCACGGCCAGTTTCAGTTACTCAGCAAATTCTAAGTCAGTCTGGATTCTCAGAGGGGAAAATATATCTAAATATATTGTATGAAGAAAGTTTTTTTCCCAGTAAAAAGGTGTATCTCAAATTAGAAAATACTATCATTCTTTTGACTACCTAACCCCCAATTTTTTTTTTAACAAGTTGGGAATTTTATCTGTTGGATGTTCAAAAAAATCTTCTAAGCATTCTTCTCAATTTTGCAAGTAACTGCTTGTTTTTTTTTTTCAACCCTGTTTTCAGGGAAAGACCCATATGCCATATTCCAAGAATCTCCCCATATGCCAAGAAGCTCTGAAAAGATTAGTTTCGATTCCTCAGAAGCCGTCTTAGCAGGACCCACCCGACCAGGGAAGCAGATCCCTGGGGCCAACTCCAAAGGAAGTGAGGCAGCATAAATAAAATGTTTTGTACAGGGTTTGTGGGTTTGTGTGCTTAACACGATCCACACAAGACTAGGTGTGCTTTAGTGTGTGTGTGTGTGTGTGTATGTGTGTGTGTGTGGTGTGTGTGGTGTGTGTGTGTGGTATGTGTGTGGTATGGTTTGTGTGTGGTGTATGTGTGTGTGCGGTGTGTGTGGTATGTGTATGTGTGTGTGTGGTGTGTGTGTATGTGTGTGTGTGGTGTGTGTGTATGTATGTGTGTATGTGTGTGTGGTGTGTGTGTGTATGTGTGTGTGGTGTGTGTGTATGTATGTGTGTGTGGTGTGTGTGTGTATGTGTGTGTATGTGTGTGTGGTGTGTGTGTGGTGTGTGTGGTGTGTGTGTATGTATGTGTGTGTGTGGTATCGTGTGTGTGGTATGGTGTGTGTGGTTTGTGTGTGTGTGGTGTATTTGTGTGTGTATGTATGTATGTGTGTGGTATGGTGTGTGTGTATGTGTGTGTGTGGTTTGTGTGTGTGTGGTGTATTTGTGTGTGTGTGGTGTGTGTATGGTATGTGTGTGGTGTGTGTGTGTATGTATGTGTGTGTGTGGTGTGTGTATGGTATGTGTGTGTGGTGTGTGTGTGTGTGTATTAGGTGTGTACCCACTTAGGAGCAATGTCCACAATCTATTGACTGTGATGTCCTGGAATGAAGGAGCAAGGCAAAGGTTCTGCCCCCAAAGCTGAATCCCTAGTCTCTGTTGTGGCCTCTCCTTTTCTTTTTCTCCCCTTGACCATGCCCTCGCCACTCCCTGCCTTTTGATTCTCTGGCAGCCTGCTCAGCCAGTGGTGGTTTCGGGGAAGTCAGATGACCTTTTCTCTCCCCTGGCTCTCGGTTCTCCTGTCCCGACAGCATGGCCTCTCTGCTGACTCTTCTTTGCCTGCTGTGGCTGTGCCCAGGTAGGAGGCAGGGAACGAGGTTACTGGGGCCCTGTGGGCGTGGCAGGTGCTGCTGGGTCCAGAGACAGCCACTTCTTGCCCCTCTTTCATCTGGGCTGCTTTTCCTTTTCCACACCCACAGGCCTGGCCGCTGTCTCCTGTCCTCAGAATGTCAATATCTCTGGTGGTACTTTCACCCTCAGCCATGGCTGGGCCCCTGGGAGCCTCCTCACCTACTCCTGTCCGCTGGGCAGCTACCCAGTCCCAGCCTGGAGAAGATGCCAGAGCAACGGGCAGTGGCAGACCCCAAGATCGGGCACGCCGCCCTTCACCCAGCGATCCTCTCGGTTTGTTAGAGCAGTCTGCAAACGTGAGTCTGTCTGGGGTTCCTGGGGACTGGCGAGAGAGAGGGGGGCTTTCAAAATACCGGAAAACACGGGTTGTTGAGACTCTCATCTTTAATTTGAGCCCTCGGGAGGCAGAGGGAGGACGGGAGGCAGAGGCAGGTGGATCTCTGTGAGTCTGAGGCCAACCTGGTCTACATGGTGTGTTCTAGGCCAGCCAGGGTTGTGAAATGAGACCCTGTCTCCAAAAAACAAACAGTTCACCCAAACAAAGACCCCCCAGAAAACCACAGAAACCAACCAAACGAGCAAACCCAGAAAAAGCCCACTGTCCTTAGTAAGGACAAACTTTTTCGGGTAAAATCAACTGTAGGATTACTGGCCATTATAAATGAATGCTGAGTGTCTTAGTCCTTGGTGAGAGACTGGGGGACCAAAGACCTTGAGGGGGGCATTTATTTATCAGTCAGTTAGAATGAACTGTTTTAAGTCGACAGTAGTCAAACAACTGCCTAAAACTGCAATCTATTTTTTGGGTTTTCTTTGGTGTTGCAAACGGTAATGAGGGATTTACTATGCTTGATCAGCACGCCTATTGAGTTAATTTCCCCAGCTGTTTTTTGATTAGTCAATTTTGTGTTGAGCCTGCCAACTCTGTCTGCTTTGGTTTCAAAGGTGAGCTTTGAACTCACTGAGGCTGAACTTAAGCTCTTGCTTCCCAAGCCCACCTCTCCATGCTGGCTGGACAGGCGTGAGCTACCATGTTTGGCTTTGGGGGTTTTTTGAGACAGAATGTCATTTTGTAGCCCAGGCTAGACCCAACCTTGAAGTAATTGATTTACCAGCCTCTGCCTTCCAAGTGCTGGCATTATAGGTATGCACCCCCAACTTTCTGATTTTGGGGGGGGCGGTGGTTCTGAGACGCAGTTTCTCGATGTAGCTGGCCTCGAACTCAGAACTCAGAGATTTACC
This sequence comes from Chionomys nivalis, assembly GCF_950005125.1. NCBI lineage: Eukaryota > Metazoa > Chordata > Mammalia > Rodentia > Cricetidae > Chionomys > Chionomys nivalis. Next base: position 62,008,411 of record NC_080104.1, on the reverse strand, counting down.
TGCCTCTGCCTCAAACTCACCATATATAGCCTAGTGGGACCTGAGCTTCAGTGGCCCAAGTCCTGAGATTTATGGGCTGCACTGCCCCAAATTCTTCCCATGTTTTCAGGACAGTTGCCAGTCTCGGGTTCTAACAGAAGACCCCTCCCCAACACCTAGCTTCCAGCTCTTCTCTCTCCCTCCAGCGGTTCGCTGTCCAGCGCCGACTTCCTTTGAGAATGGCATATACACCCCTCGGCTGGGGTCCCACCCTGTGGGTGGCAACCTGAGCTTCCAGTGTGAGGATGGCTTCACATTGCGGGGCTCACCTGTGCGGTACTGTCGCCCCAATGGCATGTGGGATGGAGAGACAGCTGTATGTGATGATGGGGGTAAGTGCTCTTACTGTTGGACTGCATGGGGGTGGGGTGGGGTCGGGCTGCAGCCTCAGAAGCTTTGTATTAAAAGGATGCAATTGGTGTGTGAGACTGGGGATGGGATCCAGGATTTCGGGAATGCCAGGCAAGCCCTCTACCAGAGAGCTGTATTCCAAACTCCATAGTAGGAAAATTTAAAAATATGTATTTATTCAGCAGCACATGCCTTTAATCCAAGCACTCTGGAGGCAGAGGCAGGTGGATCTCTGAGTTTGAGACCAGCCTGGTCTACATAGAGCCACCATTACACACGGTTATGAGCCACCATGTGGTTGCTGGGTATTGAACTCACGTCCTCTGGAAGAACAGTCAGTGCTCTTAACCGCTGAGCCATCTCTCCAGACCCCATCACATTTTCCTTTGTTCAGTACTTTAGTTTTGAGAGTTATGAATGTTGTCACGAGAGTACATGCTTCTCTCTTTTTAAAATTGTACAGTATTCCGTTATATGACTGTATTGTAAAGTATTATTCATGCCCTGTTAAGTATTTGAGTGGTGTCTGTTTGGGGCTACGAAGACTGAGGTTTGGGAACTGTCTCTCACAGACTTCATCCTCTGGAGTGATAAGCTGGCAGACTCAGCTTTATGCAGGGTTCCCTCAGTGGACACTCCAGCTGTTTAAACAGAGTTCTGGTTGTTCCACATCCTCTCAGAGTTGAGGGTCAGGCCTGGAGGGCTCCAGGGGCGGCTGAGGGCTAGGTAAGGTCTCCACCACACTCTAGTCTGAAGCTTCTGGTGTCTAAAGGAGGACATGGTGTGAAGGACAAGGCGGTGAGCTGCAGACATTGCCAGATCCTTACCTGTTGTTCTATTGCAGCTGGCCACTGCCCCAACCCGGGCATCTCAGTGGGCACAGTGCGGACAGGCTCACGCTTTGACCTTGGGGACAAGGTCAGATACCGCTGTTCCTCCTTAAATCTGGTGCTGACTGGCTCTGCGGAGCGGGAGTGTCAGAGCGACGGGGTGTGGAGCGGGACAGAACCGATCTGCCGGCGTGAGTACCCTCCGTGTTCTCCGGTGTTCTCCTGGGACTCCGCACCCAGGTCTGGTCCTGGCTGACCTCCTGCGGCTCTTCCCACAGAGCTGTACTCTTATGACTTCCCCGAGGATGTGGTCTCTGCCCTAGGCACCTCCTTCACCAGCCTGCTTGGAGCCACCAATCCCATCCAAAAGAGGACAGGTGAGTGAGTACTGGAGAGGGGACCTGGATGGAGCAGGAGAGGGGTAGTTTACCTGGATGCTGGGAGCTGAGTGACCCTGTTGTCTCACAGTGTCGAGGTGGGCATCTGAGCCAGGGTCGGGTAGGGCTGGGCAACTGAGCCGGGGGTGAGGTGGACGACTGAGCTGGGGGTGGGCTGGGTGACTGAGCCAGGGGTGGAGTTGGTGTCTGAGCGCAGGGTGGGTGGGCATCTAAACACTTTGTTTCCTGTTTTATTTAGAAAATCTGGGCCGTAGAATCCAAATCCAGCGCTCAGGACACCTGAACCTTTATTTACTGCTTGATGCTTCTCAGAGTGTGTCCAAAGAAGACTTTGAGATCTTCAAGGAGAGTGCCTCCCTCATGGTGGACAGGGTGAGGAATCCAGACCTGTGGGCAGTCCTTCCTTCCCAGCCCTTGCTCAGAGTCCCAGAACCACGAGTTGAGTGTATATGATCATATCTTTATTCCATAAATGTGTTGGGACACCTACTATGTCTGAAGCACGGGGCTGGGTGCCCGGAGGCACCACACAGGAGCAAAGTTCAGCTCTGGCGTTTCAGGGATCCGTCATCCATAGCTCCGGTCTCCAGAGAGATAACCTACGGGGCACTTCTGTTAAATGATCATTATTTTTATTAAGTCAATAAATTTTCTTTCTTTCTTTCTTTCTTTCTTTCTTTCTTTCTTTCTTTCTTTCTTTCTTTCCCTTTTTCTTTCTTTCATTTCTCGAGACAGAGTTTCTCTGTGTAGCTGCCGTGGCTGTCCTGAAACTCACTCTGTGAGATCCTCCTGCCTCTGCTTCCCAAGAACTGGAATTAAAGGTGTGTGCCCCCACTGCCTGATTAAACCAATAATTTCAAAAATTGAAGTCATATTTATACTATTAAGCCAATAATTTCTTTTTTTAAAAAATTGTTTTTATTCAGCAATATCTTTTTCTCTACTCCCCTCCCTACCTCTCTCTCCCCTTCTACCCTCTCCCATGATCTCCATAGTCCCAATTTACTCAGGAGATCTTGTCTTTTTCTACTTCCCATGAAGATTAGATCAATGTATGTCTCTCTTAGATCTTCATTGTTGTCTAAGTTCTCTGGGATTGTGAATTATAGGCTGGTTTTTCCTTGCTTTATGTCTAAAAGCCATTTATGAGTGATTACATATGATATTTGTCTTTCTGGATCTGGGTTACCTCACTCAATATGATGTTTTCTAGATCCATCCATTTGCCTGCAAATTTCAAGATGTCATTATTTTTTTTCTGCTGTGTAGTACTCCATTGTGTAAATGTACAACTTTTTCCTTATTCATTCTTCGGTTGAGGGGCATTTAGGTTGTTTCCAGGTTCTGGCTATGACAACACTGCTATGAACATGGTTGAGCACATGTCCTTGTGGCACGATTGAGCATCCTTTGGATATATACCCAAAAGTGGTATTACTGGGTCATGAGGAAGGTTGTTTCCTAATTTTCTGAGAAATTGCCACACTGACATCCAAAGGGGCTGTACCAGTTTGCACTCCCACCAGCAATGCAGAAGTGTTCCCTTTTCCCCACAACCTCTCCAGCATAAGTTGTCATTAGTGTTTTTGGTTTTTTCGAGACAAGGTTTTTCTGTAGCTTTGGTGCCTGTCTTGGAACTAGCTCTTGTAGACCAGGCTGGCCTTGAACTCATGGAGATCCACATGCCTCTGCCTCCCGAGTGCTAGGATTAAAGGTGTGCACCACCACCACCACTGCCCAACTCATCAGTGTTTTTGATCTTGGCCATTCTTAACAGGTGTAAGATGGGATCTCTGAATTGCTTTGATTTGCATTTCTCTGATGGCTAAGGATGTTGAATATTTCCTCAGTATCTTTCAGCCATTTTAGATTCATCTGTTGAGAGTTCTCTGTTTAGGAAAGTACCCTATTTTTTTTATAGGATTATTTGTTCTTTTAATGAACAATTGAGTTCTTTGTATATTTTGGCGATCAGCCCTGTGTCCTATGTGGGATTTGTGAAGATCTTTTCCCATTCTGTAGACTGTCATTTTGTCTTATTGACTGTATCCTTTGCTTTCCAGAAGCTTTTCAGTTTCAGGAGGTCCCATTTATTGTTTCTCTCAGTGTCTGTGCTCCTGCAGTTATATTTAGAAAGTGGTCTCCTGTGCCAATGAGTTCAAGTGTACTTCCCACTTTCTCTTCTAAAGGTTCAGTGTGACTGGCTTTATGTTGAGGTCTTTGATCCATTTGGACTTGAGTTTTGTGCATGGTGATAGATATGGATCTATTTTCATTCTTCTACATGTTGATATCCAGTTATGCCAGCACCATTTGTTAAATATGCTTTCTTTTTTCCATTTGATTTTTTTTTTTGCTTCTTTCTTTGTCAAAAATCAGGTGTTCATAGTGTGTGGATTAATATCCAGTTTTCCATTTGGTTTCATTGGTATTCTTGTCTGATTTTATGCTAATATCAGTTTGTTTTCAGTACTATATAAGCCAATAATTTCATACCCCAAGACAGATATGGTAGAGACAGGATGTTAGGAGCTCAAGGCCAGCCTCGGACAGCATGGGACCAACAAACGACTAGGAAAATAGCTCATGGGTAAAGGCACCTGTTGCACAAATCTCATTGCAGATCTCTGGAATCCGAATAGAAAAAATTTGTCAGATGCCATAGAGGTATTTGTAATCCCAGGCGGATGGAGAGCAGGGCAGAACTGCTGGACACTGGTTGCTTCCCTGGAGTTCTCAGCACAGAGCAGACAGACTTGTCAGAGGCTGACTCCAACAAGATGTGTGGTGCGCGCGCGTGCACACACAAACACGCATGCACGTACACATGTATGCGTGTGTGCACACACATATACACACACGAGGAGGGCAGCACCAACAAGAACCATGTCCTGGAACAAACACACTATGTAGACGAGGCTGGCTTCAGACTCACAGAGATCAGCCTGCCTCTCCCCACCATACCCGGCCCAATACTTTTGTTTGTTTGTTTTTTGAGACAGGGTTTCTCTGTAGCTTTAGTGCCTGTCCTAGCACTTGCTCTGTAGACAAGCTGACCTCAAGTTCACAAAGATCTACCTCCTGCCTCTGCCTCTCGAGTGCTGGGATTAAGTGTGTGTGCCGCCACCACCACCTGGCTGACCTTGAATTTTGATCCTTTTGCCTTGCCGTGGATTTGTCTCTATTCCCAGCTCCATCTTATTTTATTTTTATTTATTTATTTTGATTTTTTTAAAAATATTTATTTATTATGTATACAATATTCTGTCTGTGTGCATGTCTGCAGGCCAGAAGAGGGCACCAGACCTCTTTACAGATGGTCCAGACCTCTTTACAGATGGTTGTGAGCCACCATGTGGTTGCCGGGAATTGAACTCAGGACCTTTGGAAGAGCAGGCAATGCTCTTAACCACTGAGCCATCTCTCCAGCCCTATTTATTTTGATTGTTTTCGAGACAGGGTTTCTCCATAGCTCTTTTGTTTCCTGTCCTGGAACTAGCTCTTCTAGACCAGGCTGGCCTCGAACTCACAGAGATCTGCCTGCCTCTGCCTCCCGAGTGCTGGGATTAAAGGCATGCACCACTACCGCCCAGCTTATTTTATTTTTATTATTTTTAATTTTTATTTACGTGTGTGTGTATTTGTGACTGTGTGAGTGAATGCCATGTGTGTGTATGTGTGCATGTGCGTGCATGTGTGTGTATGTGTGTATGTACGCACGTCCTGGGAGGACAGACACAGGCACTGGATACCTTAGAGCTGAAATTACAGGCATTTGTTAAATTACAGGCATCTGTGAGCCATCCAGCCGTGTTCTGGGATTGGAACTTAGGTAGAACAGCAAATGCTCTTAGCTCTGCCCCCATCTGCATTTAAACAGGATCTGTGTGTGTTCTGAGGACTGTTTTAGACCTTCAAATGAGTAACTCTGGTCCGCCCTACACTCTCCTCAGTGGTATGGTTCAGGCTGAAGCAGCACAGCTCAGTTTAACTGTGAGATGGGCATGCTCGTCACGGACCACCACTGGGCTGATGTGTGGGTGAAATGAGGAGGGGTCTGCTAGGAGCACATACTTGGTGTGCGCCGTCCCCTGAGTTTCTCACCAAGGGTCTCGCCGGTCAGCCGAGCGCAAGCTCTTGGTGTCTCTGGGACCTGCTCTTGTCTGGTTTCGCCTCACCTGCCCCATACCACTTCTCTCCTGCCCTCTACAGATCTTCAGCTTTGAGATCAAGGTCAGCGTTGCTATCATCACCTTTGCTTCCGAGCCCAAGACCATCATGTCCATCCTGAATGAGAAATCCCAGGATGGGGTAGAGGTGATCAGCAGTCTGGACAAAGTCTGCTATAAAGGTTTGGTCGTCATCTGCAGGAGGAGGTCATCTGGTGGGGGAGGTCATCTTGTGGGGGAGGTCATCTTGTGGGGAGGTCATCTGGTGGGGGAGGTCATCTGGTGGGGAGGTCATTTGCTGGGGGAGGTCATCTGGTGGGGAGGTCATCTGGTGGGGAGGTCATCTGGTGGGGGAGGTCATCTGGTGGGGAGGTCATCTGGTGGGGAGGTCATCTGGTGAGGAGGTGGGGTGGTAGAGGATGGACCGAGCAGAGCAACTGCTGAGACCCCAGAGGGGAGGGGCCTGAAGGTGTTGCTCATATCCCAGGTCATCCTTGGCTACCTATGGAAACTGAGGCCAGCCTGGGCTACATGAAACCCTTCATCAAGGAGAGAGGGACAGCAGGGAGGGAGGAAGGGGAGGAGACAGGGAGGGAGAGAAAGAGAAAGAGTGAGAGAGATATTAAGTACTCTTTTCTTCTTCTTCTTCTTCTTCTTCTTCTTCTTCTTCTTCTTCTTCTTCTTCTTCTTCTTCTTCTTCTTCTTCTTCTTCTTCTTCTTCTTCTTTCTTCCTTCTCCTCCTTCTTCCTTCTCCTTCTCCTCCTCCTCCTCTTCTTCTTCTTTTGAGACAGGGTTTCTCTATGTAACAGTTCTAGCTGTCCTGGAACTCACTTTGTAGACCAGGCTGGCCTCAAACTCGCAAATAACTGCCTGTCTCTGCCTCCCGAGTGCTGGGATTAAAGGCATGTGCCACCACCACCCAGCACATTTCTTCATTCTTCGGGCACTTGGGTCCAAGGGTAACGATAGGATTCCAGTTTCTACACCTCAGAGCTTTTATTACCCGCCCGCATACCGTGTAAAACTACGCATACCGTGTCGGGGTGCCGCCAGACAGCTGCACCACAAGCTCTTTCCGTTTGTATTTAATTAAGTAATTTTTGAGACAAAGTCTCAGTGTGTAGTGCTGGCTGACCTGGAACTTGTTCTGTAGACCAGGCTGGCCTCAAACTCACAGAGATCCTCTTGCCTCTGCCTTCTGAGTGCTAGGGTTACAGACTTGCACCATCATATCTGATTCTGCAGTGAACATTCTAAGGTGGATATACAAGGTATCCGAGCTTATCAGACACACTGACTCCTTGCATTTCTGGCTCTCTCACACACAGAGATGCCCAGTCCCAGTCAGGTAGAGGGTTTTTGTCGTTTTTGTTTTCAAGAGATTTTTTTTCTGGCACATTTCCAGATCATGAAAACGCCTCTGGGACTAACATTCTCAAGGCTCTGAACAGCGTCTACCTCATGATGAATAACATGATCGCCCGCTTCAACCTGGCGACCTCTGCCTGGCATGAGATCCGCCACGCCATTATCCTGCTGACAGACGGTGGGTGTCTCCCTCGCTGCTAGAGGTCGGCAACAATGGGCAGCATCAGGACAGGCTCTGAGGTCTTGTGTTCTGGTTATCTTTCTGCCACTGGGGGACTCACGTGGTCTTTTTGTTTGTTTAGCTTTGAGACAGGGTTCTCTGGGTAGCCCTAGCTGGTCTGGAACTCACTATGTAGACCTCACCAGCCTCAAACTCACAGAGATTCACCTGCCTCTGTCTTGTCTTCCAAGTTCTGGGATGAAAGATGTATACACCCATGCCTTACTTACTTAATTTTATTTTGTTTAAGACTCTGGCTCTTACTCTGTAGCCCAGGCTGACCTCGAAATCCTGGTCTTCTTGCTTCAGCCTGCCTGCAAGAGTGGCTGGAATTACAAGTATGTGCCACAACACCTATCCCATAAACACACACACACACACACACACACACACATTTTCATTATCCACTCACCTGTTGGTGAGCAACAAGGCTGATTCCAATTGTCTGCTCTAGTGAATTAGGCAGCAACAGTCATGAGGGCGCAGACATCCCTCCCGAAGGATGTGCAGTTCTCCGGGTACACATGCCCGGGAGTGAAACAGCTGGGGCATGCGGTAGCTCTGTTCTGAATGTTTCTGAAAAATGTCTGGCATGATGTCCACACCGCTGTACGTAACTTTGCATCTTGGCTGGCAGTTAGAGGGCTCCTCTCTCTATATCCTTTCCAGACTGGTTGTGAGGTTGGCTGGTGTCAGCCGTTCTGACTGGGTGGAATGGTTGTCTCAATGTAGTTTTAATTTGCATTTCCTTGATGAGTAAGGGCACCGAACACGTTTAAAAATAGTTATGGGCCTTTGTGTTTCTTTTTTTTGAAAACTGTCTATTCAGTTCTTTTGCTCATTTATTGATTGGGAGTTTTATTTTTATTTATTTATTTATTTTTGGTTTTTTGAGACAGGCTTTGTTCTGTAGCTTTGGAGCTTGTCCTGGAACTAGCTCTTGTAGACCAGGCTGGCCTCGAACTCACAGAGATCTGCCTGCCTCTGCCTTCTGAGTGCTGGGATTAAAGGCCTGCGCCACCACCACCCGGTGGGAGTTTTATTTTCTTAGCACCTAGTTTCTCCAATTCTTTCTAAAACTTGTCTGCAGTTCCTTTGGTAAAGGCTGCCCCCACTCACGTTCTGTTCTCTGCTGTTTCCTTTGCTTTACAGAAACGGTTTGTCTTCATGTGTTTATTTGGTTTTGCCTGCATGTATTATGTATGTATGTATGTACATTATATGTGAGTCTAGAGTTCTTGGAGGTCAGAATAGGGCACTGGATCCCCTGGAAATGGAGTTCTAGATGGTTGTGAGCCACCATGTGGGTGCTGGGAACTGAACCCAGGTCCTCTGCAAGAGCAACAAGTAGTCTGAGCCACCGAGCCATCTCTCCAGCCCCAAACGGTGTGTTTTAAAATGGCTGAATGTTCCCCGTGTTCCCAGAGCTGTGAGAAATTCTGCATTCAATCCCTTCTCTGTCTAGGAAAGTCCAACATGGGTGGCTCTCCCAAGCCAGCAGTTGATAACATCAGAAGTATCCTGGACATCGGCCAGAACAGGAACGACTATCTGGGTAAGGCTCTGCCCCATCCAAGCTACTAGTAGGGTGGGGTGGGCTCTTCTGCCGGGGGTTCCGGTGAGAATGAGCACTGGCTCTGAGCCATAAGGGTTTCCGGGTAGTTCTGTGTGGCAGTGGCTGAGTATCACATGGAGGACCTGGGTACCAAACTGGCTATGGTCCCTACTCCGGTTCCATCTCCAGAGGGCTGGACTGTGGGCTGCTGCTTCTTCTGTCCTGAGTGGTGCTGTCGGCACCGGAGCCGCTTCTGCGGGTGGGAAGGGGAAGAAGGTGCCGATGAAAGTGTGGTCTGGTGCAGAGAATGCTCAGCATTGTCCGCCGTAGTGCCATTACCATCTCATGTTTCAGGAAACTTTGCAGGAAGAAGGGCCTAGGTTCCCGGTAGGGACTGTCCCCTCCCATGCCCCTTCAGCAGGAGACACTTAGGTGAGGCGTTGGCAGGCTGCTAAGGAACAAATGACTTCTCAGGTTCAGGGTGACCACAAAGTACTGATCTATGACAGAAAACAATTGCATTTTTTTTGGGGGGACAGGGTCTTGCTATGTAGAGGCCCGGTGGCTGCAGGTGTCCTTGGCTTGTAGCCACAAGACCCCAACTTCCAACTCTGTCTTCACCCCGTTTTCTGTCCTGTTTTCACAGTGTCCAGCGAGCTATGTTTGGGTCCAAATTTCCTATGTATTTATTATCTTGTGCCTACAAAGCAAGCACTCTGCCACTGAACTATTCCCCAGCCCTCTGTCTACTCCTAGTATAAATATATTTATCTCTGTCTCTGTAGATGTGTGTCTGTGTGAACGGATGCCGCATGCGTGTGCGTGCCCTTGCTGCTCCTGGAGCTGGAGCTACAGGCCGTGGGTGCTGGGAACACACTCAGGCCTTCTGGAAGAGCAGCAAGCATTCTTGACGGCTGAGCCATCTCTCCAGCCCTCTTTTGTTTTATTTTTGGGACAAGCCTGGGCTGGCCTCTAACTCACTAAGTAACTGAGGCTGGTTTTGAACTCCTGATCTTCCTGCTTCCACCTCCTGAGTGCTGGTAATACCAGGCCTGTTTCCCCAGTGGTGGTACACACCTTTGATCCCAGCACTTGAGAGGCAGAGGCAGGAGGATCTATGAGTTTGAGGCCAGCCTGGTCTACAGAGCGAGTTCCGGGACAGCCAGGGCTATACAGAGAAACCCTGTCTCAACACCGCCCCCCCCACAAAAAAAAACCTTGTTTCTAATGCAGGTCACATTCACAATGGAACCTGAACACATTCTTCTAGGACACACAATTCTACCCCCTGTAGGCAATACACAGAGTAAACAAGGCAGTTGTTCAGCCTGCTAGTGATAGGTACCCAGTGCCATTAAGTGAAGCCGAATGGGTAGGGCGTGCCAGGGTCTGGGGCATCGCAAACTTAGAAGACCTCACTGAAGAGCCATGTGGACCGCTGGGGCAGAGGCCTGAGCAGGGTGTGCTTGTGGGTTTGAGGGCCTTCTCAGAGGCTGTGAGGGTTGGGGTCCAGGGATGGAGGCAGGAGGAGAGGAAGACAGGCAGGGATGGAGGAGGCAGAGTCTGTCTAATTCAGGTCTTTGTTGTCTCGGGGAGTTCAGGTACCTGCCTCACGTCTTGGGTGGGCTCTCGGCCACAGGCTCTCGTGACTTCCTTCCTTCCCCTCAGACATCTATGCTATTGGGGTGGGCAACCTGGACGTGGACTGGAAAGAACTGAACGAGCTGGCGTCCAAGAAGGATGGCGAGAGGCATGCCTTCATCCTGCAGGACGCAAAGGCCGTGCAGCAGGTCTTTGAGCACATGCTGGGTACGTGCTGGGTACATGCTGGCCGCAGAGAGCGGAGTGGGGAGTCAGCCGGGGGCTCGGGGTGCCAGCCTGGACCCGTACCCGTCAACCACCTCCTTCCCCGCCTTCGCCCACAGATGTCTCCAAGCTGACGGACACCATCTGTGGGGTGGGGAACATGTCTGTCAATGCCTCTAACCAGGAGAGGACACCTTGGCATGTCACCTTTAAGGTATCGGGAAGGAGGGGCAGGGCTTGGATCCCAGAGGTGAAAACAGCCAGAAACAGCCAACCCAGACTGTTGTCTATTCCCTGTAGCCCAAGAGCAAGGAGACTTGCCGGGGGTCCCTCATCTCTGACCAGTGGGTACTGACAGCAGCTCACTGCTTCCATGGTACCCAGATGGAGGACCGGCACCTGTGGAGGGTCACCGTGGGTAAGTCAGGGGCTGCAGCCGGCCCGTCACCACCTGTTCACGTCAATCTTTGGTCTCTTCTGGTTCACCCTAATCCACCGCTGTCCCCAGGGGATCCCACCTCTCCTTATGGCAAAGAATTCCTCGTGGAGAAGGCGCTGATTGCCCCAGGGTTTGACGTCCATGCAAAGCAGAGCCAGGGCATCTCTGAGTTCTACGCTGATGATATTGCCCTGCTGAAGCTGACCCAGAAAGTGAAAATGTCCACCCATGCCAGGTGCCTGAGCCCGGGTTGGGAGGGCAGCCTACAGAGGACAGCGTTCTGGAAAGTACCAGAGGGGATACTGAGGGTGGGCCTGTGTGACGGTCACCTTTCTCCCCAGGCCGATCTGCCTTCCTTGCACTGTGGAGGCCAACATGGCTCTTCGGAGATCCCAAGGGGGCACCTGCAGAGAGCATGGTGAGCTGGGGACAGAACTTGGCTGTGCTGGCAGGGCCTGGGCTGCAGTCCTTACCTCAGGCTGGATGCAGGGGCTCTGGGTAAGGAAGCCTGTGCTGACACTGCCTCCTCCCCGCCGTCAGAGACTGAACTTCTGCAGCAGCAGAAGGTTCCTGCACATTTTGTGGCTTTGAATGGGAACAAACTGAACATCAACCTCAGGACAGGACCAGAGGTGAGAGCTCAGAAGGGATCCTGCGGGGGCAACTCCAGAATGTCCAGCCCTGCCTGGAGTCTCCCCTTCTCCAGGGCCTTGCTGCTCTGCTTAAAGTCTCCTGGCATTCTTCTCTCCTACTCCTCATATTGCAGCGGACAAACTGTATCAAGGCCGTCTCCGAAAACAAAAACGCCTTCCCCAGCTTGACGGACGCCAGTGAGGTGGTGACAGACCAGTTCCTGTGCAGTGGGATGGAGCAGGATGACAGTCCCTGCAAAGGTGAGAAAGCCCTCCCTGCACTCCCAGGGAGATGTTACCGTCACATCTGCCCTGGGTGACACTGTCTCTTGTCCCTTCTTTCCCTGCAGGAGAATCTGGGGGCGCGGTTTTCCTTGAGCGGAGATACAGATTTTTCCAGGTGGGGAGTGGGGCTTGGAGGGGGCTGGCTGCCAGGCAGGGTGTGAGTCCTTGCAGGGTCGGGTGGGAGCCCTTTGAGGAACAGAAGGGTTGAGTCTTGGAGTAGGGCTGGCACTGTCCAACCCTGGGTCTCTTCCTCCAGGTGGGCCTGGTGAGCTGGGGTCTTTACGACCCTTGTCAAGGTTCCTCCAACAAAAACTCGCGCAGGAAGCCCCCCCAGGGTGTGAAGCCCAGAGACTTCCACATCAATCTCTTCCGCCTGCAGCCCTGGCTGCGTCAGCACCTGGATGGAGTCCTCAACTTTTTGCCCCTTTAACATAGTCCCCAAGTCCTTTACTGTTCTGACCCCTCTGCCACAACCTCTGAGTGTCCTCACTCCTGGGTACATAAACCCTGGGCCCCAGGAGCCCAGAGACAGTGGCAAAAGGTGGGGAATCCCCAGGGTTGTACTGGGACCCCTGTCCAGCGGCCTTGCCCTGCCTGTGTGCAAACCTTCCTTAGAGTGCATGGATTGCGCTTCTCACTCTCACACGGAATTTCCCAGTTATGAAATTAATAAAAACAGTGATTTCCACATCGACCTGTCGTATGTCTTGGGGGTGGGGAGGCCAGGGAGGTTCCAGGAAGGTCAGAGACCCTGCTGAACAAACAGCGGCTGGACTCTGCCCCATCACAGTCCCTGGGAAGCTGGCCTCTAAGGGGGTGGTCTGGGCCTGCTGGGAGGGTCTGGGGGCTAAGGGCTCAGCAAGGGAAGTCCTGGCACCTGGTCAATAAAGAAATGGGGCTGGGATAGTTTCTCTTTCCTCAGTTGGCAGCTCAGCAGGGGCCCTCCTTCTTGAATGTTCCAGGAAAGCAATGTCTGTGTGGGCAGGCTGGCCAAATGCAGGTGCCAGAGCAGATTGCATAAAAGGGCCAGCGGGAATGGGTGTAGCCAGGCTTAGCGCTGCAGTTTCAGTTTGGACAGCGAACCAAGTCGACACCCAGAGTGAACTGGAGAGGGCTTTTAGCCGCGGGCCTCTCTTTCGCTCTCCATGATGATGGGGTATAGCCTGAGTCCTCAGACCTGCCTGGTTCTCTTGGTCTTAGGCCTCTCCTCCGGAGGTAAGCAAAGGACACCCTTTCCTCATTCTGTCCCCAGCATCTGTCCTTGGTCTCCTGGGGCCAGGCTTCACCGCCTTTCTCCTCAGGTGTGAGCACAACTCCAGTGCTCGCAGGCCGGCCCCAGGTCCCCTGCTCTCTGGAAGGAGTAGAGATCAAAGGTGGCTCCTTCCAGCTTCTCCAAGGTGGCCAGGCCCTGGAGTACCTGTGTCCCGCGGGCTTCTACCCATATCCTGTACAGACCCGGACCTGCAGATCCTCAGGCTCCTGGAGCACCCTACAGACCCGAGACCAGAAGATTGTCAAGAGGGCAGAATGCAGAGGTTGGAGGTTTGGGAGTGTGAGCAGTGGGTGGCAGGGACAGAGCTGCGGGCTGAGCAGTGGGCACGCCTCGGGGGTGCATGTGTGTCAGGCAGCCCTGGCAGTGGAAACAGTACTTAGAAACCCGAGCCGGGATTCTAGGAATGCAGCTCACTCGGTAGAGAGCTGGCCTAGCCCGGACAAAGCAGCCCTACACGAAACGGTGACAGTGCAGGCCTGTAAGCCTAGCATTCAGGAGGCAGGGGCAGGAGAGTCAGAAGTTCCAAGTCATGTTCAGCTTCATAGTGAGTTTGAAGTCAGCCTGGGCTCCATGAGACCTTGTCTCAAAACAAAACAATCCCAAAACACAAGAGAGGGGCATCAGGTTGAGGGCACTGGGCAGTATGTTTCTCAGGGACATGAGGGACCCAGAAACAGCCCTTGGTGACGTTTACCTGTCTTCCCTAAAGCAATACGCTGCCCACGGCCACAGGACTTTGAAAATGGGGAGTACTGGCCCCGGGCCCCCTACTACAACCTGAGTGACCAGATTTCTTTTCAATGCTATGATGGTTACACTCTCCGGGGCTCTGCTAACCGCACCTGCCAAGTGAATGGCCGGTGGGATGGACAAACAGCAATCTGTGATGATGGAGGTGAGAAGCAGGTCGCCCCTGGCTTTACCCTCTCCCTGAGGTTTCACCCTGGGAACGTATGGGCACTCCAACTGTCCTCATGTCTCTGCAGCGGGATACTGTCCCAACCCGGGTATTCCCATTGGCACAAGGAAGGTGGGCAGCCAGTACCGCCTTGAAGACACTGTTACATATCACTGCAGCCGGGGACTTGTCCTGCGTGGCTCCCAGCAGCGAAAATGTCAGGAAGGTGGCTCGTGGAGTGGGACAGAGCCTTCCTGCCAAGGTGAATCTTGACCTGCTCCCTGGGTCAGCTCCTCCCTGGTGTCTCCACCTTAGGACACTGTTTTCTCACCGCCTTACCTTAGTTCCTTCTCGCTTTCCAAACCTTGGTCAGTCTTCTACACTCTAAGGCCCTCCGTTCTGAAATCCAGCACCCTGTCTGCGTGTCCTCCACACTTCAGACACTTGATCTACTCTTTGACCGTCCCTAGACTCTTTCATGTACGACACCCCTCAAGAGGTGGCCGAAGCCTTCCTAGCCTCCTTGACGGAGACCATAGAAGGAGTCGATGCCGAAGACGGGCATAGTCCAGGTTTGAGGACAAGGAGGGAGGTTGGGCGGGAACCTGGGGAAGGGTGGCTAACCTGCCAGGGACTGTGCATGCCGGAAGCTGAGTCTCTGATGGTGCCCAGGGGAACACCAGAAGAGGAAGATTGTCCTGGACCCCTCGGGCTCCATGAATATCTACCTGGTGCTGGATGGATCGGACAGCATCGGGGCCAGCAACTTCACAGGGGCCAAGCGGTGTCTCACGAACTTGATTGAGAAGGTAGAACAGTTTTCCCTCCCTTTGAAATGAGGGGGCCTTGTCTGGACCTCACTGCCCTTTCAAGACTGGTCCCTGGGTCTCAGGTCCTCAGGAACCGCAGCCCTTGGGCCCCACTCCTGTCCTCCTTGCCTCCACAGGAGTGCAGAGTCCTCCATGACACTGTTAACACAGTGACCTCTTGCTCACCCGCAGGTGGCCAGTTATGGGGTGAGGCCAAGGTATGGTCTAGTGACCTATGCCACAGTCCCCAAAGTCTTGGTCAGGGTGTCCGACGAAAGGAGCAGCGACGCTGACTGGGTCACGGAGAAGCTCAACCAAATCAGTTATGAAGGTCAGAGGTTAGGGAAGGGGAAACTGGGAGGTGCATAGTGGGGTTGCCGTGGTCTGAGGCTGGGGCTCTTCATTTAGAAGTTTACCAAGTGTTCTTGGGCAATGGAGATTGCTGGGAGGGTCTGGAGAGCCAAGGGCAAGTGGGTGAGGAACCAAAAGTTAAAGATTGGGTGGGCTTGGTGGTGCAGGCCTTTAATCCCAACATTCAAAAGGCAGGTGGGTCTTTGTGAGTTCAAGGCCAACATGGTCTACTTGGCAAAGCAAAAGTTAAAGTATGTGGGATCTCAGTTGTCACAGACTGGCGGGGCTCAAGGGCTGCTTGGGAGATCAGACAGGGGAATGACCCCTTTCCTCTCTAGACCACAAGCTGAAGTCAGGGACCAACACCAAGAGGGCTCTCCAGGCTGTCTACAGTATGATGAGCTGGGCGGAGGACGTCCCGCCGGAAGGCTGGAATCGAACCCGCCATGTCATCATCATTATGACTGATGGTGAGACCTCTCTCCTGCCCTCCCATCCTCTCATCTCCTGTGCCAGTGTCTCGTCCTCATGTCCACTCTCATGGGACCCATGTCTCCCACAGGCTTGTACAACATGGGCGGAGACCCTGTCACCGTCATCGAGGAAATCCGAAACCTGCTGGACATTGGCAGGGATCGCAAAAATCCCCGGGAAGACTATTTGGGTGAGTGACCCACCTGGGACGCAGCACTCTTGCCCGAGGGCTGGACCCCCATCCTTTTTCTCTCCTTAGATGTTTATGTGTTTGGGGTTGGGCCTCTGGTGGACTCCGTGAACATCAATGCCTTGGCTTCCAAGAAGAACAACGAGCAGCACGTGTTCAGAGTCAAGGATATGGAGGACCTGGAGGACGTTTTCTACAAGATGATTGGTAGGAAGACGCAAGGGAACGCAGGGGCAAGTTGTCTGCAGGCCAAGGTTGCCGACTTCCCTCTCCACCCTAGGGTCTATTCTGATTTCCTGACATTCTTCACTTCCTGATCTCACAATCACAGAACTCGGAGAGTTCATTTCATAGGTGTGGAAACTGAGAGGTCAAGACAGGCTCAGGGGACAGGATGTCAGCACCAAGGCTGGGCTAAAAGTGCCTAATCCTCCGATAGCCTGGTCTTAAGCTTCTCTCACTACATCACAGGGCTTCCTAGTCTAACACAGGGAACCCCTCCCCTCTTCCTCCTTGTGGGCCGTTGCTCTCTACAGACAGGCAGGGACCTGACAGAGACGGCTGCCATGACTTGAGCCTTCATCACTCTTTCTCTGCTAGATGAAACCAAATCCCTGGGTCTCTGTGGCATGGCATGGGAGCACAAGGACGGCACGGACCACCACAAGCAGCCGTGGCAGGCCAAGATCTCAGTCACTGTGAGTATTCCCGCAGAGGGGACTTGTGGGAGGGGAAATGAAATGTCCACACTAGCCAGGTCTGCAACCGCAGCTGTTCAGGAAGCTGAGGCAGGGCAGAGATTCACAGCCTGCTAGGGCTACAGCGAGTTCAAGGTCAGTGCCAAGAACTTATGAAACTGTCTGAAAATGGAAAGGAAGCTGGGTGAGGAGCGCGAGCGGGGTGGGGGGATCCCCAGCAGCTGGAAGCGGAAGCAGAACTACCTTGAGTTTGAGGTCAGCCAGGGCTATGCAGCAGGACCCTGTCTGAGAGAGAAGCAGGGCGACAGGGTGCTGACGCAGCACTGATGAAGCCAGCATCCGTACCATGCACCAAGGCTGTCACGGCATTGTTCTTCCCCAGCGTCCGCTGAAAGGCCATGAGAACTGCATGGGGGCTGTGGTGTCTGAGTACTTTGTGCTGACGGCAGCACACTGCTTCACGGTGGACGACCAGAAGCACTCCATCAAGGTCAATGTGGGTAAGGATGCAGTGGATTCTCATCTCCTGTCCCCTCCTGAGTACACCCTTCCCTTACACCCTAAGGTCGGGGAAAGCAGAACTCAAATAATATGGGGCAAGAGCCAGGAGGCTGCTTACGTAAACAATACCCATTTTCCTCCTCTCAGGAGGGAAGAGGCAGGACCTGGAGATCGAAGAGGTCCTATTTCACCCCAACTACAACATCAATGAGAAAAAGGCAAAAGGAATCCCTGAGTTCTATGACTACGATGTAGCCCTTGTCAAGCTCAAGACCAAGCTCAAGTATGGCCAGACTCTCAGGTGAGTGGGCCTGGGCCCTGAGGAACCAGGGAAGGTGGGCTGGAGGTACAGGGAACACGGCAGGCTGTCTGCTGCCCCTGACTGTCCCCGTCTCCTGAACAGGCCCATCTGTCTCCCTTGCACGGAGGGAGCCACCCGAGCCTTACGGCTTCCTCAGACGGCCACTTGCAAGCAGCACAGTAAGGCTTGGTCTGGGAGGGGACAAGGATGAGACCCAAGACAAAGGGGTCACAAGGGGGAGTTACAGCCGAATGGTGGTGGTGCACACCTTTAATCCCAGCACTTGGGAGGTAGAGGCAGGCAGAGCTCTGTGAGTTCGAGGCCAGCCTGGTCACAAGAGCTAGTTCCAGGACAGGCTCCAAAGCCACAGAGAAACTGTCTGACCCCCCCCCCCCCAAAAGAAAGAGAGTTCTGAGTAGCACTATGCTCAGCTGAAGGCCGAGCACCTAAGAGGGGCCCAAGGGACATCTGCTGGGCGAGAAGTGAGGGGGACGGGCATGACCCTATCGCTTGTCCAGAGGAGGAACTGCTCCCCGTGAAGGATGTCAAAGCTCTGTTCGTGTCTGAAGAGGGGAGGAGACTGTCTCGGAAGGAGGTCTACATCAAGAATGGGGACAAAGTGAGAAGGGGCCCCTGGGGAGGCCGCCTCAGCCTGCTCCTTCCCGAGCCAGCTCTGCCCATCACACCTTCTCCCTATAGAAAGACAGCTGTGAGAGAGATGCTCTGAAGGCCCCCGGCTATGGATCAGTCAAGGATGTGTCTGAGGTGGTCACCCCCAGGTTCCTCTGCACTGGAGGGGTGAATCCCTATGCTGACCCCAATACTTGCAAAGGTGAGGTGGCTCTCTGGCTGTGCTGCAAGCCCCCGAGGCCCGGCAGTCTCCCCTATAGCACCTCTCTTCCACAGGAGATTCTGGGGGTCCTCTCATTGTTCACAAGAGGAGCCGCTTCATTCAAGTGAGTGTCCGCTTTCTAGTCTGTGGGGGAGATGCCCGGGGCAGCACGAGCCGTGGAAAGGAAAGCGTGATGCACGCGGCTGGTCACGGTGGCAGAGCAGGGCTCGCTCCGACCTCATCTGACGCTGTGCTCTGAAGCGGCCAGGGCAAGCCAAGTGTGGTCTGTGTGCACCAAGGAGCCCAGTACAAGCCGGGCTCCTAGTGCCCTTCTTTAGGCCAGCTAGGATGCTCTCTGGGATTGTGAAGTGTCAAGTGACCCATGCACCCGTCATCTACACAGGTCGGTGTGATCAGCTGGGGAGTAGTGGATGTCTGCAAAGGCCAGCGGCGGCAACAGCTGGTACCTGCTCATGCCCGGGACTTCCACATCAATCTCTTCCAGGTGCTGCCCTGGCTCAAGGAGAAACTCAAAGATGAGGATTTGGGTTTTCTATGAAGGGCTCCCTGCGGGGCGGGGGGGACTAAATTAAAGCAGCTGCAATCAAGACTGTGTTCCACGTCTTTTTGGGGGTAAGGGAGCAGGGGATGTGCACTGGTCATCTTGCTACAAAGTAACATTAACACTGACAGCCACTTCTGAAGGTTTAACCCCATCCCAAGTACTGAAAAACTAGAGGCTGAAGGAGGTGAATGAGCTTCTGCCCCAGGATTTTACTGAGACCAGCTTGGGGGCATATGAGGCACAAGGAATCCAGCTTCGTGTCCTAGAAGCCATCCACAAAGGTTTCCTACAGATCGTCACTGTACACAATCTGGGTCCTCTTGTCCCGGTGGCAGCCCTTAGGGCTGTTCTGGACGGCTGGGGAGGGGGAAAGTGACAGTTAAGGTCTGAGGCAGCTCACAGGCTAGGCCTGAGGTTCCAGTCCTCCTGTCTCTGCCCGGCCTCGGCCTACAGTGTCTATGCTGCCCTCTGGTGGCCAGAGTCTCCCGCTGGCTTAGAAAATCCAGACCCTTATCACGGTGAGCCACGCGGATGATGAAATCATGAAGCCCACGGAAACTAAAGATGAGAGCATCTCTGCGGCCTTGCTGGTATACTGGCCGGT
Organism: Chionomys nivalis; assembly: GCF_950005125.1. NCBI lineage: Eukaryota > Metazoa > Chordata > Mammalia > Rodentia > Cricetidae > Chionomys > Chionomys nivalis. Next base: position 61,988,823 of record NC_080104.1, on the reverse strand, counting down.
CTGCTCCTTCCTGGTGTCTACAGGGCTTTTACTCTGAAAATCTGCTCAGGCAGAGTGGGCAGTCCACTTTGAGGAAGCCCACAGGCCACGCCAGGCTTCGTAGGAGGCCTCAGAGCCCAAGTGCTCAGCTTCTCTCTCCACACTCTACCCAAGGACTTCACCCTACATCTGTGGGGCCAGAGGCAGCCCCCTCTCTGGTCCTGTACCCTGCCTCCTTCTCAGAGCCCGGGTCCATGGCCCAGGGCTTCTGGGGCTGCTCTCAGCATGGACCCTTTTCATGGTTCCTTTGCTGCAGCTGCCTATTCAGCCTGGCGAGCCAGGATTGCTGGAGATGTGCTCGGCACAAACAGAGCCCAGCTTCCTAATGTATCTGATTCCCCAAACCAGTCCTGGGTCACCTTTTTCTCCAAAATTCCATCTCTGATGGTTTCGGATACACATTTCTGAGCCTAGCCTTCTGCTTGAGGTCCAGTTCCACAGTCAAGTTCACACACTGCTCCAGCTCGGAGGGACAGCCTGACTCCTGCTCTCCTCCCTGAGCCAGTCACTGCTGGGGACCTTGTGCTGTTTCTCTCCTCCCGTCCCCTCTGACAGACAGCCTGGCAGCTCTCCATCAGTTGCCTACACACAAATCCTGATTTTGGGCCCTCTGTGGAGGGACCCACAGTGGTGTGCTGTAGGGAGAGGTGAGGGAAGAGCCCTGTCCTTACCAAGGGAACCCCAGACAGACTTGCCAGTAGCAGCGTCCAGCATGGGCTGTTTGCGGGCTATGTTGACTTTGAGCTGCACGGATTCCACCTGGGTTCCATTGAGCTGTGGGACGCAGGGAGGGGCAGAGGGTGGGTATTCCAGGGACCAGGGACGTAGGGGAGGGGCAGAGGGTGGGTATTCCAGGGAGGGAGGGCAGAGGGTGGGTATTCCAGGGAGCCAGGGACATAGGGGAGGGACAGAGGGTAGGTATTCCAGGGACCAGGGACGTAGGGGAGGGACAGAGGGTGGGTATTCCAGGGAGCCAGGGACATAGGGGAGGGACAGAGGGTGGGTATTCCAGGGAGCCAGGCGCTGCACCCCGGGGACCAGACAAGGGTCTGAGGATGAAGGTTCTCAATCAGGAGAGAAGGATGAGCCTGAGGGGGGCAGGAGGATAGGGGAGGGGTCTGACAAGTCCCCACCTCAGCCACGGCTTGATCCGCAGACTCCATCTTCTCATAGGTGACGAAGGCACAGCTGGGGTGAGAAAAGAGGGGTCAGTGGAGGTCCATGGACCCAGTGTCCCCATGCAGCACCCGCCCCCAGGATGCTCATCCTTACTTTCTGGGTGGATCCATGGAGAGATCGATGATGTTTCCAAAGGGAGAGAAGGCCCCTCGGAGGAGGGTGGGCGTCATGTCCTCTCCATACACATACAGAGTGTTCCCCTTCCGAGGGGCCCTCCTTTCGGGGAACGAGTCTGACCCTATGGGTCAGGAATCATGGTCACTACTGAGTCCCCATCACCCTCCATTTAGCAGGACCCCCTCACCCTGGCCAAGAGCACTCACTGCGGAAAGGGCCCTCTCGCTCCCTGTCTCGCTCCCGGTCTCTGTCTCGCTCCCGGTCTTTATCTTTGTCTCGATCTCTGTCGCGGTCTCTGTCTTTGTCTCTGTCACGGTCTCTGTCTCGATCCCGATCTCTGTCGCGGTCTTTGTCCCGGTCCCTATCTCGGCTCCTCTCATGACTTCGGTCCCGGCTGCGGCTTCGGGGAGGGGAGGCTGAGGAGCGGGCACCACTGTGTTCTTCATAGCTCCAGTCAAAGCCTCGAGGTGGGCCATCAGCAGCCCCGGGGCCCTCTGCTTCTTCTCCATCTGGTCCCAGCTCCCGCAGCCGATCACTAGAAGACACAAAGCTGGGGAGAGGCAGATGGTGAGGACCAAAGGAGCTCCATCCTCTTATGGACCTCCGTCTACAGCTGGCTCCTTCCAGTAACTCCACCCTCTGACCCCACACCAAATGGTGTTCTAACAACTCCGGCCACTGACCCCACACCAAATGGTGGTCTAACAACTCCAGCCACTGACCCCACACCAAATGGTGGTCTCTCTAACGACTCCACCCTCTGACCCCACACCAAATGGTGGTCTCTCTAACAACTCCACCCTCTGACCCCACATCAAATGGTGTTCTAACAACTCCGGCCACTGACCCCACACCAAATGGTGGTCTCTCTAACCTTTCATACAGAGATTTCCTCTGGGGACGTCTGGATGACTGAGGAAAAAAAGACAGAACAATTAAGAAGATTCCCAGGTGCTGGAAAACCTGTGCCTTCTGTAGTTAACCCTGGCCCCACAGAAACCATTACCTCCTGCAGGTCCTCGTCAGCGGATACGCTCCTCTGGAACGGCTGGAAAGTGGGGACAGGCCCCTTCTCAGGGTCCTGGGGAGGGGGAGACACGGCATTAGTGCAGACCAGGAGAGCTAGGTCCTCTTTTGCTCCCGTCACACTTCCTGCTGATGATGTGCTGGTCTCTATCTGTTTATCAAGACTGAGTTTCTGTGCGGCCCTGGCTGTCCTGGAACTCACTCTGTAAAGCAGGCTGGTCTCAAACTCAGAGCTCGGCTTGTTTCTTCCAAGTGCTGGGATTAAAGCGTGCATCACCATGCCTGGCTGATGTGCTGTTTTTAAGGAAGTGTTTGGTTTACCCAAACCTCCCCTCAACCCAGGAAGCACAAATGTGGAAAACAGAAAAGCAGGAGTCACCTTATGTGATAGATAAGAAACCTAATGCTCGGGGCTGGAGAGCTGGCTCAGTGGTTAAGAGCATTGCCTGCTCTTCCAAAGGTCCTAGTTCAATTCCCAGCAACCACATGGTGGCTCACAACCATCTGTAAAGAGGTCTGGCGCCCTCTTCTGGCCTTCAGTCATACAGACAGAATATTGTATACATAATCAATATTTAAAAAAAAAAAAAAAAAAAAAAGAAACCTAATGTTCCCGCAGTAAATGGTGGCGTGCCCCTCTAGCCCTGGCTACTTGTGAGGCTGAGGCCAGCGCATCACTGATTCTGGGGAACAGTAAGAAAGGAGTAAAAAAGACTAAAAGAGGCTGGAAGTAGGAAAACACCCTAAACCTCAGGACGGCACAACTTGCTCGTATCTAACATACATGACTTCCTGTAAAGCTATCTCCCTTCTAGCTTGGAGGGATCTCGCTGATGTCAAGGGTGCTCACCTTTAACTTGCCCTCGAGGGTCCGAGAACGTTTGAAGCCTGAGTTCTTGGTTTCAGCCTTGATGGCACTGATGGCTCCCGACTTCACCAGCTGCTTGGCCTGTTCTGTTGCTGTGGCAGTGTCCACCACAGGCTGCTCCGATAGCGCTGGGGGTCGGAGGGAGGGAGGGAGGCATTATGCCGGCTGTGGGGGGCAGCCCCACGCTGCCCCCCCCAACTCTCCATCTCCATCACTTACAGCGTTTGACGCCACCCTGGCTCGCCGTGCCGCTGCTACTTTGCTTCTTCAGGGCCAGCAAGGCTTTTTTCTGGGAAGGAGAAAGATTAATGCGGAGAGGCTTGTCAGCCAAGGTGCTGGCCTCGTGTGTGCATCATTCCGGGGAGAGCACATGTGGTGCCCTTGTCCTGGAGTGGCACTGGTCCCTACATCATCATGACGCCAGCAATATCTAACCTAACCAAACCACAGTGTCCAAAGCCCCTCTAGTTTCACGTTCTGGAAGTTGAAAAACAAAAACAAAACAAAAACCTAAGCCCTGTGTCTGGAGAGATGGCTCAACAGTTAAGAGCACTGACTGCTCTTCAAGAGGACCCAGGTTCAATTCCCAGCACCCATGTGACCGCTTCCAACTGTAACTCCAATTCCTATACCCTCACACAGACATACACGTGGGCAAAACACCAACATACGTAAAATAGAAACAAACCTAAGCCCTACGATATCAGCTGCAGAGAAGCCCTGAATGTCTTCCGTGAGGATTTGACCCACCTTTCTTCTGCATATTTCACGAAGCTGTACAAAACTGAAGTGCCTAGTTCCTACCCTTGAGAAACGCACAATCCAGGCAATATAACGACTAGACTCCCAGCGAAGAATAATCAATTACTAATCAAACGCAGCTGAACGCACACAAAGAGTCTCAGATGCTTACGCGGCTATCAAACTGGGACCTGGGTGGGATTTACCCAACACAGACAGAAGAGATTTTAGACAAAGAAAGCAAGGTGGTACAAATACAAAGAAAAGGTTGTGGGATGCAGGTTTTTAGAGTGAGTAATTCTGTCTTTTTCGAAAGGGATGCTGGGCTGAGATGTCAGGGCTTTGTTCTATACACGATGGGAAACCTTGAAAAGTTTTCAGGGGAACAATGGTGCCCCCAAGAGAGCCAAGCAAACCCTGTTCTGACGGGTCTCGTCGGAAGGAGTCACTAGAGAGATCACTAAGAAGGATGGACCAAGATAATCAGGGTGCCCCTGCAGTTCCAGCTCCTCAGAGAAGCTGAGGCAGGAAGACCACACGGACCCAGGAGTTCAAGACCAACCTAGGCCGTGTACTGAGATCCTGCTTCGAAGAAAAAAAATAGACAAAGTGGGAGGGTGGAAGGGACAGAACATGGGCAGACGCGACAGCACGGAAGCCAGAAGTGAGCTGGGTGCGGGGTGAACAGAGAATGGTGGTTCAGGCAGAGCTGTTCCCGCCTACCCAAAGCTACACAGTTTCAATCCAGTGAGGCCCTGTCTGAAGAGGGGATAAAAGGCCAGAGAGATTTTAAGGCCTATGACGCTTAGGAGGTCCTATCTAAAAGCAAGGAGAGGGGAGTAGATCAGACAGGATGGTGAATTTAGCTTGGCCGAATGATGGTTCAAAACGCACTGCATGGAACTGGGAATCCTAATGTGACCACCTCCAGCTCTTGGGTGGTACTCAAACCACAGGAAGGATGACCGGTCCATGGGGGACCGAACAGGAAAGGCTTGACAAAGCTGGAGAAGCTACACAGGCGTGTGCTCCAGGTATGAGCCAGGAGAAGGGGCGCCCCATCGCCTCTCACTCACCCAGGTGTCCGAGTCTGCAGAAGGCTGCGCCGCCGCCCTACTCCCTTACCTTCTTCTTGAGCTTGTTGAATTTCTTCTGCAGCGCCTCTTCCTCTTCGCTCAGCCCGGGAGGTATCACCAACATGTCGGCTCCTGGTGCAAGGGCAGAACCCAAGACATCATTCTCTACCGTCACCACTCAAAATGCACACGTCGTCCAACTTCTGTCCATCCTGTATTTACCCCGACCTCCAGGCCCGCCTACTCCAGCCTCTGGCCTTGCCCTAACCCCTTGTTTCCACGAGGCTGCTGTCCAACCTCCTGTCCAAGGTCCAGACACCAGAGCCTTGGGGTACCTCAGCCCGGAGAAGGGAAAGCACTCCCTGCGACGCCAAGGCGATGGCTCCCGACCCCCATGCCCAATGGGGTTAGGTCAGCCAACCTCGGGGTCCGGTGGGCAGAGAAGGCGGCTGGGCCCGCGCAGCGCTATCTGGTCGACCAGAGGAGGAGGAGGAAGAACCGGGGGCCGCGCAGGGAAGGCGCGAAGGATGTGAGACGAAGCCCTCACCTGAGGGGGCGGCGCCCGGGCCCGCGGTCTCCGGCGCCGCGCGCGGGCTCGCGGCGATGACGTAAAGGGGCGGGACACGCGGTAACCAAGGCGGCGAGGCGCAGCGACTTCCGCCCGGCCTTGCCCTGCTCCGAGCGGGGCTTCGGAGCCGCGCTCGCCCACGCTCCGGGCGGGGAGTGGTGGAGGGAGGGGGCGTGTCGGGAAAAAAACCCTCAATTTCCGCCCATCTCGGGGCGGGGCCAACTCCGTGGTTCCTCTGCGTTTCCGGGCTGCGAGGCAGCTGTCGCGGCTTCAGGATGCTGGACACAGAGAGACTCGGTGAGGGGAGGGTATGGGAGGGGAGGGGAGCGGAGTTGCAGCTGGGAATGACTTTTGACCTCTAACCTGTGACCTTTCCCCCGTAGTGCTGCCTCCCCCCGATCCCTTGAAGCTGCCCCTTGGAGCTCTGGAAGTGGGCTGCACTGGGCACTGGGAGCTGCTGAACGTGCCTGGGGCTCCACAGAGCACTGTGAGTGAGTTTTGACTCTCATCTTTGACCCGGGAGGCCAAAAGTGACTCCTCTCCAGGACCTCACCTTCCTGTGACTGGACACTGTCAGCTGGGCCCCTAGCCGATGCTGGACAGACCCCAGCCTCCAGGAGCTCCGGTGGGACACTAGCTCTGATTTTCCTCCTTGGAAGTTTCTTCTTTCAGCACGCTTCCAGGCACTTCAGCTTCTGAATATGAAGCCGGGTGTGGCTCACGCCTTTAATTCCAGCACTTGGGAGGCGGAGGCAGGCAGATCTCTTTAGTTGGAGGCCAGCTTGGTCTGTAAGAGCTAGTTCGAGGACAGGCTCCAAAGCTACAGAGAAACCTTGTTGGAGGCCAGTTTGGTCTACCTATCAAGTTCCAGGCCAGCCAGGGCCTCATAGTGAGACTTCATCTCCAAAAAAAAAAGAAGAAAAATGAAGACCTGGGGATGGCTTAGCCCAGAGGTTCTTAACCCCTTGGGTGGGCATATCATATGTCCTGAATCTCAAATATTTACAATTCATAACAGGGCTGGGCGGTGGTGGCGCATGCCTTCAATCCCAGCACTCCACTCGGGAAGCAGAGGCAGGTGGATCTCTGTTAGTTGGAGGCCAGCCTGGTCTATAAGAGCTAGGCTCCAAAGCTACAGAGAAACCTTGTCTTGAGAAAAACCAGAACAAACAATCCATAGCGGTAACAGAACCCCACTTAGGAAGCAGCAGCAGTAGTACTGCAGGGTTGGGAACCACCGGCTCGGTCGATAACGTGCTCGCCACGCGTGCCTGATGAGATGCGTGTAAAGGAGGGAGAGAGCCAGCCCCAGAGTCGTCCTCTGGCTGCCACGTGCTGTAGCGTGTGTGTGCCCATACCCACACGTTACACAGTCACATGCTATTACTACTACAGAGTCATTCTGAATGCAGATTCTCAGCTGAGTGGGTAGCCAAGTTGGTATAGTGTTTGCCTGGCGTACACAGACCTGGGTGACACTCATGTGTGGCATTGCATGCTTGTCACCCCCTAATTCTAGGTCATGTTTATATATATATGAAAATACATGATGTATGTGATATATCAAGTTGGATGCAAACCTGGGGTACACGAAACCCTATCTTAAGATAGGAATGCAAATGGCTGTGTCTGGCCTCCATGCGTCCGAAATCCATAGTTTGCTTTAGTCAGTGTCTCAGGTACCTCAGCTGCAGGTGGGTTTTGCTTAGCCTTCGGGCTTTGCTCATCCGATCGCCTCGGCTTCTGCTGGAGACATCCACCATGGGATCTAAACACAAACCCCCGTCTCCTCTTCTGTCTGTACTTTATCTGTTCCTAATAGTTCTCACCTCGCCCTTGTCCCAGCTACCCCACGGCCTCCCTCCCTGTGCCCCTGACCTCCAGCAGGAAGCGGAGCAGCTGTTCCTCTCGTCTCCCGCCTGGCTTCCTCTGCATGGTGTGGAACACTCAGCTAGGTGAGGAGTCTGCAGGGCCCAGCTAGGGGGTGGACCACCCAAAGGGAGCAGATACGGCAAGGAAGCTGACTCTCCAGTTCCTTTCCTTTCCTCCAGAAAATGGCAGAGGAAGAGGGATCCCTGGTCTCTTTTGGCTGCTCTGGGGGCTCCTGTCCCATCCGACCTCCAGGCCCAGAGACACCCAACCACAGGCCAGATACTGGGCTACAAGGAGGTGAGAGGTCAGAGACCACAAGAGACAGAGCTGGGAGAACAGGTCGGAGCAGACCGGGTCTCACCGGGACTCCAACCTCTTGTCTCAGGTCCTGCTGGAGAACACAAACCTGTCGGCCACAACCTCCTTGTCCCTTCGCCGGCCTCCAGGGCCAGCCCCCCAGTCACTATGGGGCAACCCAACACAGTACCCTTTCTGGCCTGGTAAGTTGTACATGGAGGGGGTAAAAGCGAGTGTCTTTGTGTCTAGGGAACGGGTCCCTGCTGATGCCGAACCCCATGTTTCCCCAGGTGGGATGGACGAGCCCACCATGACAGATTTAAGCACTCGGGAGGAAGCTGAGGAGGAGATAGACTTTGAGAAAGGTGAAGTGGTCGTGTCTGAGGAGGGCCCAGCACGCTGCTGCTAGCCGTCCTGTACATGCATGAACTATGGGAAAGGGGAAAAACTGTTCTCTCTAGTTCCCCTGAAAAAAGTGGCCACAGCTGCTGTGCACACGGCAGAGCGCTGTGACTGTCATGTGACAGAACAGTTGGGCGGCGGCCGATGCGTGGTGGCTGACACTGTCCCTCTGGTCCTCAGATCTTCTCACTGTCCCACCTGGCTTCAAGAAAGGCGTGGATTTTGCCCCCAAGGGTGAGTGTGAGGAGGATTTGTAGGGATGCCCTGCTCCCGCCGCCGGCGTGCAAATCTGACAGGTTGCTGTTGCTCCTCAGATCACCAAGCTCCTGTGCCAGGTTTGCTCAGCCTCAGCCGCTTGCTGGAGCCCCTAGATCTGAGTGGAGGCGATGAGGACGAGGGTGAGCCAGCAGGAGGCCCCGGAGGGGGCACTGCCTCCGCCTCTCCGTGCAGCGCTCCCCTGGGCCGAGCAAGCAGCTTGGAGGACCTCGTGTTGAAGGTTGGTGGTTACCGGTGATGGAGGCACGTGAGATGGGGCCTGACTGCAGCAGGGGTGGGTTCGAGGGTAAGAGTGAGCTATCTGGGGATGAGTGGTAGTCAGGAGCGCTCTGGCTGTATGTTTATCACTCCTGCCCGACATTTCCAGGAAGCATCCACAATTGCATCCCCCCTGGAACCTCCCAAACCTGCATCCCAGGAACAGTGGGCCATACCTGTGAATGTCACCTCCCCTGTAGGTGATTTTTACCGTCTCATTCCTCAGCCTGCCTTCCAGGTACTGCACTCAGGTCTTACTTCACCTCTTGGTAGCCCCGACCCTGGCCTTGTCCCTCAGCCCAGCCTTGTCCCCTCTTCACCAGCACCCATATACGGTCCCAGCCCTGCACTGGCCTTCTCTTTGCCCCGGATGCCTGTGGGCAGGTAGAGGGACCCTGTCATACAGCCCTGCCCGTTTTCTCTCACGCAGTGGGCGTTTGAGCCAGATGTGTTTCAGAAGCAGGCCATCCTGCACTTGGAGCAGCACGACTCTGTCTTTGTTGCGGCTCACACATCCGCCGGCAAGACAGTGGTGGCTGAATACGCCATTGCCCTGGCCCAGAAACACATGACCCGGTACACGTGGCTCCTCAGCCTGCCCTCCTTCTGCATCCTTTCCGAACCTCCCCTCTACCTTATCCCTTAGATAGGAGGTTCAGGAGAGGGGCCGGGATGGGGTTCAGAGAGAAATGAAAATGTCTAGGAGAGAAAGAGAAATGGGGCAGATGATGACCTGGGCTAGCTTAGGAAGGGCTGGTGTCATGAAGGAGGGCTGGAGGGCTGTCGGTGAGGGGGGCACTCCAGTGGGCAGGAGGGCTGTCAGTGTGAGGGGGGAGCTCCGGTAGGCAGGGGGGTGCCCTAGCTGTGGGTCTGTGAGGAAAGAGCCTCTGACTGCCTGCCCTGTCTCCAGTACCATTTACACGTCTCCTATCAAAGCCCTGAGCAACCAGAAGTTTCGGGATTTCCGGAACACATTTGGGGACGTGGGGCTGCTCACAGGGGACGTGCAACTGCACCCAGAGGCATCCTGCCTTATCATGACCACAGAGATCCTTCGGTGAGAGGGGTCTGCCAGGTGGGTTTGGGGGTGAGCACCCCTGCAGAAGCAGGGTAGACAGCTGCTGACGAGTCAGCCTGGCGCTGCTTCTCCCCAGCTCCATGCTGTACAGTGGCTCAGACGTCATCCGGGACTTGGAGTGGGTCATCTTTGATGAAGTCCACTATATCAACGATGCTGAGGTGCGTGGTGGGTGGGTCTCATCACAGAGCCTCATCCCACATACCCTGAGGACCTTTCTGTCTCTGCTCCCTGACTGACCTGTCTCCTCTGCTGACGTGTGCAGCGTGGGGTCGTGTGGGAGGAGGTGCTCATCATGCTCCCTGACCACGTCTCCATCATCCTTCTGAGTGCCACCGTCCCCAACGCCCTGGAGTTTGCCGACTGGATTGGGTGAGATGTGTGGCCTGGGTGCTTGACTGGAAAGTCTGCGCTCTATGCGCTAGACCTCAGTTTGCGAGCTTTGGGAAAGGGGCTGGAGGTTGAGGATACTCACGCAGAGACAGACCGACACACAGACCTTTTAACACTGATACCAAAGCCCCCCTTTATTAACGCCATGTAGACTTAAATACCCTGCCGTCAATGGCCAACAGGTGAAAATCCCATCCTCTCATCCTCTAAGCTAGGCACAGCTTCTAGTAACTTCAATTAGAAGGCTCTAGACAGGGAAGAGCAGCTGAAGGCCAGGACTCATTAGTCCCAACAGAAAAGGACCGCGGCGTTCCTTGGTTGGGGTGCTCAGGCCACTGCAGCGAGGAGGGGGTCAGACTATGGAGCCGGGAAATAGCTGCACCTGAGTGGCTGCCGAACCCCACCCCCAGCCTGAGGTTGGGGCCCCAGAACATTTTTGCATGCTGAGATGGGATGATGGGAGCCATCTGTCTGGACAGGCATACTCCATGGTCCTAAGAGGCTGGGACAGGGCAGAGGTTGACCTTGAAGCAGTGGAGTCAAAGTGGAGATGAAGTTGTGGGTTCCTCCCACGCCTCTCTGACCTGCCCTCTCCCCTCTCCAGGAGGCTAAAGCGGCGGCAGATCTATGTGATTAGCACGGTTGCCCGTCCTGTCCCCCTGGAACACTATCTCTTCACAGGAAACAGCCCCAAGACGCAGGGGGAGCTCTTCCTGCTGCTGGACTCCCGAGGGGCCTTCCACACCAAGGGGTAAGTCCAGGGCTGGGTGTCATGGCCGGGCCTGTGCTGGGCCTCACGCCCTCGCTCTGTGCTCAGGTACTATGCTGCAGTGGAGGCCAAGAAGGAGAGGATGAGCAAGCATGCCCAGACCTTTGGGGCCAAACAGCCCACGCACCAGGGGGGGCCTGCACAGGTGAGGGCTGGCAGCGGTCAGCCCCGGTCCCTGCTGGGAGGGGTGGACTTGGGGTCTGCATCCTGCTCTACATAAGCCTACTTAACCATGACTCTCACTCCTACCTCCACATAACCTCAGGTCCGAGGGGTGTACCTGTCCTTGCTGGCTTCCCTCCGGGCCCGGGCTCAGCTGCCTGTGGTCGTGTTCACCTTTTCCCGAGGCCGCTGTGACGAGCAGGCTTCAGGCCTCACCTCTCTGGATCTCACTACAAGCTCGGAGAAGAGCGAGATCCACCTCTTCCTGCAGCGCTGCCTTGCACGGCTCCGAGGCTCTGACCGACAGCTACCCCAGGTGCGTCCCTCTAGATACGGGTGGGGGTGTGGTGGTCCGAGACCTGCCCCTGCCAAGGGGGCCTCCTACACCTTCTCTGACCTGCTCCCCTCCCCGCTGCAGGTCCTGCACATGTCAGAGCTCCTTCGCCGGGGCCTGGGTGTGCACCACAGTGGCATCCTGCCCATCCTTAAGGAGATTGTGGAGATGCTGTTCAGCCGAGGGCTGGTCAAGGTGAGCAGGGGGTGAGAGGGCCAAGACCTAGGCAGGACAGTGCAGTGGTTAAGAACCTGGGCCCTGGGTTTGAATTCCAGCTTCAGAACCCTAGTGACCTCTAGGTTTCTCACCTTAACCCTAAATGGGAATGTACAGGAGGCAGCTCAGGTGGTCCTGGGAGACCTCTACAGCGGGGGAGCGTAGGAAAAGTCACCAGTTAGACGCAAACCGGAATGCTCTCAGGAAACACAGCTAACGGTACAGTCAGGACGGCTGCACTCAGGAAGTTCGCTAACTGCGTATGTGGCCAGAGATGTGGGCTCTTGCCAGTCTGCCAGTGTTTGGTATCCAAGCGCTGTCGGTTTTCTGCCTTGGCACTATTTAAGCAGATTTAATATAGTATACCTTTTGGCACTAAGGGCCATTCTTGGGTATTTATTACAGAGAAACTCGGCCTGGTCTGTGAGGGAACATATGCGTTGCTTTGTTCTCCTGTCCTGCTTATGATGACAGGGTCAGATCTCAAGCCTATATCCTGGGAGATCAGGGAGAATGCCTTCCATTGGGACAGTGGCTCGGTAAATGTAGGGGTGTTCCCCCAGAGAAGAATCACTACCTCAGTCACAAGCAGTGACTGCTAAGACAAGAACACGGATGGACGTGGAAAGTAGACAACACTCAGATGTATAGCTGTGTTTGTGTGAGCTATTATACAAGCACAAAGCCAAATAGTCTGCGATAGCGTTCACACAAAAAGATTCAGCTGGGGATGGAGGTGGGCTGTGGACGCTAAAGAACCAGGTAGCTGACTAAGCAGAGTGAGGGAAAATGCCTGCGCTGTGGGTCTCCTAAGACGAGGCTCCACGGTGGGGTGAGCTCTGCCTGAGCTGGGCATAGACAGGACCTTTGTGCTGACCCATTCTCCCCTTCTGCCCCAGGTTCTGTTTGCCACTGAGACCTTTGCCATGGGAGTAAACATGCCAGCGAGGACCGTGGTGTTTGACTCTATGCGCAAACACGATGGCTCCACCTTCCGGGACCTGCTGCCTGGGGAGTATGTACAGATGGCCGGCCGGGCGGGCCGGAGGGGCCTGGACCCCACGGGCACAGTCATCCTGCTCTGTAAGGACCGAGTGCCTGAGATGGCAGATCTCCACCGCATGATGATGGTGGGTAGAGCGGAGGAGGCCGGGCTGGGCGTAGCTGCGGCACCAGATCCCTTAGCCCAACTCTCCTCTCTTCTGATGAGTTCATTCTCCTGGGAGCAGTCAGAAGTGAGCAAGTCTAGCCTTAATCCCTGCACAGGGAGGCAGAGGCAGGCAGATCTCTGAGTTTGAGGCCAGCTTGGTCTACAGAGCGAGTTCCAGGACAGCCAGGGCTACACAGAGAAACTCTGTCTCGAAAAACCTAAAATAAAAAATTGAGCAAGTCCCAAGGGATGTCACTTCCTCTTGCTTTCCTGCGACTGTGGGTATGGCTCCCAGTGGGGGCCTTTGGGAGTCCAGGTCTTTCGTTTTGTTCCCTGAGGTGAGCAGGGGGTTGGTTTGAGGTCTCCTAGCTGCAGAGCTGGTACCAGAATATGGCCAGGGCACGCAGGTCCCACTTCTCACTGACTCTCTGGCTCCAGGGGAAGCCGTCCCAGCTTCAGTCCCAGTTCCGCCTCACGTACACTATGATCCTCAACCTGCTGCGGGTGGACGCCCTCAGGGTGGAGGACATGATGAAGAGGAGCTTCTCAGAGTTTCCATCCCGCAAGGACAGCAAGGTGAGGAGGTTAGGGTGGCCAGCACAGCAAGCAGGTCAGAGCCGGCCAGGAGAGGTGGGTGGGCCAGTGGGGTGGGGTAGAAGAGCAGGCTGGGCTTTCAGATTGGATACAGCCCCCCTCCCCTTTATACTCAGGCCCATGAGGAGGCTCTGGCTGAACTCACCAAGAGGCTGGGGGCCTTGGAGGAACCTGACGTGACTGGCCAACTGGCTGACCTGCCTGAGTATTACAGCTGGGGGGAGGAGCTGACAGAGACCCGCAACATGATCCAGGTGAGGAAGTGGAGGTGTTGGGGAGATGATAGGAGGGACAGTGGCTGACACTGCTTCTGGATTTAGCCCCAGAGCCCTGCTCTCACATCTCCCATGTCCCTTGTGCCTGTCTTGCTCTCCAGCGACGCATCATGGAGTCTGTGAACGGGCTGAAATCTCTCTCCACGGGAAGGGTGGTAGTTGTGAAGAACGAGGAGCATCACAATGCGTTAGGCGTGATCCTGCAGGTGAGGACAAGGGGGGGGTCCTCACCCCCATGGAGTGGGAGGCTCAGGCACGTTAGGACTCTGGTGTGCTCATTTCCGCTCATCATCATTTTATGCCTGTCCTTGTGCCTGGTCCCCAAGACCCCTGTCCAGGGTGGGCATACCATGTCCACATTTGTTGTGCCTGCCTCCTCTAGGTCTCCTCAAACACCAGCAGAGTGTTTACAACGTTGGTCTTGTGTGATAAGCCTGTTGTGTCTGAGAGCCCAGGGGACAAGGGGCCAATCACTCCAGATGTGCCCTACCCAGACGACCTTGTGGGCTTCAAGCTGTTCCTGCCTGAAGGTGAGCTCCTTGTGGTGGTGTGAACAGGATGCCTGGGCCATGGCGTAGTCTGACCTGACTCGCTTTCCAGGGCCCTGTGAGCACACCGTGGCCAAGCTCCAGCCAGGAGATGTGGCTGCCATCTCCACCAAAGTGCTCCGGGTGAACGGGGAGAAGATCTCTGAGGACTTCAGCAAGAGGCAGCAACCAAAATTCAGGTCAGAGACTTGGGGAACCTTTTCCAGGGAGGGGCACGCACCAGTGGGTGTGTACGTACAAAGGGACCGTGCAATGGGGAGCCGAGGGGTGTCCTCAGTAAGAGGGGCTCCTGTGGCAAAGACGCCTCTTGGTCCAGATCACAAACCTGCTCCCCCTTCAGGAAGGACCCTCCCCTTGCAGCTGTGACCACTGCAGTTCAGGAGCTGCTGCGTCTGGCTCAGGCCCATCCATCAGGGCCCCCGACCCTTGACCCTGTCAACGACCTGCAGCTCAAGGATGTGTCAGTGGTGGAAGGTGGGCTCCGGGCCCGGAAGCTGGAGGAGCTGATCCGGGGGGCTCAGTGTGTGCACAGCCCCCGGTTCCCTGCCCAGGTAGCAAGCCGAGGCAGCTTTTCCTCCCTGGTCCCTATGGTCTGGGTACTTCTCCCTCAACCCTGTGCATCCCCACTGAGGGCTGAGGAGCTAATGGTCTCTGCTGTGGCTTTCTTTAGTACCTGAAGCTGCGGGAGCGAAGGCAGATTCAGAAGGAAATGGAGAGGCTGAGCTTCCTACTGTCTGACCAGTCGCTGCTGCTGCTCCCCGAGTACCACCAGCGCGTAGAGGTGAAAGAGCAGGGCGGGGCGTGAGGTGGGGGAAGCCTGGAGGGCAGTCAGGCTCTGTAGCCCTCGCCTCTCCTGCAGGTGCTCCGGACCCTGGGCTATGTGGATGAGGTGGGCACAGTGAAGCTGGCAGGCCGAGTGGCCTGCGCCATGAGCAGCCATGAGCTGCTCCTCACAGAGCTCATGTTTGACAATGCGCTGAGCGCCCTGCGACCAGAGGAGATTGCAGCTCTGCTCTCCGGCCTGGTCTGCCAGAGCCCCGGTGACCCTGGGGATCAGCTCCCAAGCACCCTCAAACAGGTGGGGGCCATCACCCCCCTCTTGGCTTGTGCATCCCTAACCGCACTCCCCCTACCCAGTCCCCGTAGGTGTCTCCCAAGGTGGGCATAGCCTCTTCCAGATCAGGGGCCTTGACCTCTCCTTACTATCTGCAGGGGGTGGAGCGTGTCAAAGCTGTGGCTAAGCGGATTGGTGAGGTTCAGGTGGCCTGTGGCCTGAACCAGACAGTGGAAGAATTTGTGGGAGAGCTGAATTTTGGGCTGGTTGAAGTTGTGTATGAGTGGGCTCGGGGTATGGTAAGTACCTGGGTTTGGCAGGTGGCTGGCTAGGGAAGGTTGTCCAGGCCTGGCACATTTAGCCTTCACTCTGCTCTCCCCATAGCCCTTCTCCGAGTTGGCCGGGCTCTCAGGGACCCCAGAAGGCTTAGTGGTCCGCTGCATCCAGCGCCTGGCTGAGATGTGTCGCTCGCTTCGAGGAGCAGCCCGTTTGGTAGGGGAGCCCGTGCTGGGCGCCAAGATGGAGACGGCAGCCACCTTGCTGCGGCGGGACATTGTCTTCGCAGCCAGCCTCTACACCCAGTAAAGGGTGTGCTGGGCAAAAGCGAGTAATAAAACAGCAAACGAGAATGCCTGGAGTATTGGGCGGGGATGGCTGTACTCAGACACAGCAAGATACCTGCTTAGAAACCTGCTTTTATTATGTGCACGGAGTCCAGACTGGTGTGTCCCCTGAGGCATCAGTCCTTGGGGGAGGGAGTCTTTGAGAGTGCCGGGAGGTCTTGAGTCATGGCTTCCACATACCATGTGGGCAGGAAGGCATAGGGTGCATCCCGATGGACAGACACAGTGACTGGGCCACCAGGTTCCCAGGAGAAGAGGTGAACAAGCCTGGAGGAAGATGGAGGTGTGGGGTGAAGCCAGAGACCGAGCCGAGATCCAGAGGTGGTGCACAAACCTCAAGTCCTTACCTGGGGTCATCCTGGACAACTGTGCTCTGGGCAAAACTAAGGAAGGCGGCACAGAAGTTCATGCACACAGAGGGACTCCAGCCATCCCGGTCATTCTGGAGGAGGCACAAGAGGCAGAGGACAGTGGGGGTAGGAGAGGAAGGCAGATGGCAAGGGACACTGGACCTAAGGTGGCAGCCGTGACGCCCTGCCTTACCCTGACATTTTCAAACATCTCCATGGTAGGAAAGGTCTTTAAGGAACAGACGAAACCTTCTGGGTTCCTGAAGCCGGCGACAACATGTGGGACCCCTGGGAGGAACGACTGAGCCCACCACTTCAGAAGTTTGTGTCTGACAGGAGAGGCAAAGGGTCAGCAGGACCCTCCCCCTCACCCCTGGGCTCCCTCTCCATCCCAGGCCCTCCTGGCCACCGGCCTGAACCTGTAGAAGCTCCTCCACTGGCCAGGGCTGTGCATCTCCTTGGAGGTCTTGAGCTCCACATAGCAGGCGGGGGGCTGTGTGGATGGGGCTTGGGGGTTCATGCAGTCTACCTCCCCGGAGAAGAGCAGAGGGTGGCTTCCCAGGCGGCTGCGTAGCACAGAGCAGAAGGCCACGTTGGTGTTAACCTCCCCGGAGGGGTCTGGGGAGCCTCCAGGTTTGTCTGTGCAAGGAGAGAAGCAGCAGCAGCAGGGGAAGGGGCTCTCGACCTCTGAGGGAGGGGAGGGGCCGCACACCAGGGATAGCTCTCACCTGCACACATGTACTGCTCAAATTTGTAGCCCATGTACATGAGCTCTCGCAGGAGGGGCGGCCTGGCTAGCCTCTGAGCCCGAGCAGCCGGGGTCTCCACCTCACTTAGGTACAGTGTCCCTTGGAACCGCGAGGCTGCCAGCTGCCAGCCTTCCTGCCGCTCATACGGCGTGGTCAGCAATTTTGTCAGGTGTCCTCGCCATGTTACTGTGGCCCCTGCCAGCCAGCCCGGACCCCTGAGAGGGAAGAGTTTGGAGCTAGTGGTCTGACTGAAGCCTTGGCTCAGGTGAGCTACAGTCTCTGCTAAAGACCGTCTGGCTCTCCTCACTTCAGGAGCTAAAAGCGGGTCTGCAGATGAGCTTGCGCGCAGGGCTTCGCTCACCCCTCCAGCTGGTGTCGGTGTTCCAGAAGCCAGCGCAGCAAATGGTCCAGCCTCTCCTGGACTTCCTCATCCCGGGGCTGGTATCTATCAGGATACCCATCTCTGAGGTCAAAGTCGGGGCCTGGACCGTTGATAGGGGGCGGGCTGTAGTAGCGCAGGGCTCGGGCATCTCCATGGTACTGGCGCTGGGCGTCCAGGGAGAAGCAGCCCAGTTCGGAAGGGCGCCGGTAGAAGGGGAAGGGGCCAGAGTACAGAGCAGGCTCCGTGCGCAGTGAGGACAGTGGACGCGGGAGCTTGTTCCAAGGCTCCGCCACCTCTGTTTTCTCCGCTTTTCTCTTGGTTCCTCTGGGCTCCATGAGCTCCTGAGAGGACAGAGTTTGCACTTTAGAGCTGATGAGGACAGAGTGAGCCCAGCGCCGTGCAGCGCCTGCCCCTCCTTATTCCTGCCCCTCCTTATTACCTGTCCACGGCCACCCAGATGCGGCGAGCTTAAGAAGTCTAGGCTTAGTCGGGCAGTGGTGGTTTAATTCAGCACCCGGGAGGCAGAGGCAGGGGGATCTCTGTGAGTTCGAGGCCAGCCTGGTCTACAGAGCGAGTTCCAGGACAACCAGGGCTGCAGAGAGAAACCCTGTCTCGTAAAAAACAAAACAACAAAAAGTAGTTCGGGCTTAGAGCAAAGAGCTGGTTACCTCAAAGCTCCCAGCCCTGGCTTCCACTTTCTCTACGCTCTGCCGCCGGGGCAGCCCATCAGAAGCCCTCCGGAGAGGCTGCAAAAGTGTCGTGGCCGCGTCTGATGACGCAGTCATCACCCTCAGGCAGGGAAGGGCGACGGCGCGGCCGACGGCGACACCTGAAGCCGGTCCCAGGTGGACGCCCGCGCGCCCCAAGGGAGCGAGCGCTGCCGCCCGGAGCCAATCGGCAGCGGCGCGGGCGCCGGAAGTGAGGCTGGCTCTGCCCCTCCCGGACGCGTCCGAGGCGCTGTTGTCATCGCCCCGCGCCGGAAGACTCCGTTTCCGGTCGCGCTTTCCCGGAAGCGGCGAGTCCGGGCTATGAGTCGCAAGAGACAGCTCCTGGCTTCTGAGGCCTTTGGAGTGAAGCGGCGTCGGGCGCCGGGGCCCGGGAGAGCGGATCCTCTGAGGGCGGGCGCAGGTAACCATGGCAACCCGGGCGCGGCGGGCCCGAGGGTCCCGGCCCTCGGAGGAGGACCCAGGGTAGGTAACCGTGGCGACCCGGCGGCGGGGCGGCGGCCCGGCCCTCGGCGTCCGACCTGATCCCGCGCTCCCCGGCAGGGTCCGCGCGCGAGGCGGTGGAGGAGCTGGCGCGGCTGTTCCCCCGGGGGCTGTTCGAGGACGCGCTGCCGCCCATCGCGCTGAGGAGCCAGGTGTACAGCCTCGTGCCGGACCGGACGGTGGCCGACCTGCAGCTGGTGAGGAGCGCCCGGGAGACCGTCGGTGGCCCCCGCCCCGTCCCGCCCTGTCACTCCGACCCTCGCCAGCCCCTCAGGCAGACGTCAGCTCACACAGCCTCTCCGTGCTGTTTCGGGGTCACTAGCGAAGGCCTAGGTGGGAGAGCTGAGTCTCGTGTCAACTCCCCGATTTCCCAGGCGATGGACTTGGGAAGTGGGTTAGTGGATCGAGGAGGGGAGCGCTGAGCGGCCGGCTGAGCTGGAGGCGGTAGATCCGTGTACTTGACCGTTGGCTATGACGGCTGCAGATCCTTCTGGGCCTCTGAACACCAGGCAAAGTCATGAGGCGGAGTGAGACCCCTAAGGAGGCTAGACAGGTGCTGTATCCTGGTAACCAAGTTCAAGAAGGTGATGAAAGCCGGGCTGCCCCTCGTCAGACAGAAACAGGAGGTACGGGGTGCACAGCGTTTAAGGTTTGTGAAGGCCTGCTTCACAAGATCCTGGGGATAAGGCGTAAGGATCACAGTCACCTCCCGGTTAAATCCGGCGGGCAAGTCTCAGTGTCCGTGTTACCAGAACTCCTCACAGACCACCGAGTCAAAGGTCTTAGCACCGTGAAAGCCGCTCACAAAGAGGCAGCAGTGGGGCTGGAGAGATGGCTCAGAGGTTAAGAGCATTGCCTGCTCTTCCAAAGGTTCTGAGTTCAATTCCCAGCAACCACATGGTGGCTCACAACCATCTGTAATGGGGGTCCGGTGCCCTCTTCTGGCCTGCAGGCATACACACAGACAGAATATTGTATACTTAATAAATAAATAAATATTTAAAAACAAAACAAAACAAAACAAAAAACAAAGAGGCAGCAGTGCGGGGCAATGCATCCGCGCCTTCTGACCGGCACTTCTCAGCTTCTGTCACAGATTCCCCTGGTTTAGCTCTGCCCTTACATGGCTCTGGAGATTCTGACCCCTGAGAAAAGGTCATAGACTCAATCCAAGTATATTTAAGAGATGTTTTGATTACTGCTAGCAGGACAGCAATCTTGGGCCATTCGAAGGGGGAGCAAGGGAAGGGGTTTTTTATTTTTTAAGATTTTTTTTTAAATATAAGGAGTATCATTTTTTTTTAATTTATTTATTATGTGTACAACATTCTGCTTCCCACACACCAGAAGAGGGCGCCAGATCTCATTACAGATGGTTGTGAGCCATCATGTGGTTGCTGGGAATTGAACTCAGGACCTCTGGAAGAGCAGTCAGTGCTCTTAACCTCTGAGCCATCTCTCCAGCCCTTTTTTTTTTTTTTTTAAGATTTATTTATTTATTATGTATACAACATTCTGCCTCGATGTATGTCTGCACGCCAAAGGAGGGCTCCAGATCCCAGTACAGATGGTTGTGAGCCGCCATGTGGTTGCTGGGAATTGAACTCAGGACCTTTAGAAGAGCAGCCAGTGCTCTTAACCTCTGAGCCATCTCTCCAGCCCCGAGGGGAAGGGTTTTTACAAAGGTGAAACCACAAGGAGCTGTTCTGCCAAGATAGTCCTAGACTGTCTGCCTAAGTAGGGGACAGAAGCCAAAAAGCAGTCAGTCATAACAAGTAGGCGGTCCCGGCTGTACATTTCCTGAGTCAGGGCCACCGAGAATTTTTCCTCCAGGCATGCAGACAAACAGCTAGTAGATACTAATACAGAGGCCGAGCTTAAAATGGAGCTCCTTTATCCAGCACAACATTCATAAGTTATTTAGGGCCAGTGAGGTGGCCGGGTGGGTAAAGGGTGCGCCCAGCTGGACGCCAGGGTTCGATTTCTGGCACCCATGTGGTGGAGACCCGTTCCGACAGCTGTCCCCTGACTCCTCATGCAGGCCACAGCATTGGCGTCCTTCCCCATAACAAATAATTTTTTTTTATTTTTTGCAAAAAAAAAAAACTATAAGACTTGCACGAGAGAAATGCAAACATGTTCACACGTTTTGTTTTATAGCCTGACTGCCTTACACCCGAGACCTCCTGTTCCAGCCTCTCTAGTGGTGGGATGACAGGAGCCCACCATGACACTTAAAACTTTTGTTTTTGAGTTCTTTGGGGCCCGGTTTCCTGTAGTTCAGCTGGTCTGGAACTCACTGAGGTGACCTTGAACTCTGATCCTCTTACCTCTACCTCCTAAGTGCTGGGGTTACTGGTGTGCACCACCATCTGAGGCCTGGCGCCCATCCCTGATACAAAGATGTTACTCCTGTAGTCCCCAGCTGGACAGAGTAGAGAACACGGCCAGCTCCCTCCATCGTCTTTTTCCCACGTGACCACTACTTTGACTGTCCCTTTTGACTTTCCTCATACTATATGTGTGTGTATTCATCAAGAACAGCTGATTTCATGCCTTTTTTACCTTGACAGTGAGATCATACTGTGAGTCTTACGGTCTGGTCTATCATGTTGCTCTAAGAACACGCCAGAGGCCATTTAGTCTATGTTAGAAACGGCAGAATTAATTTCTTACAGCTGTGAAGGTGGAGGTCCAAGATGATGGCTTCAGCTGGCGCAGTCTCTGCTGGGGGTTGACTCTCCCTGTGTCTAAGATTGTGTCCTTGCTGTTCCTCAGTGGCAGAAGAGAGAAGAGCACTGGGCAACTCTTCAGAGCCTTTATCATAAGGGTTTTGGTTCTTGACAGTGTGGCTCTCTCTCCAGGCACAGTGACCTTACTGTCATTGGTGGTGCTGGGCATGGAGCTCAGAGCCTCACACAGCTGGGCGAGCGAGGATTCTGCCATGTGTTAATTACCCGGTCTCAGTGATCTGAAGAAGCCTACAACACTGTATTCATCCAATTCTTGTTGGTTAGCTGGGTATTTTTGAGATTATTCTAAGTTGTCTGTAACAATAGTTAATCTATTTTCATAAGTTTCCATGTTATGAACCTATTCCAGTTTGTGCATCCTTTTGAAACATGTGTTTTTGATGAGTTACAAATTTCATCTAAGATTCAAATTATATTTTCATCATTGATCCATTGGAAGTGTCTTCCTACCTCATTTGTAACGGTCTGGAGTTAGTAAGATCCGTGCCATATGCTCCAGGCTCATTACTGTGTTCTCACATGACATTGTGGCCAGAGAATTACACAAGATCACGGTGACCCCAGGTATGGCCTCTTCTGCTAAGTGTTATAGATGTGTATTTGGAAGAAAATATCGTTCAATCACTGATCTCTCTCGCTGAGGTTATAATTGAAATACTCTATTTCTTCACTGATGATCTATTTCCTTCTTCTATGAACTTAAGAGAACTGGATTCGTATAATCCTCTGATTTTTTTCATTTACTATTGACTTTTTATTTGTTTGTGTGTGTGTGTGTGTGCGCGCACGCATATATGGAAGTCGGAAGACAGCTAAAGGGACTCTGTTCTCCATGGGGAAGGGAGGGTTAAACTCAGGTCAGCAGGCCTGACAGCAGAGTCACCTCACCAGTCCTGTCACCAGCTCTTAAACATTTTCTCTGCGTCCTCTCTTTGCTTTCTTCTGGAACTCAAATTAAATAGACTTTGAACCCCTGAAGGCACTTCCGTGTTCAGTATTTTTGGCTCTCATATTATTGTATTGAATAGTTTATAATCTCCCTTGGATTAATAATTTGTTTAAAAGTATTTGTTGTCTTTGTTTGTGGTTATGTGCATGTGTGTGTATGTGTGTGTCCACATGAATGCATGTGTGTCCACGTATGTATGCATGTGTGTGTCCACGTATGTATGCATCCTCCGAGGCCAGAAGAGGGCACTGGACTCCTGGAGCCACCAGACATGGTGACTGAACTGGGTGCTCTGCAGCAAGTATTGCGCCAAGTTATATTTGCTCATGAGCTTTGCTCAGATCCACAAACACGCCTCAGCGTTTCCTTTCTGTCAGAGTCTTTGTTCTCACTTTAATATATCTGTCTGGCAGTTTCTACAATTTTCTGAACTTTTTAATGTTTAAGCAATAAAAAAAAATTGTTGTTTTAAGACAAAGTCTCACTTTGTAGCTCTGGCTGGCCTGGAACTTCACTCTGCAGACCAGGCTGACCTCAAACTCACAGATCTGCCTGCCTCTGTCTCCCGGTGCTGGGATTAAAGGTGTGCGCTGCACCCTCATCACTGTTTGATGCGGTGACTGGTAAGGGTGTGGTTTAGAGGATGTTTCTATGGATTGTTTGAGGGACTAGTTGGAAAGGGCTGCTTGATGGTCCACCTGAGTATCTCTCTGCGTGGTAGATGTCCCCATCCTGTCACAGCCCCTGCCCCAGTGCTCAGCTTGTCTTATGTCTTTCTTTCTACTCTCATCTCTGTGGAGACAGAAGGAGCTTCAAGAGCGGGGAGAGATCAAGATCATCCAGCTAGGCTTTGACTTGGATGCTCATGGAATTGTCTTCACTGAAGACTACAGGACTAGAGTACGTGTGCACGTGTACGTGTGTGTGTGTGTGAGTGAGGGGGGGAGACGGGGGGAGAATGTGTGTGTGTATGCGTGTATGTGTGTGAGAGAGACAGAGAGAGAGACAGAGTGTGACAAAGAGGGGGTGGGCAGGGGAGTTGGGCATAGAAACAACAAAAGAAACATTATCCCTAGCCCACAACTCATAAACAGTGTCCAGAGCTCTGGTAAGTAGTAAGATTGGGGGAAGAGACCAGGAGCTATGGGGGAGTAGGGAAAAGGGTCTGAGAAGTAGAAGGACCCCAGAGAGGGAGGAGTCAGGATGAGGTGGATAGAGAACCCTGCTCACAGACATCAATTCTGCTTCCAGGTCCTGAAGGCCTGTGATGGCCGACCGTGTGCTGCAGCAGTGCAGAAGTTCCTGGCCTCAGTACTCCCAGCCTGTGGGGACCTTAGTTTACAACAGGACCAGATGACGCAGACTTATGGCTTCAGGGACTCGGAAATCACGTGAGCCGTTATGGGGTCAATAGATCAGGAGAGTGAGAGGCTTGCCAGACACAGGAGGCCTAGCAGGAGCCATGCCTAACAGTGCTCTCTATGAGATCACAGGACGGTAGAGGCTGCAGTGTCCCTAAAGATCACGTTCACAGGGTCCCCATAGAGAAAAGGGAAAAGTACTAATCAAGGTCTTGGTATGGAAGGTGCCTAAACTCACTGTGTGTGAGGTCTCTGGTCTCCCCTGAGAAGTATCAGGCTGAGTGGGGGCGTTCTTATGTTATGTGTACCCTGAGACGACCCTCACTCAGGCGCATCTCAGGGCTGTGTCAGTGAAGCCTCCTAAGGGAGCTGTTCTACCAGCAGTCATCAGAGGGCCGGGCCTGCTGTGCAGGCTCCAGGGCCATACGCTGAGCACAGCAGGTGTCTGCACCCCGTGCTGAAAGGGACGGAGGCAAGTGGGTATCCTACAGCAAGGTGTGGCCATACCAGCGAGTCCCAGGTTCAGGGAGAGACCCTGTCTCAAAAAACAAGTCAGAAGCCGGGCGGTGGTGGCGCACGCCTTTAATCCCAGCACTCGGGAGGCAGAGGCAGGCGGATCTCTGTGAGTTCGAGGCCAGCCTGGTCTACAAGAGCTAGTTCCAGGACAGGAACCAAAAAGCTACAGAGAAACCCTGTCTCAAAAAATCCAAAAAAATAAAAAATAAAATTACTTTAGCCGGGCGGTGGTGGCGCACGCCTTTAATCCCAGCACTTGGGAGGCAGAGGCAGGCGGATCTCTGTGAGTTCAAGACCAGCCTGGTCTACAGAGCTAGTTCCAGGACAGGCTCCAAAACCACAGAGAAACCCTGTCTCGAAAAACCAAAAAAAAAAAAAAAAAAAAAAAAAAACAAAAAAACAAGTCAGTCCCAGCATTTAGTGGGCAGAAGCAGGTGGATGTCTGAGTTTGATGCCAGCCTGTCATGGTGAGTGCTAGGGGAGCCAGGGCGACAGAGAGAGAAAGACCCTGTCTCAAAAATAAAAGGTGGAATGGGGCTGGAGAGGTGACTCAGTGGTTAAAAGCACTGACTGCTCTCCCAGAGATCCAGAATTCGATTCCCAGCTCCCACAAAATGACTCCCAGCTGTCTGTAACTCCAGTCTCGGGATGCAGTGCCCTCTCTGGCCTCCACAAGCACTGCGTGCATGTGGTGTACAGATAGACATGTTGTCAAAACATCCATACACATACAATAGAAATGTCTTTTTAAGAAAGTTGAGAGTGATTGTACATACTTAATGTAAACCTGTGGCCTCTATATGCTTGTGTGTACTTGTGTACTTACATGCCTGCATGCACACACACATACATGTACACATACAAGCAAGGTTATAGAGGAAAAACAAACAGAAGGACACTCAGGCAGGGATGGTGGATCCTGCCTTGGGTTGTCTGTGTTTCTGGACACTTGGAGTCTGCACATCAACAGTTGGGGAACAGGGATGCCCTGGCTGCACTGACCTGGCCTCCCCCCACCTGCAGGCACCTGGTGAACGCTGGAGTCCTCACTGTCCGAGATGCTGGGAGCTGGTGGCTGGCTGTGCCTGGAGCGGGGAGATTCATCAAGTGCTTTGTGAAAGGTGTGCTGCCTAAAGACAAGTCCTCAGTGCCTCAAGAACACCTGGGGGTCTTTAGGTCTCCATGTCGGACTCACCTCCTTTTCCTGGGCCACCTCTCCTCCAGGGCGCCAGGCTGTACTCAGCATGGTGCGGAAGGCCAAATACCGGGAACTTCTCCTGTCGGAGCTGCTGGGCCGCAGGCCCCCTTCGGCAGTGCGGCTCGGCCTTGCCTACCATGTGCATGACGTCATTGGGGCCCAGCTAGTGGACTGGTGAGTCTAGTCCTGCATCTCAGGAAAAGCGCAGTGCTCGGGTGGGGTGTCCCAAGTTATGCGTCATTCACTAGTGAAGCTCAGTGTGCTTCTTTTCGGAGACGCAGGAGCACACTGTGGGCCAAGACAGATGACTCCAGTCTTGTCTTTCTCTTACACAGTGTCCCCACCAGTTCTGGAACCCTCCTTCGCCTTCCGGATACGTGAGGAGTCAACTCTTGGATTCTGTAACTCACTGAGTGACATTCCTGGCAGCGCTGCCCCGGGTGGCTGGATGGTGCCAGGCTCTGATGCGGCAGTGGTCCCACCTGACTGCACTGCACTGCACCTCTGTGCTTCTGTGGTGTGGAGCCAGGGCCCTACCAAGGGGACAGGAAGGTGGAGGGAGCAGAAAACTGGCCTCCGCTCCGGGTCAGCTAGAAATTGCCAAATAAAATACTTGTGCCTGTCTCCTTCCTGTCGGTTGTTTACTGTGATGTGCGCAGGTGTCTGTGGGTATGGTAAAGCCACGATTAGGGCTGAGAATTTTGTCGTAGTTCAGAGAGAGAACAAGGATTACTCAGGCCATTTTCCCTGTGTGGCTAGGTGTAGGCTATTTTCTGAACGGAAGCATTCGGTTAGAGCCTGCGCCAAGCAGAAGACTGCAGTTCAGTGTGCTGAATGTAGGAGGCAGGGGGCTCTGAAGCCATTCCTGATTTGTAGGAACTACAGCAGTCCTGTCCATGTGCCATGCTGGAGCTGTGCAAACACACATGGGCTAACACATGTGCATGAACACAGTTAAGGGCGGTGCCTGGTACTGGGAATAACAAGCACAAAATTCATTTCGGGGCCAAGATTTCTTCAGAGACCCTGATGTTTGGGCTGCTTCCCCAGCACTGGGCCTAGGGCCAGTTGCGTTTCTTGGCCATCACGTGGTTTCCCGGCTCATCTGGGCGAGAGGAGGAGCAAGGTCCAGAGTCAAACTGCCCCAAGCCTAGGTTGCCCAGAAGGGAGCAGACCTCTGACCAGACAGGTCTGACCTCCCTGGACCCTGCAGCCATGCGGCTCCTGTGGGGACTGCTCTGGGTGCTGAGCGTTGTTGCCTTGTCTTTGCAGAAGCCCAGGTCCTGGGGCCAGACACTGGGCTTGTGGGGGCGGGTTAGGGGGAGTGGGGTGGTGGGCTTAGGCCGGGTCTGAAGTACCTCTACTGTTCTCCCAGGTTGCTCCTCTTCTCCCCTTCCGTGGTGAATTTGGGGGTCCCTCTGTCAGTGGGCTTGCAGCTCCAGGATGCCCCTCCAGGACAGCAAGTAAAAGGATCAGTGTTCCTGAGAAACCAAAACGGTCGCATCTGCACCCCAAAGAAGGATTTTGTGCTCAGTTCAGGAAATGGTTTTGTGCTTCTCAGCCTCGAGGTAACCAGTGCCCACACCTCTGCCGTTATCTTAGGCCGCCCTGTGTACCCTATGCCTGTTTGCTTAGTCACAGACAGGAGCTTGCTATGTAACAGCCTGGCTTTGAACTCCCAGCAATCCTCCTGCCTCGGCCTCCCGAGTGCTGCGATCCACCAGGTTCTTCTGTTGCCTTTTATTTTTGGTTTGGAAACAGGCTTTCACAGTATAGCCTGGATTGCGAGTGGTCGCTCAGCAGTCCTCCTCTGGCCGCCCGAGTGCTGGGGTTACTGCCACACGCCATTATGGCTGGCCCGCCCACTGGTCTTAGTGTCCCTGTCTTGGGCTCTGAGTCCCTTTCATCTTGGACAGTCTCTCCCCCCTACTCCTGGCAGGTCCCACTGCCTGATGTGAGCAACTGTGGCCTCTTTGAGCTACGCAGAGCCCCCCACGTCCAGCTGGTGGCTCAGTCTTCGTGGCTAAAGAGCTCCCTGTCCAAAGCCACAGACACACAGGGCGTCAACCTACTGTTCTCTTCTCGCCGCGGGCACATCTTCGTGCAGACTGACCAGCCTGTTTATAACCCTGGCCAGCGGGGTGAGCCTCCTGCCTCAGGGCCTCTGCTTTCCTCTCCCAGGGTGCTCAGAGCCTGCGCTTGGTGTCCTCTGTGTGAGGTGACCCCACGGACGGCACCACCCCAGAGGACTGCTTAGGGTTTAGTCCCCAGCGTCTCCTGGGGTCCCTGTCCCTCTGCGCAGGGGCTCTTACCTCTCATCATCCACT
Source organism: Chionomys nivalis (assembly GCF_950005125.1). Lineage (NCBI taxonomy): Eukaryota > Metazoa > Chordata > Mammalia > Rodentia > Cricetidae > Chionomys > Chionomys nivalis. The sequence goes on along the minus strand of NC_080104.1, from coordinate 61,961,115 downwards.
CTTAGTTCGTTACCGGGTTTTTGCACTGGATCAAAAGATGCGCCCATCCACTGACACCCTCACAGTCATGGTGGAGGTGAGTGCCTGACCTCTGACCTTCCTCACCCTGTGCACTGGTGTGATCTCCCACCTGACCACACTGACCCCACCCCCCACTCCCCCGCAGAACTCTAATGGCCTCCGTGTTCGGAAGAAGGAGGTGTTTGCTCCTACGTCCATCTTCCAGGATGACTTTGTGATCCCAGACATCTCCGAGTGAGCTGCCCCACCTCAGGCCACCCACCCCTCTGTCGACACGTCCCTCTGACATAGGGGGTCATGTTCCAGATGCTCTGGCCCTGTGCCCCCCATGCCTCTTCTGGAGGATGAAGGCCATGGGCTGTCTGTGGGTAGCTGAAGTCTCTCCCTTGTCCACTGTCAGGCCGGGGACCTGGACGATCTCAGCGAGGTTCTCAGACAGCCTGCAGTCCAATAGCAGTGCCCGCTTTGAGGTGAAGAAATACAGTAAGTGCTGAAGTGTGGGTGGGGAGGGGAGGGGAGGGGAGGCAAGGCAGCCCTGTGGGGAGGGAGCTGTGGAGGACCCTTTGTCTAGTACCTGGTCACTCATCTCTTTACCCTCATTCAGTTCTTCCCAACTTTGAAGTGAAGATCACCCCACAGAAGCCGTATATCCTGTCAGTGCCCGGCTATATGGATGAAATACAATTAGACATCCAGGCCAGGTAACCGCCACCCTCTCGTCCCACACCCAGGAATCGTCCTACAGGGCCCAGCTCTCCTTCCTTCCTTCCTTCCTTCCTTCCTTCCTTCCTTCCTTCCTTCCTTCCTTCCTTCCTTCCTCCCTCCCTCCCTCCCTCCCTCCCTCCCTCCCTTCCTTCTTCTTTAGTTTTGTTTTTGAGACCTTATCTTTCCCTCCCTGTGTACCCACCTAATAGACCAGGCTGGCCTTGAACTCACAGCAGTCCATCTGACTCTGCCTCTGGAGTCCTGGGATTAAAGATGTGCATGTGTGTGTCTACGAGTGCAGGGGCATGTGTGTGTGTACATGTATGTGGAGGTAAGGGACAACCTCGGGGCATTGTTAGGATCTCTGTCCATCTCCTTCGAGAGACACAGTCTCTTATTGACATGGAACTCACTTAATTAGGCTAGATAGACTGTCCAGACAATCCCAAATCCCCCTGCCTCCACCTTCCCACTGCTGGATTTACAAGTGGATGCTGTCTCACCTGGTGATTTACATGGATTCAGGTGTTGAATTCAGGTCTTGGTGCTGGCGTGGTAATCACCTGGCCTGCTGAGGTATTTCCCCAGCTCTCAGCTCTCCAAATCTCCCATGGGAACAGGTATATCTACGGGAAGCCTGTGCAGGGTGTGGCATACACGCGCTTTGCACTCATGGATGAGGATGGGAAGAGGACTTTCCTTCGGGGCCTGGAGACCCAGGCCAAGGTAGGGGTGTGGTGAAGAGGGCACTGAACCTGGAGACCCACACCAGGAAGGGGGTGGGTGAGGAGGGACTGAACCTGTAGGCCCAGACCAAGGCAGGGGTGTGGTGAGGAGGGCACTGAACAGAAGAGGGATCCTCACTTACATGCTGTGGTCTTTGTTTAGTTGGTGGAAGGCCAGAGTCAAGTTTCCATCTCAAAGGACCAGCTCCAGGCTGCCCTGGGTAAAGTCAGTGTTGGAACTGCAGACCTGGAGGGGCTGCGCCTCTATGCCGCGGCAGCCGTCATCGAGTCTCCAGGTGGGTGGCTTTCTTCTGCTGCCACCCTAGACACGGAGGGCACAGTGATACTGTCGGTGCAGCCCGGCAGCCGTGGTGGTGCAACAGTGATACTGTCAGTGCAGCCCGGCAGCCGTGGTGGTGCAGCATTGATACTGTCGGTGCAGCCCTGCAGCCGTGGTGGTGCAGCAGTGATACTGTCGGTGCAGCCCTGCAGCCGTGGTGGTGCAGCATTGATACTGTCGGTGCAGCCCTGCAGCCGTGGTGGTGCAGCAGTGATATTGTCAGTGCAGCCCGGCAGCCGTGGTGGTGCAGCATTGATACTGTCAGTGCAGCCCGGCAGCAGTGGTGGTGCAGCATTGATACTGTCGGTGCAGCCCTGCAGCCGTGGTGGTGCAGCAGTGATACTGTCAGTGCAGCCCGGCAGCCGTGGTGGTGCAGGCCTTTGACCCCAGCACTTGGGAGGAAGAAAGGGGCAGGTGGATCTCTGAGTTCCAGCCCAGCCTGGTCTCCATAGGGAGTGCAGGACAGGCAGGGTTATACAGACACCCTATTTAAAAAACCTAACTAAATAAATAATATAAAATAAATGCCAGTTACACCATTGGCCCAGCTCCTCATCCTCAGTACAGCCCTGATGTCTGCCTGCTCATCTCAGACACACAGCCAAGAGCAACGACCCCAAAACTGCCTCTCTCTGGGCCTGTCTGTCCCCAGTTGTACCTTCCATCTGTCCACTCACGCACCCGACAGACATGTTACACACATGTAGGGAGGGAAGGATGCTTGAGCCATTTCCTGACTCCTGTCTCTTTCCTGGGTTCCTTCCTCCCCCTCTCTGCCCCCTCTCTGCCCTATAGGGGGGGAGATGGAGGAGGCAGAGCTCACATCCTGGCGCTTTGTGTCATCTGCCTTCTCCTTGGACCTCAGCAACACCAAGCAGCACCTTGTGCCGGGAGCCCACTTCGTGCTGCAGGTTCTTCTCTGAAGGGCGGGAGCGGAGGGGCGCACGCGTGGGCCGCACAGTCCTGAGGGTGGCCTTTTTCTCACCCATGTCCCTCCAGGCCGTGGTCCGAGAGATGTCAGGCTCCACAGCCTCTGATGTTCCTGTCAAAGTTTCTGCCACGTTGTCCTCTGGCTCTGGCTCAAGAGTCCTCGACTTAGAGCAGAGCACCAACGGGATCGGCCAAGTCAGCCTTCCCATCCCCGTCCCACCAGGCACCACAGAACTGCGGCTCTTGGTAGTGCTTCTCTGAGCCCTGGGGACGGGCACGCGGGAAGGGAGGGCTCAAGAGTCGTTTTCTGAGTGCTTCTGCTCGAGTCTGGGGGGAGCGGTGGCGTATCTGCGTCCTGTCATAGACCCCGGCCTTCCCTGCCCTTCTGTCCAGGTGTCTGCGGGCTCCGTCTATCCGGCCCTAGCCAGGCTCACAGTGAAAGGCCCGCCTCCAGGAAGCTCTGGCTTTCTGTCCATTGAGCCCCAAGACCTTCGACCCCCTCGTGTGGGGGACAACTTCATCCTGAACCTGCGAACTGTGGGCATTGAGGGGCCTACCTTCTCTCATTACTACTACATGGTGTGTGGGACTCGGGGTATAGGAGTGTTGGCTGTAGGGCAGAGGCCTCTGCAGGCCTGGGCACAGGTTCAGGACAGGGTAGGGTCTACACCAAGCAGAAGATCACTCACTGCTCCTCCTTGGCTCAGATCCTCTCCCGGGGCCAGATCGTGATCATGAACCGGGAGCCCAGGAGGACCCTGACCTCCGTCTCCGTGCTGGTGGACCATCGCCTGGCCCCTTCCTTCTACTTTGTGGCCTACTTCTACCACCAAGGACTCCCAGTGGCCAACTCCCTGCTCATTCATGTGCAGCCTGGGGACTGTGAGGGCCAGGTGACTGGGGCTGCACAGGCGGTCTCTGTCTCTGTCTGAGTGTGTGTGCTAGTGAGGGGGGCTCGTGCGGTGCGTGCGTATCTCTGTCTCTGAGTGTGTGTGTGTGTGTGTTAGTGAGGCGGGCTCGTGCGTGTGTATATCTCGTCTCTCTGAGTGTGTGTGTGTTAGTGAGGCGGGCTCGTGCGTGCGTATATCTCGTCTCTGTGTGTGTGTGTTAGTGAGGCGGGCTCGTGCGTGCGTATGTCTCGTCTCTGTGTGTGTGTGTTAGTGAGGCGGGCTCGTGCGTGTGTATTCTCGTCTCTCTGAGTGTGTGTGTGTGTGCGTGTGTTAGTGACGTGGGCTCGTACGTGTGTATATCTCGTCTCTCTGAGTGTGTGTGTGTTAGTGAGGCGGGCTCATGCGTGCGTATATCTCGTATGTTGCATGGGCACGCATGCACGAGTTTGCATGTGCTTGTGGAGATTGGGAGACATTTTGGATTGCTCTTCTGCCTTATTCATGGAGGCAGCTCCCGTCAATGTCTCCCGGTGCTCACTGAGAAGCCTTCTCTTGCTAACTGCCGTGCTCTGGGAATCCCCCCACTCCACCTTTCCAGGCTGGAGTTACAGGAGTTTAAGATTCCAGTCGTCATGACTGAATGGCACACACTTTTAGCCTCTGGTCCACGTCCCTAGCCTGCTCTGTCCCGCTGACTGCCCTGTACTTCCTATTTCGGCCAGCTGGAACTGAACGTGGATGGTGCCAAGGAGTATCGCACTGGAGACAGCATGAAGCTGCAGATTAAGACAGACCCCCAAGCCCTGGTGGCCCTGGGCGCCGTGGACACGGCTCTGTATGCTGTGGGTGGCAAGACTCACAAACCCCTCGACATGGGCAAGGTTTGTCAAGCTCTCTCCATTTCCTGTGAGCCTAAGCTCCACTCACCCAGACGCCACAGGCCCCTCTTGGCCCTGCCTTGGAGCCTGGAGGTTGGCCCCTTCCTCTCTTACCCTTGGTCTCCATTCTAACTCCATGGCTCATCTTTCTTCAAGCCCTGCCCTAATACCCTCAGTGGAGTGGCAGGCGTGCCCCTCAGCCACTCCTGTGTCCCAGCATCTCTTCCTTACCCTGCCAGGTCTTTGAAGTGATGAACAGCTACAACCTTGGCTGTGGTCCTGGAGGTGGGGACAATGCCCTTGAGGTGTTCCAGGCTGCTGGTCTGGCCTTTTCTGATGGAGATCAACTAAGTCAAGTCCGGGAGGGTAAGATTGGAGCCAGGGGGACCAGGCAAGGGAGGAAAGGCTGGGGTGGTGTAGGAATGGGGCAAGGGATCTCAACAGCCGGGAGGCAGAGGAAGGCGGATCTCTCTCTGTGAGTCCCTGGCCTGCCTGGTCTACAGAGTGAGTCCAGGACAGCCAGGACTACACAGAGAAACCCTGTCTCAAAAGGCTAAAACAAAAAGAGAGGGAATGGAAACAGAAAGCAGAGCTAATATTACTAAAAACCCAAAAGAATGGAGCATTGGGCCGGGCGGTGGTGGCACACGCCTTTAATCCCAGCACTCGGGAGGCAGAGGCAGGTGAATCTCTGTGAGTTCGAGACCAGCCTGGTCTACAAGAGCTAGTTCCAGGACAGGCTCCAAAACCACAGAGAAACCCTGTCTCGAAAAACCAAAAAAAAAAAAAGAATGGCGCACTGGGAGCAGCCACAGGAGGGAGGCCGACTGCAGGATTCATGGTGAAAAGGCCTGGCCGCGGACAGGGAAGGAGGCTGACCCAGCTCCTCACTGCTTGGCCGCTGTCCTCTTGCTCTCTGCCAGGCCTGAGCTGTCCCAAGGAGAAGAAAAGCCGGCAAAAGAGAAGCGTGGACTTCCAGAAGGCTGTCAGTGAAAAGTGTGAGTTGTGGGAGCCACCAGGGTGGGGTCTGCCTCTCTGTCCTCTGCAGCCTCGCAGCCAGCTGTGGCATTGAGGGCTGGGAAGCCAAGGGCTGCAGGTGGAGGCTGGATGGGACAGTCCATCGGCCTCCTGACGGTTCTCCGGGCACATCCTGGTGTCTCCAGGGGACGGTGGGGCTGAGGTTCAGGTCCTGCACCTGCCCAGCCTCCCCTGGCCTACCAGTGGGCCAGTATGCTTCCCCAGAGGCCAGGCGCTGCTGCCAGGACGGGCTGACAAGGTTGCCCATGGTGCGCACCTGTGAGCAGCGGGCAGCCCGGGTGCGGCCGGCCAGCTGCCGGGAGCCCTTCTTGTCCTGTTGCCTGTTTGCTGAGGTCCTGCGCAAGAACCAGACCAGAAGCCAGGCGGGCTTTGCCCGAGGTGAGCAGCCAGGTGAAGCTAGGGAACAGTAGTGGTGCCTGAGAGGGCCAAACCTGCCCTCACTCCTGTGCCCCTCCCCCAGCCCAGGAGGTGCTGCAGGAGGAAGACCTGATTGATGAAGATGACGTCCTGGTGCGCAGCTACTTCCCGGAGAACTGGCTCTGGAGAGTGGAGCCCGTGGATCGCTCCAAACTGTGAGGGCCTGGGCTGCTGACCTGGCCTCCGGGCTGGTTCTGGGGACAGTCCCGTGCGGTGACATGTCTTCTCTGAATTTCCACTACAGGCTGACACTGCTGCTCCCTGACTCTCTGACCACATGGGAGATTCATGGCGTGAGCCTGTCCAGAAGCAAAGGTGAGGTAACCCTGCCCACACCTCAGGCTGCTCCCTTCCCTTCCCCTTGACTCTGCTTCTTCCTCTGCTCCCACCAAGGGGTGGATCCCATGCACCTGGGAAGATCTCCCCCTGGTGTGCATCTATCCTGAGAGCTGTCAAAGCCGAGGGCAGAGCGGAGTCATTGCCAGACCCTGCCTTCCTGTGCCCTGAGGTCCTCATGTCCCTGCACCTCTGCCCCGCCTCCTTTCCCCATCCACAGGCCTGTGCGTAGCCACACCAACCCGTGTCCGCGTGTTCCAAGAATTCCACCTGCATCTGCGCCTGCCCACCTCTGTCCGCCGCTTTGAGCAGCTCGAGTTGCGGCCCGTTCTCTACAACTATCTGGATACTGACGTGACTGTGAGATCCATGGGAGCCTGTGCACTCGGGCTGGGGTGAAGGGCGGGTGCTACCAGGGACAGGGCAGGCGGCAGTGTTGACTGGATTAGGACTCTGGCCAGCCCTGTTTCCTGTCCTCAGGTGAGTGTCCATGTGTCCCCAGTCGAAGGACTGTGCATGGCTGGTGGTGGAGGGCTGGCTCAGCAGGTGTCGGTGCCCGCAGGCTCTGCCCGGCCTGTGGCCTTCTCTGTGGTACCCACGGCTGCTGCCTCTGTGTCCCTGAAAGTGGTGGCTCGAGGGTCTATTGAGGTTTTCGTGGGAGATGCTGTCTCTAAGATTCTGCAGATCGAAGTAAGTGACCGCCCCCAATCTAGGCCCTGGTTCCCGGCTGTGTTCTTTAGCATCCGCTGGCCAGACCAGAGCTCAGCGCCCAAACCTAGTGCACAGCTAACCCGCCCGCCACTGCGATTGTGACTCAGCTCTGTCTCTGAAATTTTATGTTTACTACTTTTCAGACAGAGACTAGATATGTAGCCCAGGCTAGCCTCAGACTCATTCTAGATATGATATGTAGCTCAAGCTGGCCTTGAACTTACAGTAATCCTCAGCCTTTGCCTTCCCGATTGCTGGGCTCGCAGGCAGGCACGGTCACAGCCAGCTGTTTCCCACGTTTTTCATCTACGTCATTTACTGTTTGCGGTGCTGGGACTTAAACCTAGGACTCTGCATGGTAGACCTGTGAGCCGGAGGACCAGGGTTCCCATCCATGAAGTTAGCTCTAAGTCCCAGGGTGTCTGCCCCAGGAGGGGCTCGTGTACCCCTGGCTGATCCCTGCCTCCATATTTTTGACTGAGACAGAAGGAAGGGGCCATCCACAGAGAAGAGATGGTCTACGAACTCAACCCCCTGGGTGAGTGGCTCCTACCCCAGCTGCCAGTTCCATGGGGCAGTTAAGGGGCACAGGGGCCGACCGCCAGCTCCTCTCATCTCCCTAGATAACCGAGCCCGGACTTTGGAAATTCCCGGCAGCTCTGATCCCAACATCATCCCTGATGGGGATTTCAGCAGCTTCGTCAGGGTTACAGGTCAGAGTCTGGTCCTCTCCCATGAGCACTTGCGTGTGCCTGAAACGTGTAGGCTGCTGTGTTTCCCTGTGAGGCTGGGTCCCCACAGTCTCATCCACACCTTCTCTTCCTTCAAAGCCTCTGAACCCTTGGACACTTTGGGCTCTGAAGGCGCCTTGTCCCCAGGAGGCGTGGCCTCCCTTCTGAGACTTCCCCGGGGCTGTGCAGAACAAACCATGATCTATTTGGCTCCTACTCTGACTGCTTCCCGCTACCTGGACAAGACAGAGCAGTGGAGCAAACTTCCCCCTGAGACCAAGGACCATGCTGTGGATCTCATCCAGAAAGGTTCTGTGTTCAGTAAAAGTCAGAGTCACAGGCAGGGAGGGCATGATGGGCAGCTGGGAGCCTAGAGAAAAAGCTAGGGGTGGTCGCTGGGTGCACAGCCTGGGCACAGACAGCGGGAGAGTGGGCATGTCACCTCACAGCCAGCTCTCCCTTCCAGGGCACATGCGTATCCAGCAGTTCCGGAAGAAAGATGGCTCCTTTGGGGCTTGGTTGCACAGGGACAGCAGCACCTGGTGAGGCTGGGCCTTGTGTTCAGGGCTTCAGGAGAACAAGAGACCACAAACCAGGTCACCAGAAGGTCTAGCCTTGTCTCCAGCCATCCCTTCCTTCCTTTAGGCTCACGGCCTTTGTGCTGAAGATCCTGAGTTTGGCGCAGGAGCAGGTGGGCGACGCCCCAGAGAAGCTGCAGGAGACAGCTGCCTGGCTGTTGTCCCAGCAGTTGGGTGATGGCTCCTTCCACGACCCATGTCCAGTCATTCACAGAGACATGCAGGTGTGAGCATGCAAGAGTCCCTGGGATAGCAGCAGTAAGACTGTCTGCGTCCCTCACCACTCTGGCCTGACACCCTCATTCTCTCCTTACCAGGGGGGCTTGGTGGGTCATGATGAGAATGTGGCCCTCACCGCCTTCGTGGTCATTGCCCTTCACCATGGACTGACCGTCTTCCAGGATGGGAGAGACCAGCAGCTGAAGGACAGAGTGGTAAGGAAGTCAACACGCTGTCCCTTCGTGGTCCCAGCTGTCCTGTCTGGGAGCCGGGCACACCGGCTCAGGCCTCTGCTTTCTTCTAGGAAGCCTCCATCTCCAAGGCAAATGAGTTCTTGGGGCAGAAGGCCAGTGCTGGGCTCCTGGGCGCCCACGCAGCGGCCATCACAGCCTATGCCCTGACACTGACCAAGGCCTCCGAGGACCTGAGGAATGTTGCCCACAACAGCCTGATGGCCATGGCTGAGGAAGCCAATGGTGAGGGCAAGGGCGGCCTGGCAGAATGCCTGGGACCCTTGGGACTGCCCTGCAGAGACAGACTGAAAATTAGTGGCCTATTAGGGCTGAGGCGTGGAACAGGGGCGACCAGCAGGGGGCGCGAGAGAGCCGGCTTGCTCAGCTGCAAATGCAGTTTCTCTGTTCAACATGCCCTTTCCTTGCCTTCCCTTGCCTTTTATTCCCTTCTAGGAAACCTCTACTGGGGCTTTGTCCCTGGCTCTCAGAACGATGTTGTGTTGCCCACCCCGGCTCCTCGTAGCCCATCGGAACCTGTGCCCCGGGCCCCAGCCCTGTGGATCGAAACCACAGCCTATGGCCTTTTACATCTGCTGCTGAGGGAGGGCAAGGGAGAAATGGCGGACAAGGCCGCATCCTGGCTCACCCACCAGGGCAGCTTCGAAGGGGGATTCCGCAGTACCCAGGTAGGGGCAGCCATAGGGCTCTGGGTAGGTGGTCCCGAGATCACGTGCCTGACTCCTAGCCTAATCTCCTTAGGACACAGTAGTCACTCTGGACGCCCTGTCTGCATACTGGATCACTTCCCACACCGCAGAGGAGAGGGTCCTCAATGTGACTCTCAGTTCCCTGGGCCGCAATGGGTTCAAGTCTCACGCGCTGCAACTGAACAACCACCAGGTCAAGGGCCTGGAGGAGGAGCTGAAGGTGAACCCACACCCTCCCTGACAGGGCTGCTGTGGGGTTTGGGCCAGGTCTGAAGCATGGTCCATCCACCCCCATGTGCGGTCATGATGGTCCAGCTCTCTCCTGAGGGTGTTGTGGGAAGACTGACTTTTCTCCTGGCTGCGTGATTAAACCTCAGGGATCTTCCCTCACCCATAAAACAGCATGTGTGCGGAGCCCACACAAGGGTCCAGGACAGCGTTCCTCCACCTTCCTAACACTGTGGCCTTTTAATACGGTTCCTCATGCCGTGACCTCCAACCATATGAAACCATATGATCCATTGCTACTTCCTAACTGTCATTTTGCTAGTGCTATCAATCCTACTGTAAATATGTATGGTGTCTGATGGTCTGAGGTGATCCCTGGGAAACGGTTGTTCAGCCCCCAAAGGGGTCGGGCCCCACAGGTTGAGAACCGCTGTCCTGGGAGGCTGGGGAGGGCTGCTTCAGCAAAGGAGGAGCCTTCTGGACAGGGAGTGGGGGGATGCGCTGCTTTGAGGGACCCATCCTGTGGCCTCTGACCTGCTTTTCTCTCCCTCCTGGAAGTTCTCCCTGGGCAGCAAGATCACCGTGGAGGTCAGAGGGAACAGCAAAGGCACCCTGAAGGTGAGGCCAGCAGGGCAGGGCGGCCTGGGCCTTAGGGAGACCTTGTGGGCGGAGCTCCATGCTGGCTGCTGTCCTTCCCTGAGCCTTCCTCTTGCCTCTGGACCATGTTTCTGGGTCTCTGCTGTTTCCTTCGCCTGCACATCCTGGCTCTCCTGTCCCTTGTCCTCAGCATCCAGACCCAGGTCCCATGCCCCTTTCCTTCCGTCTGTCTCATCTGCTGCTGGGACCCCTTTATTCTCTGAGGCTCGCTGTCCGCTAGAGCTGCCACAGCCTCCCTCCGCTGGCCCGGGTGACCCTTGCTGTGCTCTCAGGCTGCCCCTCTGGTCACTGCCCAGCACAGCAGGTAGACTGGCAGCCCGGGAACGTGTGCCACTTCCCAGAGTGAGTGGATACCCCTGATGGTGCAGAGGTTGGGGGCAGAGTCAGGAGGACCAGTAGCTCAAGGTCCTCTCTGCTTGATAATGAACTCGAGGCCAGCTTGTGTAAGGTCTGAGAATTGCAAAGGAAGACCCCAGACTCCAATAGTATGAAAGACAGAACCTTTATTCCAGCATGTGGGTCTCCATTGTTCAAAATTGTGACCCAAGAAGAAAGACACAACCCCTTTTAAGCTCCGCTAGGGGAAGTCTAGGAACAGTTAGGTCATCTCAGACACAATAGGTCAAGCAGGCTGCAGCCACGTTAGTACTTTTTATTTGAATGTGGTTATAGTTTTACCATTTTGGGGCGTACTTGGTCATGGCGGGGTATGCTTTAGGGAGAGTACAGGACCTGTCCTTTACTTTCTTTTTTTTTAGATTTATTTATTAAGCATACAATGTCCTGCTGGCATGGAAGGCACCAGGTCTTATTACAGATGGTTGTGAGCCACCATGTGGTTGCTGGGAATTGAACTCAGGACCTCTGGAAGAACAGCCAGTGCTCTTAACCTCTGAGCCATCTCTCCGCCCAGAGAGCACAGGACCTGTCCTGTTCTTTACTGCTCTGAGGTCCTGCGTGAGGTGGCTCAGGCTGCGACCTGCTACCTCCCCGTCCTTGTAGGACGCAAACTCAGGCAGTGATAAATCGGGAAAATTCAGACCTTTCTCTTAACCTCGTTAGACCCTTAAAAAACAATCCAGATTTGCCTTCCAGCCGTCTCCTTACAGAGCTGGGCTCTGCCCGCTGTCATCCCCACAGGCCTCCTCTGCATTCTGTCCTGTGTTGTCTTCAAGGGGCTTGGAGGAGCCACTGCAGGGCATCCTGTTGTGGCCTCTGCCCCCTTCTGCAGGCTGGGCTAGGGTGGCCTCCTCACTGCTCTGACATCTTGGCCAGGGCCTCATTTAGGTTCTTCATTGGGGTTGGGTGGGGGACGGGATATCTGGGGTTGGCTTGGGGAAAGGGAAAAGTGGGGGGGCTTAGGTCCCTCTGCCCAGGACCCTCTAAGTCTTTGTCGTGTGTGTCCCATGTTCTCTTCCCATCTCTGGCTGAGCCAGGTCCTCCGTACCTACAATGTCCTGAACCTGAAGAACACGACCTGTCAGGACCTGCAGATGGAAGTGACAGTCACAGGCTATGTGGAATATACCCGTGAGTGTGGGTCGGGGGTCCTAAGCCCTGCAGGGCAGTCACAGCTGTGTGGAATACACCTGTGTGTGGGTCGGAGGTCCTGAGCCCTGCAGGACAGTCACAGGCTATGGGAAATACACCCGTGTGTGGGTCAGGGTGTCCTGAGCCCTGCAGGGCAGTCACAGATGTGGGAAATACACCCGTGTGTGGGCTGGGGGTCCTGCGCCCTCAGGGCTGACACGCTGAGACCCCTCACCACGCACTGCACAGGGGAAGCCTACGAGGACTATGAAGACTACGAGGAGGAGATGCCAGCTGCGGACGATCCGAGTGCCCACTCTCAGCCTGTGACGCCCCTGCAGCTGTTTGAGGGTCGAAGGAGCCGCCGGAGAAGGGAGGCTCCCAAGGTGGCAGAGGAGCAGGAGTCCAGAGTGCAGTACACTGTGTGCATCTGGTGGGTGCTGCCTGCTTCCTGCATATGCAGTGGGGGTGGGGGGAGGACGGTGGCAGGTGTGCCCAGTGTGTGGTTCAGGTGGAGCCTGCACAGCTGCCCCTCCTCCCTGTAGGCGCAAGGGCAAGGTGGGGTTGTCTGGCATGGCGATCGCAGACATCACCCTCCTGAGTGGATTCCACGCACTGAGGGCCGACCTGGAGAAGGTACGGTCAGCCCCCACAGTTACCCTCTGTCCTGGGGAGCCCTGCTCCATCTCTGTAGTACCCCGGGTGCTGAGCCCCGTCAGTGCCATGCCCTGTGACTGTCCCCCTCCTCTGCAGCTGACGTCCCTCTCTGACCGGTACGTGAGTCACTTTGAGACCGATGGGCCCCATGTCCTGCTGTACTTCGACTCGGTGAGTGTGGAGAGGCACACAGGAAGCAGCTGGGTCTCCGTCCTGCCTTGCCAGGGTCGGATGGTGTGGGCACCTGGTGAGGAAAGAGGTGGGGACATGGTTTGGAGGCAGAGAGCCTTGGAGAGCTCACCTGTCCTGCCTCACCTCAATGCCAGGATGGGCCTGTGAGTTCAGCTTGGCAGTCATCAGCCTTCAAGGGTTTATGGGGAGCCAGGGAGAGATGGAGGCCACCGTGCACACTGGTGCGGGAGCAGGGCTCCCCACGCCTGTGTTCCTTGGGAAGTAGAGGTGCCAGGTGAGACAACGTGGGTTGGGAAGCTAACCCGCATGGAGGGTCTCACAGGGAATGTGTGCCTATAGTGAGACTCTGCAGAGGGTTCGGGCACCAAAGACTGGGACAAGGGCACCATGGTGGCAGTGAAGTCATCAGAGGCCTTGGGGACCGAGTTTTCGAGTCTAATGTCAGGAAGATGACAGAACATGAGGGATGGGTGCTGGGGATAAGGTCACGGTGACCAAGCAGAAGCAAGGCAGGCAGCGGCCTGGCCCTGAGCAGCCTTCTTCCTTGTGCCAGGTCCCGACCACCCGGGAGTGTGTGGGCTTTGGAGCCCTGCAGGAGGTGGCCGTGGGGCTGGTGCAGCCGGCCAGTGCTGTCCTGTATGACTACTACAGCCCCGGTGAGCACTTGGGATGCTCTGGCATGCAGGATCAGGGGCCCTGACCCCTCACAGGGGTACCACGGTGTGGGGAGACCCTGGCTCCTGAGATGCCGAGACAGAGAGGAGAGACCATCACTCCTGGCTGCTCTTCTCTAGACCACAAGTGCTCTGTGTTTTATGCTGCACCGAGTAAGAGCAAGCTCCTGTCCACCTTGTGCTCTGCCGATGTCTGCCAGTGTGCCGAGGGTGAGATGAGGCCTGGGGGCAGGGGCTGGGAAATGGGGGCGCCCAGCTGGTCTCACCTGACATTTGCCCTCAGGGAAGTGCCCTAAGCAGCGCCGCTCTCTGGAGCGAGGGGAGCAGGACAAGGATGGCTACAGGATGAAGTTTGCCTGCTATTACCCCCGAGTGGAGTATGGTTAGTGCCCCTCGGCCTCCATCCTGCTTGGCACCAGCACCTTGGTCTCCCCAGGTTGCCTGCTTTTCCCCAAGCCAACCTGTGGCCTCTTTGTGTCACCGCAACTTCCCTTCCTTTTCCCTTCTCGTCCCAGGCTTCCAGGTTAAGGTTCTCCGAGAAGATGGCAGAGCTGCCTTCCGCCTCTTTGAGACCCTGATCACCCAAGTCTTGCATTTCAGTAGGGAGGAGAGGCGGGTGGACTGGGGAGTCATGGAGGCTGAGATCTGGGTGTGGGACCTCTTAGAATTGGGAAAACCCCAAACTGGGAATAATTCGAATGCGAACCCCCATCCTCTCACTTCCCATCTCCTGGTCTCTGGGAACCTGGACTTCCATCAGGAGCAGAGAGGGTTAAATGGCAGGATCTCCACAGAGCCCTGCCCAGGGCTCCTGGCCTTCCTTTCTCTGATGTCTTCTGTCTGATTCCCGCAGGCAAGGATGCCAAGGCTTCTGTAGGTCAGACCCGCAACTTCCTGGTCCGGGCCTCTTGCCGCCTCCGCCTGGAGCCTAACAAAGAATACTTGATCATGGGTCTGGACGGGGCCACCAGTGACCTCAAGGGAGAGTGAGTCATCTGGCCCTGCCATCCCCTGCTCCCCATGTCTGGGACCTTCCTTTGGGCTCCTAGTTCTGCCCCTCCAAAGCCAGGTGTCTCCTGTGCCCGTCCTGAGCCTCCCTGTGTCCTCTGCAGCCCTCAGTACTTGCTGGACTCCAACAGCTGGATCGAGGAGATGCCCTCGGAGCGCCTGTGCCGGAGCACCCGCCAGCGGGCAGCCTGCGCGCAGCTCCATGACTTTCTGCGGGAGTACAGCACCCAGGGGTGCCAGGTGTGAGGTGCAGGCTCTGCACCCGAGCTCAGCCCGGGACTTAGCGTGAATAAAGGCTTTTGACCGCAAAGTGTCCCTGTGTGTCTGTCTGTAGGTGTGGCAGCCCACCCCCATCCAGGTTTTGTGGGCCTTGCTTAGTTTGTATAATTGTGGACTCTGAGTCTCGGGATCTTTTGTGCCTGATCCCTCCTTGAGGCCTCTCTAGAATTCAGTCCATCTTGGGGTCCACTAGCCAGTGCTCCAAGTGCCCTATGGCTGGGAGTCACAGTCACTGCCCCCTTAGCGACACCTCTCATCTTTAGATCACACACTGCATCCTCTTGCGTATATTTGGAGTTCTGAGGTTTGTTAGCTTGAACTGTGTTGTAGCTTGTTGACCTCGTTGAGGTCCTAAATGTAGGAGGCAGGGGGCTCTGAAGCCATTCCTGATTTGTAGGAACTACAGCAGTCCTGTCCATGTGCCATGCTGGAGCTGTGCAAACACACATGGGCTAACACATGTGCATGAACACAGTTAAGGGCGGTGCCTGGTACTGGGAATAACAAGCACAAAATTCATTTCGGGGCCAAGATTTCTTCAGAGACCCTGATGTTTGGGCTGCTTCCCCAGCACTGGGCCTAGGGCCAGTTGCGTTTCTTGGCCATCACGTGGTTTCCCGGCTCATCTGGGCGAGAGGAGGAGCAAGGTCCAGAGTCAAACTGCCCCAAGCCTAGGTTGCCCAGAAGGGAGCAGACCTCTGACCAGACAGGTCTGACCTCCCTGGACCCTGCAGCCATGCGGCTCCTGTGGGGACTGCTCTGGGTGCTGAGCGTTGTTGCCTTGTCTTTGCAGAAGCCCAGGTCCTGGGGCCAGACACTGGGCTTGTGGGGGCGGGTTAGGGGGAGTGGGGTGGTGGGCTTAGGCCGGGTCTGAAGTACCTCTACTGTTCTCCCAGGTTGCTCCTCTTCTCCCCTTCCGTGGTGAATTTGGGGGTCCCTCTGTCAGTGGGCTTGCAGCTCCAGGATGCCCCTCCAGGACAGCAAGTAAAAGGATCAGTGTTCCTGAGAAACCAAAACGGTCGCATCTGCACCCCAAAGAAGGATTTTGTGCTCAGTTCAGGAAATGGTTTTGTGCTTCTCAGCCTCGAGGTAACCAGTGCCCACACCTCTGCCGTTATCTTAGGCCGCCCTGTGTACCCTATGCCTGTTTGCTTAGTCACAGACAGGAGCTTGCTATGTAACAGCCTGGCTTTGAACTCCCAGCAATCCTCCTGCCTCGGCCTCCCGAGTGCTGCGATCCACCAGGTTCTTCTGTTGCCTTTTATTTTTGGTTTGGAAACAGGCTTTCACAGTATAGCCTGGATTGCGAGTGGTCGCTCAGCAGTCCTCCTCTGGCCGCCCGAGTGCTGGGGTTACTGCCACACGCCATTATGGCTGGCCCGCCCACTGGTCTTAGTGTCCCTGTCTTGGGCTCTGAGTCCCTTTCATCTTGGACAGTCTCTCCCCCCTACTCCTGGCAGGTCCCACTGCCTGATGTGAGCAACTGTGGCCTCTTTGAGCTACGCAGAGCCCCCCACGTCCAGCTGGTGGCTCAGTCTTCATGGCTAAAGAGCTCCCTGTCCAAAGCCACAGACACACAGGGCGTCAACCTACTGTTCTCTTCTCGCCGCGGGCACATCTTCGTGCAGACTGACCAGCCTGTTTATAACCCTGGCCAGCGGGGTGAGCCTCCTGCCTCAGGGCCTCTGCTTTCCTCTCCCAGGGTGCTCAGAGCCTGCGCTTGGTGTCCTCTGTGTGAGGTGACCCCACGGACGGCACCACCCCAGAGGACTGCTTAGGGTTTAGTCCCCAGCGTCTCCTGGGGTCCCTGTCCCTCTGCGCAGGGGCTCTTACCTCTCATCATCCACTCTTAGTTCGTTACCGGGTTTTTGCACTGGATCAAAAGATGCGCCCATCCACTGACACCCTCACAGTCATGGTGGAGGTGAGTGCCTGACCTCTGACCTTCCTCACCCTGTGCACTGGTGTGATCTCCCACCTGACCACACTGACCCCACCCCCCACTCCCCCGCAGAACTCTAATGGCCTCCGTGTTCGGAAGAAGGAGGTGTTTGCTCCTACGTCCATCTTCCAGGATGACTTTGTGATCCCAGACATCTCCGAGTGAGCTGCCCCACCTCAGGCCACCCACCCCTCTGTCGACACGTCCCTCTGACATAGGGGGTCATGTTCCAGATGCTCTGGCCCTGTGCCCCCCATGCCTCTTCTGGAGGATGCAGGCCATGGGCTGTCTGTGGGTAGCTGAAGTCTCTCCCTTGTCCACTGTCAGGCCGGGGACCTGGACGATCTCAGCGAGGTTCTCAGACAGCCTGCAGTCCAATAGCAGTGCCCGCTTTGAGGTGAAGAAATACAGTAAGTGCTGAAGTGTGGGTGGGGAGGGGAGGGGAGGGGAGGCAAGGCAGCCCTGTGGGGAGGGAGCTGTGGAGGACCCTTTGTCTAGTACCTGGTCACTCATCTCTTTACCCTCATTCAGTTCTTCCCAACTTTGAAGTGAAGATCACCCCACAGAAGCCGTATATCCTGTCAGTGCCCGGCTATATGGATGAAATACAATTAGACATCCAGGCCAGGTAACCGCCACCCTCTCGTCCCACACCCAGGAATCGCCCTACAGGGCCCAGCTCTCCTTCCTTCCTTCCTTCCTTCCTTCCTTCCTTCCTTCCTTCCTTCCTTCCTTCCTTCCTCCCTCCCTCCCTCCCTCCCTCCCTTCCTTCTTCTTTAGTTTTGTTTTTGAGACCTTATCTTTCCCTCCCTGTGTACCCACCTAATAGACCAGGCTGGCCTTGAACTCACAGCGGTCCATCTGACTCTGCCTCTGGAGTCCTGGGATTAAAGATGTGCATGTGTGTGTCTACGAGTGCAGGGGCATGTGTGTGTGTACATGTATGTGGAGGTAAGGGACAACCTCGGGGCATTGTTAGGATCTCTGTCCATCTCCTTCGAGAGACACAGTCTCTTATTGACATGGAACTCACTTAATTAGGCTAGATAGACTGTCCAGACAATCCCAAATCCCCCTGCCTCCACCTTCCCACTGCTGGATTTACAAGTGGATGCTGTCTCACCTGGTGATTTACATGGATTCAGGTGTTGAATTCAGGTCTTGGTGCTGGCGTGGTAATCACCTGGCCTGCTGAGGTATTTCCCCAGCTCTCAGCTCTCCAAATCTCCCATGGGAACAGGTATATCTACGGGAAGCCTGTGCAGGGTGTGGCATACACGCGCTTTGCACTCATGGATGAGGATGGGAAGAGGACTTTCCTTCGGGGCCTGGAGACCCAGGCCAAGGTAGGGGTGTGGTGAAGAGGGCACTGAACCTGGAGACCCACACCAGGAAGGGGGTGGGTGAGGAGGGACTGAACCTGTAGGCCCAGACCAAGGCAGGGGTGTGGTGAGGAGGGCACTGAACAGAAGAGGGATCCTCACTTACATGCTGTGGTCTTTGTTTAGTTGGTGGAAGGCCAGAGTCAAGTTTCCATCTCAAAGGACCAGCTCCAGGCTGCCCTGGGTAAAGTCAGTGTTGGAACTGCAGACCTGGAGGGGCTGCGCCTCTATGCCGCGGCAGCCGTCATCGAGTCTCCAGGTGGGTGGCTTTCTTCTGCTGCCACCCTAGACACGGAGGGCACAGTGATACTGTCAGTGCAGCCCGGCAGCCGTGGTGGTGCAACAGTGATACTGTCAGTGCAGCCCGGCAGCCGTGGTGGTGCAGCATTGATACTGTCGGTGCAGCCCTGCAGCCGTGGTGGTGCAGCAGTGATACTGTCGGTGCAGCCCTGCAGCCGTGGTGGTGCAGCATTGATACTGTCGGTGCAGCCCTGCAGCCGTGGTGGTGCAGCAGTGATATTGTCAGTGCAGCCCGGCAGCCGTGGTGGTGCAGCATTGATACTGTCAGTGCAGCCCGGCAGCAGTGGTGGTGCAGCATTGATACTGTCGGTGCAGCCCTGCAGCCGTGGTGGTGCAGCAGTGATACTGTCAGTGCAGCCCGGCAGCCGTGGTGGTGCAGGCCTTTGACCCCAGCACTTGGGAGGAAGAAAGGGGCAGGTGGATCTCTGAGTTCCAGCCCAGCCTGGTCTCCATAGGGAGTGCAGGACAGGCAGGGTTATACAGACACCCTATTTAAAAAACCTAACTAAATAAATAATATAAAATAAATGCCAGTTACACCATTGGCCCAGCTCCTCATCCTCAGTACAGCCCTGATGTCTGCCTGCTCATCTCAGACACACAGCCAAGAGCAACGACCCCAAAACTGCCTCTCTCTGGGCCTGTCTGTCCCCAGTTGTACCTTCCATCTGTCCACTCACGCACCCGACAGACATGTTACACACATGTAGGGAGGGAAGGATGCTTGAGCCATTTCCTGACTCCTGTCTCTTTCCTGGGTTCCTTCCTCCCCCTCTCTGCCCCCTCTCTGCCCTATAGGGGGGGAGATGGAGGAGGCAGAGCTCACATCCTGGCGCTTTGTGTCATCTGCCTTCTCCTTGGACCTCAGCAACACCAAGCAGCACCTTGTGCCGGGAGCCCACTTCGTGCTGCAGGTTCTTCTCTGAAGGGCGGGAGCGGAGGGGCGCACGCGTGGGCCGCACAGTCCTGAGGGTGGCCTTTTTCTCACCCATGTCCCTCCAGGCCGTGGTCCGAGAGATGTCAGGCTCCACAGCCTCTGATGTTCCTGTCAAAGTTTCTGCCACGTTGTCCTCTGGCTCTGGCTCAAGAGTCCTCGACTTAGAGCAGAGCACCAACGGGATCGGCCAAGTCAGCCTTCCCATCCCCGTCCCACCAGGCACCACAGAACTGCGGCTCTTGGTAGTGCTTCTCTGAGCCCTGGGGACGGGCACGCGGGAAGGGAGGGCTCAAGAGTCGTTTTCTGAGTGCTTCTGCTCGAGTCTGGGGGGAGCGGTGGCGTATCTGCGTCCTGTCATAGACCCCGGCCTTCCCTGCCCTTCTGTCCAGGTGTCTGCGGGCTCCGTCTATCCGGCCCTAGCCAGGCTCACAGTGAAAGGCCCGCCTCCAGGAAGCTCTGGCTTTCTGTCCATTGAGCCCCAAGACCTTCGACCCCCTCGTGTGGGGGACAACTTCATCCTGAACCTGCGAACTGTGGGCATTGAGGGGCCTACCTTCTCTCATTACTACTACATGGTGTGTGGGACTCGGGGTATAGGAGTGTTGGCTGTAGGGCAGAGGCCTCTGCAGGCCTGGGCACAGGTTCAGGACAGGGTAGGGTCTACACCAAGCAGAAGATCACTCACTGCTCCTCCTTGGCTCAGATCCTCTCCCGGGGCCAGATCGTGATCATGAACCGGGAGCCCAGGAGGACCCTGACCTCCGTCTCCGTGCTGGTGGACCATCGCCTGGCCCCTTCCTTCTACTTTGTGGCCTACTTCTACCACCAAGGACTCCCAGTGGCCAACTCCCTGCTCATTCATGTGCAGCCTGGGGACTGTGAGGGCCAGGTGACTGGGGCTGCACAGGCGGTCTCTGTCTCTGTCTGAGTGTGTGTGCTAGTGAGGGGGGCTCGTGCGGTGCGTGCGTATCTCTGTCTCTGAGTGTGTGTGTGTGTTAGTGAGGCGGGCTCGTGCGTGTGTATATCTCGTCTCTCTGAGTGTGTGTGTGTGTTAGTGAGGCGGGCTCGTGCGTGCGTATGTCTCGTCTCTGTGTGTGTGTGTTAGTGAGGCGGGCTCGTGCGTGTGTATTCTCGTCTCTCTGAGTGTGTGTGTGTGTGTGCGTGTGTTAGTGACGTGGGCTCGTACGTGTGTATATCTCGTCTCTCTGAGTGTGTGTGTGTTAGTGAGGCGGGCTCATGCGTGCGTATATCTCGTATGTTGCATGGGCACGCATGCACGAGTTTGCATGTGCTAGTGGAGATTGGGAGACATTTTGGATTGCTCTTCTGCCTTATTCATGGAGGCAGCTCCCGTCAATGTCTCCCGGTACTCACTGAGAAGCCTTCTCTTGCTAACTGCCGTGCTCTGGGAATCCCCCCACTCCACCTTTCCAGGCTGGAGTTACAGGAGTTTAAGATTCCAGTCGTCATGACTGAATGGCACACACTTTTAGCCTCTGGTCCACGTCCCTAGCCTGCTCTGTCCCGCTGACTGCCCTGTACTTCCTATTTCGGCCAGCTGGAACTGAACGTGGATGGTGCCAAGGAGTATCGCACTGGAGACAGCATGAAGCTGCAGATTAAGACAGACCCCCAAGCCCTGGTGGCCCTGGGCGCCGTGGACACGGCTCTGTATGCTGTGGGTGGCAAGACTCACAAACCCCTCGACATGGGCAAGGTTTGTCAAGCTCTCTCCATTTCCTGTGAGCCTAAGCTCCACTCACCCAGACGCCACAGGCCCCTCTTGGCCCTGCCTTGGAGCCTGGAGGTTGGCCCCTTCCTCTCTTACCCTTGGTCTCCATTCTAACTCCATGGCTCATCTTTCTTCAAGCCCTGCCCTAATACCCTCAGTGGAGTGGCAGGCGTGCCCCTCAGCCACTCCTGTGTCCCAGCATCTCTTCCTTACCCTGCCAGGTCTTTGAAGTGATGAACAGCTACAACCTTGGCTGTGGTCCTGGAGGTGGGGACAATGCCCTTGAGGTGTTCCAGGCTGCTGGTCTGGCCTTTTCTGATGGAGATCAACTAAGTCAAGTCCGGGAGGGTAAGATTGGAGCCAGGGGGACCAGGCAAGGGAGGAAAGGCTGGGGTGGTGTAGGAATGGGGCAAGGGATCTCAACAGCCGGGAGGCAGAGGAAGGCGGATCTCTCTCTGTGAGTCCCTGGCCTGCCTGGTCTACAGAGTGAGTCCAGGACAGCCAGGACTACACAGAGAAACCCTGTCTCAAAAGGCTAAAACAAAAAGAGAGGGAATGGAAACAGAAAGCAGAGCTAATATTACTAAAAACCCAAAAGAATGGAGCATTGGGCCGGGCGGTGGTGGCACACGCCTTTAATCCCAGCACTCGGGAGGCAGAGGCAGGTGAATCTCTGTGAGTTCGAGACCAGCCTGGTCTACAAGAGCTAGTTCCAGGACAGGCTCCAAAACCACAGAGAAACCCTGTCTCGAAAAACCAAAAAAAAAAAAAGAATGGCGCACTGGGAGCAGCCACAGGAGGGAGGCCGACTGCAGGATTCATGGTGAAAAGGCCTGGCCGCGGACAGGGAAGGAGGCTGACCCAGCTCCTCACTGCTTGGCCGCTGTCCTCTTGCTCTCTGCCAGGCCTGAGCTGTCCCAAGGAGAAGAAAAGCCGGCAAAAGAGAAGCGTGGACTTCCAGAAGGCTGTCAGTGAAAAGTGTGAGTTGTGGGAGCCACCAGGGTGGGGTCTGCCTCTCTGTCCTCTGCAGCCTCGCAGCCAGCTGTGGCATTGAGGGCTGGGAAGCCAAGGGCTGCAGGTGGAGGCTGGATGGGACAGTCCATCGGCCTCCTGACGGTTCTCCGGGCACATCCTGGTGTCTCCAGGGGACGGTGGGGCTGAGGTTCAGGTCCTGCACCTGCCCAGCCTCCCCTGGCCTACCAGTGGGCCAGTATGCTTCCCCAGAGGCCAGGCGCTGCTGCCAGGACGGGCTGACAAGGTTGCCCATGGTGCGCACCTGTGAGCAGCGGGCAGCCCGGGTGCGGCCGGCCAGCTGCCGGGAGCCCTTCTTGTCCTGTTGCCTGTTTGCTGAGGTCCTGCGCAAGAACCAGACCAGAAGCCAGGCGGGCTTTGCCCGAGGTGAGCAGCCAGGTGAAGCTAGGGAACAGTAGTGGTGCCTGAGAGGGCCAAACCTGCCCTCACTCCTGTGCCCCTCCCCCAGCCCAGGAGGTGCTGCAGGAGGAAGACCTGATTGATGAAGATGACGTCCTGGTGCGCAGCTACTTCCCGGAGAACTGGCTCTGGAGAGTGGAGCCCGTGGATCGCTCCAAACTGTGAGGGCCTGGGCTGCTGACCTGGCCTCCGGGCTGGTTCTGGGGACAGTCCCGTGCGGTGACATGTCTTCTCTGAATTTCCACTACAGGCTGACACTGCTGCTCCCTGACTCTCTGACCACATGGGAGATTCATGGCGTGAGCCTGTCCAGAAGCAAAGGTGAGGTAACCCTGCCCACACCTCAGGCTGCTCCCTTCCCTTCCCCTTGACTCTGCTTCTTCCTCTGCTCCCACCAAGGGGTGGATCCCATGCACCTGGGAAGATCTCCCCCTGGTGTGCATCTATCCTGAGAGCTGTCAAAGCCGAGGGCAGAGCGGAGTCATTGCCAGACCCTGCCTTCCTGTGCCCTGAGGTCCTCATGTCCCTGCACCTCTGCCCCGCCTCCTTTCCCCATCCACAGGCCTGTGCGTAGCCACACCAACCCGTGTCCGCGTGTTCCAAGAATTCCACCTGCATCTGCGCCTGCCCACCTCTGTCCGCCGCTTTGAGCAGCTCGAGTTGCGGCCCGTTCTCTACAACTATCTGGATACTGACGTGACTGTGAGATCCATGGGAGCCTGTGCACTCGGGCTGGGGTGAAGGGCGGGTGCTACCAGGGACAGGGCAGGCGGCAGTGTTGACTGGATTAGGACTCTGGCCAGCCCTGTTTCCTGTCCTCAGGTGAGTGTCCATGTGTCCCCAGTCGAAGGACTGTGCATGGCTGGTGGTGGAGGGCTGGCTCAGCAGGTGTCGGTGCCCGCAGGCTCTGCCCGGCCTGTGGCCTTCTCTGTGGTACCCACGGCTGCTGCCTCTGTGTCCCTGAAAGTGGTGGCTCGAGGGTCTATTGAGGATTTCGTGGGAGATGCTGTCTCTAAGATTCTGCAGATCGAAGTAAGTGACTGCCCCAATCTAGGCCCTGGTTCCCGGCTGTGTTCTTTAGCATCCGCTGGCCAGACCAGAGCTCAGCGCCCAAACCTAGTGCACAGCTAACCAGCCCGCCACTGCGATTGTGACTCAGCTCTATATCTGAAATTTTTTTTTTTTTTTTTTTTTTTTTTGGTTTTTTCGAGACAGGGTTTCTCTGTGGTTTTGGAGCCTGTCCTGGAACTAGCTCT
The DNA here is from genome assembly GCF_950005125.1 of Chionomys nivalis. Taxonomy (NCBI): domain Eukaryota; kingdom Metazoa; phylum Chordata; class Mammalia; order Rodentia; family Cricetidae; genus Chionomys; species Chionomys nivalis. The sequence continues at coordinate 61,937,451 of NC_080104.1, read as the reverse complement.
TGTAGACCAGGCTGGTCTCGAACTCACAGAGATCCGCCTGCCTCTGCCTCCCAAGTGCTGGGATTAAAGGCGTGCGCCACCACCACCCGGCTGTCTCTGAAATTTTATGTTTACTACTTTTCAGACAGAGGCTAGATATGTAGCCCAGGCTAGCCTCAGACTCATTCTAGATATGATGTGTAGCCCAAGCTGGCCTTGAACTTACAGTAATCCTCAGCCTTTGCCTTCCCGATTGCTGGGCTCGCAGGCAGGCACGGTCACAGCCAGCTGTTTCCCACGTTTTTCCTCTATGTCATTTACTGTTTGCGGTGCTGGGACTTAAACCTAGGACTCTGCATGGTAAACCCATGAGCCGGAGGACCAGGGTTCCCATCCATGAAGTTAGCTCTAAGTCCCAGGGTGTCTGCCCCAGGAGGGGCTCGTGTACTCCTGGCTGATCCCTGCCTCCATATTTTTGACTGAGACAGAAGGAAGGGGCCATCCACAGAGAAGAGATGGTCTACGAACTCAACCCCCTGGGTGAGTGGCTCCTACCCCAGCTGCCAGTTCCATGGGGCAGTTAAGGGGCACAGGGGCCAACCGCCAGCTCCTCTCATCTCCCTAGATAACCGAGCCCGGACTTTGGAAATTCCCGGCAGCTCTGATCCCAACATCATCCCTGATGGGGATTTCAGCAGCTTCGTCAGGGTTACAGGTCAGAGTCTGGTCCTTTCCCATGAGCACTTGCGTGTGCCTGAAACATGTAGTCTGCTGTGTTTCCCTGTGAGGCTGGGTCCCCACAGTCTCATCCTCACCTTCTCTTCCTTCACAGCCTCTGAACCCTTGGACACTTTGGGCTCTGAAGGCGCCTTGTCCCCAGGAGGCGTGGCCTCCCTTCTGAAACTTCCTTCGGGCTGTGGGGAACAAACCATGACCCTTTTGGCCCCTACTCTGGCTGCTTCTCGCTACCTGGACAAGACAGAGCAGTGGAGCAAACTTCCCCCTGAGACCAAGGACCATGCTGTGGATCTCATCCAGAAAGGTTCTGTGTTCAGTAAAAGTCAGAGTCACAGGCAGGGAGGGCATGATGGGCAGCTGGGAGCCTAGAGAAAAAGCTAGGGGTAGTCGCTGGGTGCACAGCCTGGGCACAGACAGCGGGAGAGTGGGCATGTCACCTCACAGCCAGCTCTCCCTTCCAGGGCACATGCGTATCCAGCAGTTCCGGAAGAAAGATGGCTCCTTTGGGGCTTGGTTGCACAGGGACAGCAGCACCTGGTGAGGATGGGCCTGTGTTCAGGGCTTCAGGAGAACAAGAGACCACAAACCAGGTCACCAGAGGGTCTAGCCTTGTCTCCAGCCATCCCTTGCTTCCTTTAGGCTCACGGCCTTTGTGCTGAAGATCCTGAGTTTGGCGCAGGAGCAGGTGGGCGACGCCCCAGAGAAGCTGCAGGAGACAGCTGCCTGGCTGTTGTCCCAGCAGTTGGGTGATGGCTCCTTCCATGACCCATGTCCAGTTATGGATAGAAGCATGCAGGTGTGAGCATGCAAGAGTCCCTGGGATAGCAGCAGTAAGACTGTCTGCGTCCCTCACCACTCTGGCCTGACACCCTCATTCTCTCCTTACCAGGGGGGCTTGGTGGGTCATGATGAGAATGTGGCCCTCACCGCCTTCGTGGTCATTGCCCTTCACCATGGACTGACCGTCTTCCAGGATGGGAGAGACCAGCAGCTGAAGGACAGAGTGGTAAGGAAGTCAACACGCTGTCCCTTCGTGGTCCCAGCTGTCCTGTCTGGGAGCCGGGCACACCGGCTCAGGCCTCTGCTTTCTTCTAGGAAGCCTCCATCTCCAAGGCAAATGAGTTCTTGGGGCAGAAGGCCAGTGCTGGGCTCCTGGGCGCCCACGCAGCGGCCATCACAGCCTATGCCCTGACACTGACCAAGGCCTCCGAGGACCTGAGGAATGTTGCCCACAACAGCCTGATGGCCATGGCTGAGGAAGCCAATGGTGAGGGCAAGGGCGGCCTGGCAGAATGCCTGGGACCCTTGGGACTGCCCTGCAGAGACAGACTGAAAATTAGTGGCCTATTAGGGCTGAGGCGTGGAACAGGGGCGACCAGCAGGGGGCGCGAGAGAGCCGGCTTGCTCAGCTGCAAATGCAGTTTCTCTGTTCAACATGCCCTTTCCTTGCCTTCCCTTGCCTTTTATTCCCTTCTAGGAAACCTCTACTGGGGCTTTGTCCCTGGCTCTCAGAACGATGTTGTGTTGCCCACCCCGGCTCCTCGTAGCCCATCGGAACCTGTGCCCCGGGCCCCAGCCCTGTGGATCGAAACCACAGCCTATGGCCTTTTACATCTGCTGCTGAGGGAGGGCAAGGGAGAAATGGCGGACAAGGCCGCATCCTGGCTCACCCACCAGGGCAGCTTCGAAGGGGGATTCCGCAGTACCCAGGTAGGGGCAGCCATAGGGCTCTGGGTAGGTGGTCCCGAGATCACGTGCCTGACTCCTAGCCTAATCTCCTTAGGACACAGTAGTCACTCTGGACGCCCTGTCTGCATACTGGATCACTTCCCACACCGCAGAGGAGAGGGTCCTCAATGTGACTCTCAGTTCCCTGGGCCGCAATGGGTTCAAGTCTCACGCGCTGCAACTGAACAACCACCAGGTCAAGGGCCTGGAGGAGGAGCTGAAGGTGAACCCACACCCTCCCTGACAGGGCTGCTGTGGGGTTTGGGCCAGGTCTGAAGCATGGTCCATCCACCCCCATGTGCGGTCATGATGGTCCAGCTCTCTCCTGAGGGTGTTGTGGGAAGACTGACTTTTCTCCTGGCTGCGTGATTAAACCTCAGGGATCTTCCCTCACCCATAAAACAGCATGTGTGCGGAGCCCACACAAGGGTCCAGGACAGCGTTCCTCCACCTTCCTAACACTGTGGCCTTTTAATACGGTTCCTCATGCCGTGACCTCCAACCATATGAAACCATATGATCCATTGCTACTTCCTAACTGTCATTTTGCTAGTGCTATCAATCCTACTGTAAATATGTATGGTGTCTGATGGTCTGAGGTGATCCCTGGGAAACGGTTGTTCAGCCCCCAAAGGGGTCGGGCCCCACAGGTTGAGAACCGCTGTCCTGGGAGGCTGGGGAGGGCTGCTTCAGCAAAGGAGGAGCCTTCTGGACAGGGAGTGGGGGGATGCGCTGCTTTGAGGGACCCATCCTGTGGCCTCTGACCTGCTTTTCTCTCCCTCCTGGAAGTTCTCCCTGGGCAGCAAGATCACCGTGGAGGTCAGAGGGAACAGCAAAGGCACCCTGAAGGTGAGGCCAGCAGGGCAGGGCGGCCTGGGCCTTAGGGAGACCTTGTGGGCGGAGCTCCATGCTGGCTGCTGTCCTTCCCTGAGCCTTCCTCTTGCCTCTGGACCATGTTTCTGGGTCTCTGCTGTTTCCTTCGCCTGCACATCCTGGCTCTCCTGTCCCTTGTCCTCAGCATCCAGACCCAGGTCCCATGCCCCTTTCCTTCCGTCTGTCTCATCTGCTGCTGGGACCCCTTTATTCTCTGAGGCTCGCTGTCCGCTAGAGCTGCCACAGCCTCCCTCCGCTGGCCCGGGTGACCCTTGCTGTGCTCTCAGGCTGCCCCTCTGGTCACTGCCCAGCACAGCAGGTAGACTGGCAGCCCGGGAACGTGTGCCACTTCCCAGAGTGAGTGGATACCCCTGATGGTGCAGAGGTTGGGGGCAGAGTCAGGAGGACCAGTAGCTCAAGGTCCTCTCTGCTTGATAATGAACTCGAGGCCAGCTTGTGTAAGGTCTGAGAATTGCAAAGGAAGACCCCAGACTCCAATAGTATGAAAGACAGAACCTTTATTCCAGCATGTGGGTCTCCATTGTTCAAAATTGTGACCCAAGAAGAAAGACACAACCCCTTTTAAGCTCCGCTAGGGGAAGTCTAGGAACAGTTAGGTCATCTCAGACACAATAGGTCAAGCAGGCTGCAGCCACGTTAGTACTTTTTATTTGAATGTGGTTATAGTTTTACCATTTTGGGGCGTACTTGGTCATGGCGGGGTATGCTTTAGGGAGAGTACAGGACCTGTCCTTTACTTTCTTTTTTTTTAGATTTATTTATTAAGCATACAATGTCCTGCTGGCATGGAAGGCACCAGGTCTTATTACAGATGGTTGTGAGCCACCATGTGGTTGCTGGGAATTGAACTCAGGACCTCTGGAAGAACAGCCAGTGCTCTTAACCTCTGAGCCATCTCTCCGCCCAGAGAGCACAGGACCTGTCCTGTTCTTTACTGCTCTGAGGTCCTGCGTGAGGTGGCTCAGGCTGCGACCTGCTACCTCCCCGTCCTTGTAGGACGCAAACTCAGGCAGTGATAAATCGGGAAAATTCAGACCTTTCTCTTAACCTCGTTAGACCCTTAAAAAACAATCCAGATTTGCCTTCCAGCCGTCTCCTTACAGAGCTGGGCTCTGCCCGCTGTCATCCCCACAGGCCTCCTCTGCATTCTGTCCTGTGTTGTCTTCAAGGGGCTTGGAGGAGCCACTGCAGGGCATCCTGTTGTGGCCTCTGCCCCCTTCTGCAGGCTGGGCTAGGGTGGCCTCCTCACTGCTCTGACATCTTGGCCAGGGCCTCATTTAGTTCTTCATTGGGGTTGGGTGGGGGACGGGATATCTGGGGTTGGCTTGGGGAAAGGGAAAAGTGGGGGGGCTTAAGTCTCTCTGCCCAGGACCCTCTAGTCTGTGTCGTGTGTGTCCTATGTTCTCTTCCCATCTCTGACTGAGCCAGGTCCTCCGTACCTACAATGTCCTGAACCTGAAGAACACGACCTGTCAGGACCTGCAGATGGAAGTGACAGTCACAGGCTATGTGGAATACACCCGTGAGTGTGGGTCGGGGATCCTGAGCCCTCAGGGCAGTCACAGCTGTGTGGAATACACCTGTGTGTGGGTCGGGGGTTCTGAGCCCTCAGGGCAGTCACAGGCTGTGGGAAATACACCCGGGTGTGGGGTTTGGGGGGTTCTGCGCCCTCAGGGCAGTCACAGCTGTGGGAAATACACCCGTGTGTGGGCTGGGGGTCCTGCGCCCTCAGGGCTGACACGCTGAGACCCCTCACCACGCCCTGCACAGGGGAAGCCTACGAGGACTATGAAGACTACGAGGAGGAGACGCCAGCTGCGGACGATCCGAGTGCCCACTCTCAGCCTGTGACGCCCCTGCAGCTGTTTGAGGGTCGAAGGAGCCGCCGGAGAAGGGAGGCTCCCAAGGTGGCAGAGGAGCAGGAGTCCAGAGTGCAGTACACTGTGTGCATCTGGTGGGTGCTGCCTGCTTCCTGCATATGCAGTGGGGGTGGGGGAGGACGGTGGCGGGTGTGCCCAGTGTGTGGTTCAGGTGGAGCCTGCACAGCTGCCCCTCCTCCCTGTAGGCGCAAGGGCAAGGTGGGGTTGTCTGGCATGGCGATCGCAGACATCACCCTCCTGAGTGGATTCCACGCACTGAGGGCCGACCTGGAGAAGGTACGGTCAGCCCCCACAGTTACCCTCTGTCCTGGGGAGCCCTGCTCCATCTCTGTAGTACCCCGGGTGCTGAGCCCCGTCAGTGCCATGCCCTGTGACTGTCCCCCTCCTCTGCAGCTGACGTCCCTCTCTGACCGGTACGTGAGTCACTTTGAGACCGATGGGCCCCATGTCCTGCTGTACTTTGACTCGGTGAGTGTGGAGAGGCACACAGGAAGCAGCTGGGTCTCCGTCCTGCCTTGCCAGGGTCGGATGGTGTGGGCACCTGGTGAGGAAAGAGGTGGGGACATGGTTTGGAGGCAGAGAGCCTTGGAGAGCTCACCTGTCCTGCCTCACCTCAATGCCAGGATGGGCCTGTGAGTTCAGCTTGGCAGTCATCAGCCTTCAAGGGTTTATGGGGAGCCAGGGAGAGATGGAGGCCACCGTGCACACTGGTGCGGGAGCAGGGCTCCCCACGCCTGTGTTCCTTGGGAAGTAGAGGTGCCAGGTGAGACAACGTGGGTTGGGAAGCTAACCCGCATGGAGGGTCTCACAGGGAATGTGTGCCTATAGTGAGACTCCGCAGAGGGTTCGGGCACCAAAGACTGGGACAAGGGCACCATGGTGGCAGTGAAGTCATCAGAGGCCTTGGGGACCGAGTTTTCGAGTCTAATGTCAGGAAGATGACAGAACATGAGGGATGGGTGCTGGGGATAAGGTCACGGTGACCAAGCAGAAGCAAGGCAGGCAGCGGCCTGGCCCTGAGCAGCCTTCTTCCTTGTGCCAGGTCCCGACCACCCGGGAGTGTGTGGGCTTTGGAGCCCTGCAGGAGGTGGCCGTGGGGCTGGTGCAGCCGGCCAGTGCTGTCCTGTATGACTACTACAGCCCCGGTGAGCACTTGGGATGCTCTGGCATGCAGGATCAGGGGCCCTGACCCCTCACAGGGGTACCACGGTGTGGGGAGACCCTGGCTCCTGAGATGCCGAGACAGAGAGGAGAGACCCTCACTCCTGGCTGCTCTTCTCTAGACCACAAGTGCTCTGTGTTTTATGCTGCACCGAGTAAGAGCAAGCTCCTGTCCACCTTGTGCTCTGCCGATGTCTGCCAGTGTGCCGAGGGTGAGATGAGGCCTGGGGGCAGGGGCTGGGAAATGGGGGTGCCCAGCTGGTCTCACCTGACATTTGCCCTCAGGGAAGTGCCCTAAGCAGCGCCGCTCTCTGGAGCGAGGGGAGCAGGACAAGGATGGCTACAGGATGAAGTTTGCCTGCTATTACCCCCGAGTGGAATATGGTTAGTGCCCCTCGGCCTCCATCCTGCTTGGCACCAGCACCTTGGTCTCCCCGGGTTGCCTGCTTTTCCCCAAGCCAACCTGTGGCCTCTTTGTGTCACCGCAACTTCCCTTCCTTTTCCCTTCTCGTCCCAGGCTTCCAGGTTAAGGTTCTCCGAGAAGATGGCAGAGCTGCCTTCCGCCTCTTTGAGACCCAGATCACCCAAGTCCTGCATTTCAGTAGGGAGGAGAGGCGGGTGGACTGGGGAGTCATGGAGGCTGAGATCTGGGTGTGGGACCTCTTAGAATTGGGAAAACCCCAAACTGGGAATAATTCGAATGCGAACCCCCATCCTCTCACTTCCCATCTCCTGGTCTCTGGGAACCTGGACTTCCATCAGGAGCAGAGAGGGTTAAATGGCAGGATCTCCACAGAGCCCTGCCCAGGGCTCCTGGCCTTCCTTTCTCTGATGTCTTCTGTCTGATTCCCGCAGGCAAGGATGCCAAGGCTTCTGTAGGTCAGACCCGCAACTTCCTGGTCCGGGCCTCTTGCCGCCTCCGCCTGGAGCCTAACAAAGAATACTTGATCATGGGTCTGGACGGGGCCACCAGTGACCTCAAGGGAGAGTGAGTCATCCGGCCCTGCCATCCCCTGCTCCCCATGTCTGGGACCTTCCTTTGGGGACAGAGCCTAGGCTCCTAGTTCTGCCCCTCCAAAGCCAGGTGTCTCCTGTGCCCATCCTGAGCCTCCCTGTGTCCTCTGCAGCCCTCAGTACTTGCTGGACTCCAACAGCTGGATCGAGGAGATGCCCTCGGAGCGCCTGTGCCGGAGCACCCGCCAGCGGGCAGCCTGCGCGCAGCTCCATGACTTCCTGCGGGAGTACAGCACCCAGGGGTGCCAGGTGTGAGGTGCAGGCTCTGCACCCGCGCTCAGCCCGGGACTTAGGCGTGAATAAAGGATTTTGACTGCAATGTGTCCCTGTGTCTGTCTGTAGGTGTGGCAGCCCACCCCCATCCAGGTTTTGTGGGCCTTGCTTAGTTTGTATAATTGTGGACTCTGAGTCTCGGGATCTTTTGTGCCTGATCCCTCCTTGAGGCCTCTCTAGAATTCAGTCCATCTTGGGGTCCACTAGCCAGTGCTCCAAGTGCCCTATGGCTGGGAGTCACAGTCACTGCCCCCTTAGAGACACCTCTCATCTTTAGACCACACACCGCATAGTCTAGCGTATATTTGGAGTTCTGAGGTTTGTTGGCTTGAACTGTGTTGCAGCTTGTTGACCTCGTCAGATTGATTAGGCAATCTTCTGGAGTTGTGCAACAGTCAGGCCTGAAGGTGATCATCTGGGCCCAAGGTTGATTCGTTGTTCCTGGGATACTCAATGTCTCACGGGCGCCAACCCTCCTACCCTGTCTGCCTCACTTCTCCTTCCCAACCTTGGTGGCATCTTTGGTATACTTGGGTGAGCTGGAATCCTACCTTCTGGGCTCAGATGGACCTGTCATTGGATCATTCCACAGGGACCATGACCTGTCTGATGTTGTCTGCCCAGTGATTGGTGCCAGGTCCCCTAGGAGACAGAAATGAGAGCAGGTCATTCCTGTGCCCTGGGAGAGGCGACATCAGGCTTCACTCAATGAGAACAGTACTAGAGCGACGTGGAAGAAGTATTTTCTGTGCTTTTTTGTTTTGTTTTTGAGACAAGTTCTCAAACTTGCCATGAAGTGTGCACATTTGGATGCTGAGGTTATAACACATCATCACACCAGGGATTCTGCCATTGCTGGGAACGGAGCCCAGGACTTCATACGTACCAGGCGAGCACTCTGCCAGCTGAACCTGGATGTTTTCTGACTTTAGGAGACAAGCTTCACACAGCCAACACTGACCTTGAACTCCTGATCCTTGGCTTCCCCGGAATTACAGGAGCACCCCAGCATGCTTGTGGCTAGTCTGTGTTTAGAAGGTGGAGTTGGGCAACCACCAGCATTCCTGGTCACCCCATCAAGTAGAGCCCCTGACGGGGTTGGGGGAGGGAGGACTTTGGAGAAACTCCAGTCTTTCTGGGCATTTCAGAACATCGGATCTCCTACAGCTGTCTCAATTTCTCCCAAACCAGCCACCCTGGTCTGCCTGCCTCCAGGCAGCCTTGCTCTACCTGTGCCTCTAACACAGGAGGCTCAAGGGCAGACCGAGGGGAAGGGCAAACCTTCTTCTGTCTCCCATCCCTGATCTCTGGCTGCCAAGGCCAACAAGGGTCCCTCTTCTCCTTTCCTAGTGGTTCTCTGAGACTCCTTGCGCTTCTATGGTGAGTTTGGTGGTTTATTTACTTATTTAGGTTTTTCAAGATTGGATTTCTCTGTGTAGCTTTGAAGCCTGTCCTGGCACTTGCTCTGTAGACCCAGCTGGCCTCCAACTCACAGAGATCCGCCTGCCTCTGCCTCCTGAGTGCTGGAATTAAAGGCGTGTGCCACCACTGGCCGCCTTGCTTTTTTGGCTTTTTTTGTAAGTCAACTTGAGTTGGTCATTTCATTAGTGTTGTGGCCAGTGGAAGGCAGCAGCTTCCGGTAGTTAAGCTGGCTGAGCACCTGGTTGCCTGCTGGCGCCTGGTTCTGCTTCAGAAGCCTGCACGTGCACAAGTGCCTTGGCCTTGGCCCAAGCACCTTGATTAAAAAACAGGGATAATGGTGTAGCCTTTGAAGCAGGATTGGGAGGGGGCCGTTAGGACAGTGTTGGGTATGCTTTGTTCCAAAGTGGGCGGCCAGGGCCGTGGCTCCTTGTCTCCCAACACTTTTCCGTGTGATGGATAAGGAAAAAGCCTAGAGCCTCTCCGTGTGAGGCAAACACCAACAGAGCCTTGTTCCTTGAGATGGAGTCTTGCTATGTAGCCCAGGCCGACCTCAGGCTCAATCTGCTTGTTTCTGCTCCCTAAATTCAGGCACCGCCACGCCTCACTCTAGATATTTCTGGCAGCAAAAGAGGCCATAGAGTAACGTCACCAGGCAGGCATTGTGGTATATGCCTTCAATCCCAGCATTTGGACATTGGTTACATACTGACTTCAAGACTAGCCAGGGCTACATAGTGAAACCTATCTCAAAAAAAAAAAAAAAAAGTATGGTGTCGTGGTTCATAAGTTTCTCTTTTGGTTTGTTTAGTTTTACACATACACATTAACATAAAATATAATAAATAAATAAATAAATAAACAAGCAAACAAAAAAAAAACCTGTGTGCATGTATGTGCATGCAATTCCCTCTGGCGTCAGAAGAGGGCACTGGAACTCTGAGCTGGTGTTGTGAACAGCCATGTAGGCGCTGGGAACCGAACTCAGGTCTTCCATAAGGGCAACGAGTACTCTTAAACGCTGAACCACCTCTCCAGCCCTGTGGCACAAGTTCTCATTCCAGAGATGGTAGGCAGAAACAGGAGCATCCCTGGGGTTCAGCAGCCAGCCAGCCGAGTGGATTCGGGAGCCCCAGGAAAATGAAAACTCAGGGTCTTTCCATCTGGACACCTGAGGTTGACCTTTGGCCTCCACACACGCACCCCCCTCTGTCCCCACAAACAGCCTCAACCAAGCCAAGAACAGCAAAGAATTGCACAGGGGAGCAGGTGGGGTGGCATGTCTGTCGCCCCAGATGTTTAAGGGCCTGAGGGAGGGTTCAAAGTTTGAGGCCTGCCTGAGCTACATAGTGAATTCAAGGTTCCCTGGGCAACCTGATGAGATCCTGTCTCAAAGTTAATAATAATGGGGGCATAGGACTGTGAACACAGCTGGCAGGGGAGGGCTTACCCAGAATGTATAAGGTCCCGGGTTCAGTCACAAATAAAGTAGTAGCAATAATAACCAATAATAAAATACTTGTAGGGACTAGCGGCAGACCCAAAGGCACATTGGGCGGAGACTCCCACTTCTTTCTTTTCTCCAGGATAAGATAAATTCACACCACTCAGCCGACCCAAGGTGAGGCAGGGTGGACAGGGCCAGGCTCAGGGTGGACCCCTCGGCCCACAGGGCTGACACACAGAAAGGTCAGGGTCCTGCATCTCTTCCTTTCTTCTTGATGGATGGTCTCTTTGATCCGTGAGCTCCAAGGCCGGCGGGATGGTGCCAACTTGAAAACACACTGCTCTGCGCTTGGGACCGCGGCAGGGGACTGGAGGCTAATAACAGACGGCTGGGGCCAAGAGCTATAAAAAGCCTTGTCAGGGACCCTGCACAAGTGTCCCGCCATGGTGTTACCTGGGCTGCTGCTGCTGCTGCTGCTGCTGCTAGCTGGCACTCGCTGGCTGTGGGGCCGGTGGAAGCTCCGGAGCCTCCGCCAGCCTCCTCTCGCCCCGGGGTTCCTGCACTTTCTACAGCCTGACCTTCCCACCTACCTGTTTGACCTCACCCAGAAACTCGGGCCTGTCTACAGGATTCGCATGGGACTGCAAGGTGAGCCAATCTGCTCTCTTCCAGTGACCTTTCCCTCCCAGCTGACACCTGCTGTTTCCCCCAGATGTGGTCGTTCTGAATTCTAATAGGACCATTAAGGAGGCCCTGATCCAAAAATGGGCGGACTTTGCCGGACGACCCCAGATACCATATGGTAAGAGTTGGGGGCACGGGTTTTTTCTTCTTCTTCGCTATGTAGCCCTGGCTGCCCTGAAAATCTCTTTGTAGACTAGGCTAGCCTCAAACTCTCAGAGATACCTGCTGTGGCTGCTGCCCTGGCCTACTTCTTGGATGCGGGGGGGGGGGGGGGGGCAGGTCAGGCCTTTGGCTTCCTTGATTAGTTGGCATTCTCTCTTTCTGCCATCCCTCCTGCAGAAAATCTAGACTTGGACCTGTCGCTAGGGGACTACTCGCTAACGTGGAAGGCCCACAAGAAACTCTCTCGCTCAGCTCTGATGCTGGGCGTGCGAGACTCCATGGAGCCCCTGGTAGAGGAGCTGGCCCAGGAATTCTGCGAGGTGAGGCCGTGCTCCTGTGGCCTGGCCCTCCCGGGGTCAGAGTCCCTGTCCCCCAGTACCCCTCGGTCCCCACAGTCTGTGTAGCCTACCTCTTCTCCACAGCGCATGCGCGCGCAGGCTGGCGCCCCCGTGGCCATCCAGAAGGAGTTCTCTTTGCTCACGTGCAGTGTCATCTGCTACCTCACGTTTGGAGACAAGGTCAAGGCTGCCCTCTTGCCCCTCGAGCCCCTCCCTCAGGCCCTCCTGACCTTTGCTGGTCCCAAACTCAAAGTATGCTCTCCTCTTCCGGCAGGACGACATTTTGGTACGCAAGGTTCACAGCTGTGTGCAGGACTTGCTGCAAGCCTGGAGCCACTGGTCCGTCCAAATCTTGGAAATAATTCCCTTTCTCAGGGTGCGGAAGCGCATCCCAGACTCCCCTGGGTTGGGGCGGGATTAGGGGGTGGCTGGTCTCCATCCAGAAGCTGACTCCCCTGCCTGTCCCAGTTCCTCCCCAATCCGGGCCTCTGGAAGCTGAAGCGGTTCCAGGAGAACAGGGACGATATCGTAAGGGAGCAGCTGAAGCTGCACAAGGTGAGTGCCGGGATACCGCGCGAGCGCTAACCCCCCCCCCCCCAGCCTCAGCCAGTGATGTGCCTGCTACGCCTGCTGGGCAGGCTCCTCAAGCTGGACACTCAGCCTGCTCCTTTCCCTGCCCTCTGCAGGACAGCCTGGTAGCAGGCCAGTGGAAGGATATGATTGACTACATGCTTCAAGGCGTGGAGCAGCAAAGAGAGGGCACGGATGCAGGGCAGCTCCACGAAGGGCACGTGCACATGTCCGTGGTGGACCTCTTCATCGGGGGCACTGAGACCACAGCCACCACGCTCTCCTGGACTGTGGCTTTCCTGCTTCATCACCCTGAGGTGCATTATGGGAGAGAGTGAGGCTCCTTCCGGCCCCTTGGCCCAGTCCTCTGCCTGGCCTGGGCTCTGCTCACGGGGGGCGGGGGCGGGGCTCTAGGCTTAGCTGGGGGGCTGGATGGAGGGGCTGCAGGCTGGGCAGCCCTGAGCCACCCAGGGCAAAGCTTGGTCCCCATATCCAGCCTTATCCCTTCTTCTCAGATCCAGAAGCGACTGCAGGAAGAATTAGACCTCAAGTTGGGCCCCAGTGCGCCCAGCTCCCAGCTCCTGTACAAGAACCGAATGCAGCTGCCTTTGCTCATGGCTACCATAGCTGAGGTGCTGCGCCTGCGGCCCGTGGTGCCCCTGGCCCTGCCCCATCGCACCACTCGGGCTAGCAGGTGACTCCCTGGGCTAAGGGTTGAGTGAGAACCCCCCCCCCCCCCGCCACCCCAGGGTCCCGGACAGCTTCTGACTCTGCCTTCCCTCAGTATCTCTGGCTATGACATCCCCAAGGACACCATCATCATCCCCAACATCCAAGGCGCCAACCTGGACGAGATGGTCTGGGAACTGCCCAGCCAGTTCTGTCCTGGTACGAGGGAGGGGTCGGGCACGGGAGCGGAAGGGTCCCAGGCTCGGTTGGGACGCATTTCCCGAGCTATCTGTTCACGACCCACAGATCGCTTCCTGGAACCCGGCAAGGACCTCAGAACCCTATCCTTCGGCTGTGGGGCCCGTGTGTGCCTGGGAGAGCCGCTGGCGCGACTGGAGCTCTTAGTGGTCCTGGCGCGCCTGCTCCAGGCCTTCACGCTGCTGCCACCACCAGATGGCACCCTGCCCTCCCTGAAGCCCCAGAATTTCACTGGTGTCAATCTCTTGATTCGTCCTTTCCAGGTGCGGCTGCAGCCCAGGAACCTGGTGCCCCAAGACCAGGGCCAGAACCCTTGACAGGATAGGACCAGTACCAGCCTCGTGCCTCAGTTTCTCCTTTATTGCTCCGTTACTAACCTCTCCCCTCCCCCCTGTAAACATGGTGCTGTGAGATCGTGGTAGAGAAGGCCTCCTTGGTGAGCTAGGCAGTAGAGGCATACTGGCTCTTCTCTGGCACGGCCCCTCAGTGCTCAGCAGTCATACTGGGGTATGAGCGAGGTGGGAAAACAGGCTCAGCTGCCCCTGGCGGGGGCCTGGAAGTTTCTAGGTCTCAGCTTCATTTCCGTGAAGGGCACCGAAAACTCGAAGCCCTTCCAGTGGTACCAGCTCACTCCCTGAGGAGAAAGTTGTCGAGGGGCGAGAGTCAAAGCCAGCACTCACCAGTGGCAACTCCTTCATCCCCACCCGGCTCCTGCAGGTGACCCCCGGGGTCCATCCCTCTCCCTCACGTTCCCTGCCGAGCCCTCAGCTGCAAAGGGCTGAGGCTTCATTCTGAGCTGGCGCCTTGTATCCACTAATAAACAGACTTTTTAAGCTTCCTAGGCGAGACTGGTGTTACCGTCCCATTTCCCAGATGCGCCTCTGAGGTGCGAGAAGTTCAGTCATTCACGTGAGAGCCCTCCAACACGAGTGACCCAGAGCCCAGCCTGCGCCTCCACGGCCCCCACCTGGTGGTCCACTGTGCTCCCGTAGAGCCCGTTGAGGTTGGCATAGTGACAGTTCTTGTACCACCACGCCCCCCGATAAGAGACAGCGCAGGAGATGAGCAAGTTGTTGGGGTCCCGATCACGGGCGGAAAAGACGCTGCCGCTGTGGTAGCTCATAGAGTCCCCTGGCAAGGCATGGGAAGGTGTGGTGAGGACCGCCCCCGTGCCCGCCCTCACCCGGTCCCGGGCCCGCCCTCACCTCGTCCCGGGCCCGCCCTCACCTGCGGTGCCATGGTAACCCTCTAGGTGCAGGCGGTAGTTCTCCGTTGCCGAATCCACGCGGAAGAAGTCATACTGGGCGAACACAGCTTCCTTTCCAGCTCGCAGGTCCACACGCATGGAGTAGTCTCCAGCCTGCGTGAGGCTGTGTAGGACCTCATTGCCTGGGGTGGAGTATGCTCCATCAGGGTCCTGGGGTCCACAGGACAGCCATCCCTTCCCGGGTTCCCCAGCCCTATGAGGCACGGACCCAGCCAGAATTCCCTGGAGATGTTTCCAAAACCATGGGCATACTCCTCCCAGTCTCTCCAGAAGTCCGTCTGTCCATCCATGCGGCGCTGGAACACCTGGAGAACAGACAAGGGCAGCATTGGCCTTGGCTCCTGGGCATCGGCCCCTGTGCTACCCAGGTCCCCGGGGCTCTGAACGCAACCCACCAGCCAGCCGCCTCCATCCGTCTCCATGTCACAGAACACATCCAAAGGCCGCTCGCGGTTGCCGTTGAGGAAGATGGTGGTGGTCTTTGAGGTGCTGGGTCCGTTCTGCATTTCCTCCCCACAGTCCCGGGGGAAGGGGACCCGCAGCCCACCTGTGGAGTGGAGATGGGGAGTCTGTCTGTCCCCAAGTCTCAGACCCCAGCCGCCCGCCTACGCTCAGGCCCAGTGTCAGTACCTGTAGTAAAGGAAGTGGACACAGGGGGCGTGAGGCTCTCGCCCCAAACAGCCCGCAGCTGGGCTCTGTAGAAGGTGGAAGGGAAGAGGCGGAGAAGCCGGTGGGAGGTGGTTCCTGCTGGAAGCAGGATTTCCTGGAGACAGACAAGACACAGTCAGCAGAGGGTGAGATGGCCAGAGGGGCACCACCAAATCTAGCTATGGAAAGCAGATGGCCAATGAGGCAGGACTGGGGTACCTGAATCTGTCCTCCAGGGGTGTCAAAGCTGAGCAGGTAGCCTGTGGGTGGGACTTCGGGCTCAGTCCAAGTGAGCAGGGCCGTGCGAGGGGTCACTTCCTTGGCCTCCAAGTCCTGGGGGGGCTTCAGCCCTGGGGACGTAGGAAGAGATGGGTGAGGCCGTATCTGCTGCCTTGACCCTCCCATGACCCCTTCCCCATGCACCCCCGCTCTACCTGTGGTGAAGGTAATGCTGGCTGGCGAGGTGAAGTTCGGGCCTCGGAGACCACGCACGGTGGCCGTATAGTTGGTGTCAGCCGCCAGGTCTGTCAGCGGGTAGTCCACGGCACTGCCGGGTGCTGAGGCCTGCAGGGGTGGGGCTGGGAGTGCGGTGGGCATCAGCTCCTGCCCATCCATGCTGTACCTTGCTCTCCCCACCTCTTCAGAGGAGGTTCAGCCATGCTCACCCCCAGGGGATGCGACCTGGACGTTGTACTCGTCCACAGGTTTGTGGGGTGGTTTCCAGTGCAGAAGGGCGGATCCGTTAGTCAAGTTCAGTGCACGCAGCTGGGTGGGGCCATCGGGAACTGGCAGAAACAGGGGCTCAGAGGCTTCCCTGCCACTGTCCCCACTGTTGACTCTCCCAACTTCACTGCCTCCCCGGGGTTCCTCTGCCCCCTCTTCACCCTGCCAGCCCTCGCTCCTCTCTCTCTCTCTCTGCCTGTCATGGTGCCCCTCTTACCTGTCGTGAGGAAGCCTGTGAGAGGCTCACTCTCCTCGAAGCCACGGACGGAGACCACAGTCACCTCGTAGCGAGTGTCTGAGCTCAAGCCCTGGAGGACCTGGGTCTGGGTCCGGCCGTCCACTACCACACTTTGCGGCTCTCCTATGAACATGGGTGGAGCCCGGGGGTCACCCAGGAGGCCTGAGACCAGCTGGAGAATGGGCGGTGTGCAGGGGTGGGGGCGGGCAGGGGAGGAGGAGAGCTAAGGAGGACTTGACAGGACGGGATCACCTCCATCTGCGAGCTGGTAGGAAATTTTGAAGCTGTCCACCCTGGATGGTGGCGGCACCCAGTTGACTCTGGCTGATGTTTCCCCAATTTCACTGAATTGTAGGTCATGGGGGCTCTCCAGAACTGAAGACAGTAAGGGAGAGGTGTAGTGAGGAGGGCGTGGGTAAGAAGGTTCCTCCCCCTTCTCCCTGAGTGCTCTGGCTTCAGGGAGGTCCACCACGCCTCTCTGGAAGGTTCCCAGGACAGAAGTCTCTCTCTAATGCCTTCAAGTTCTCTGCCTACTCTCCAGTCCTGTCACCTGCTGGGTACTACTCTGCAAAGTCCAATGCCCCCTCTTCGGTGCCCAGCGTGGGTCCTCACCTGGGCTGAGGGTGCGGGCGGTGCCCTGAATGCTGTCCGCCTTGTGCGGCCCACGCAGCCCATACAGAGTGAGGCTGTACAGGGTCCCAGGATGCAGGTCCCGAAGCACAGCTGAGCGCTGCGTCCCCGGCACCATCAACTCTCGCTGCAGCAGAGGACGGAGATGCGGCTCCAGGGTGCTTGGTGAGGGGACCCCAAAGCGTATTAGGAAGGTGTCAAAGGAACCAAGCGGGGCCTCCCAGTTCAGCCGCAGAGAACTAGTGGTCATGTCCGTCACTGACAGCTGGGACAGGCGGGGCCCCGGGTCCCCTGGGGTCTGACCAGCAGGAACTGGACCTGTGGGAAGTGGGTAGGAGAAAAAGGTCTGGAGACACAGATATATGCCAGCCCTAAGGCTTGGAGCACTTCACGTCTGCACCCTTCCCTATTGGTCAGAAGAGTTGGGCTCTTGAGTCAGGTTGGTTCAGTGACCGACTGGGAAGAGAAGGGGCAGTGTAGGGTAGACCTCGACCCTTCCTGGGCGCCTTCCTCATGCCTTCCCTGTGGCAGCCGCTTCTGGATGCCACCTTCCACCCTTCCTAGCCCCCAGACTAGGAAGTTGCAGGCCGGCCCACCTGTGGTACCCTCTGCAGAGACAGGCCCATGGCGCATCTCTTCACGGAGGCCATAGAGGAAGAACTTGTAGGAGGTGCTGGGCTCCAGGCCTGAGATGAGGACCTTGTCCTGGTGTCCATCAACAAGCAGGGCATGGGGCTGTCCCTCTGTGTCCTGGTACTGGATCACAAAGGAGTCAAAGGGGCCACGGGCCACACCCCAGGAGAGGCGCAGGGAATCTGGGGTTGCCTCCGTCACTCTCAGCATCCCCAGGCGGGGAGCTTCAGGGGCTTCAGTGGGGCTTGGGGTTGACATGTCCTCTTCTGGGGCTGCATGGGAGAAACCAGGGTAGGATCTTCACAGGGTGCTGGGCGCCTGCCCTGCCCATTCTGTCCCCTTCAAAGGAAGGGTTTGAGGCTGGCCTGGGATGAAGACACTTCACAGTGCAGGCAGGTAGCCCAAGCGAGGAGAGGGAGGGAGCAGACATCTTCTAGAACCTTCCAGTTCTTGAATTTGTTTTACCCCTGCTTTGGCGGTACCTCCTGACACCCAGGAGGGCCTCTCTGAGCCCAGCCCCAGGATCTCCAGCCTGGGAAGCTACTGTGCCTGTTGGTCCCTCCTCAGCTGCTTGCTGTTTCGGGACCAGAGACTCCCTGCCCGTTTCCAGTGCCTGGCGCATCAACCCCCTCAGCAGTGGCCCCTCAGGCTCTGCCCTGGCCCTGCCCTTAGCGCCTGTGCTCAGTGCTTCTGAGAGCGGCTGAGGGTGGCACCACCGGCTGGGGTGGCTGGTGTACGTGCCTGGCAAGTCACACTCGTGCCCTTGGCCTGGCCAATCTGACGTGGGTGTCAGTGGCCTCTGCCCATTGGATTTCCCAGTGATTTTCCATTTGAGACACATCCCTGGCTCCCGAGAACGGGGCGGGGTGTGTGTGTGTGTGTGTGTGTGCACGCGCGCACACCTAGGCAGCACGGGGATAGAGCCGTTCTAACAGGGTAGTGGGGAGCAGCAGGTGGTAGGGATGACTGGGGTAGGGAGGGCAGGGAGCCCGCAAGGTCTTTTCTTGCTGCCTGACCCAGCTCCTGTTCTCTCAAATGACTGATCAGCCCCAGGGGTGGGCACAGGTTCTCCCTTCTCTGTCTCTGGACAGGCCCCTGCCCTTCCCACCCATCCTCTCTGGCCAATCTCTTTGTCGTCAGACTCCTCAGGCCTGTGGTCAGGCAGGGCAGCTCACCTGTCACTCCAAGGGTAGAGACAGGCCCCAGGCGCTTTCCTCCAGCCAGCCCATAGAGCAGAAACTTGTACTTCCGGCGTGGCTGCAGACCCTCTATGGTGACCTTGTTCTGGTCTGCAGCCACAACCACTGTCTGGGGCTGCCCATCCCTGTCTCTGTACTGGACCAGGAAGGAGTCAAATGGGCCCTGGGCCACTGTCCACGAGAGGTGCAGAGAGTCAGAGGTCTCTCCTGTCACTGTCAGTTCACCGAGGCGGGGCTGCGGTGTCTTCTCCAGGGGAGCTGAGGGAGAATGGGATGATTCAGGTTGGCATCTCCAGCCTTGGAGACTCTGGATGTGTGGCCTCAGGGACAGACACCTGAGGACGCCAGGCCTGCGTGGTCCTGCTGTGGCGGAGTGAGGGAGAGCCGCCTTGTCTCTGGAGGCACTGCCCAGCCCTTTCCTGCCTGGCGCCCGCTTGCTGTGGTCAGGTCACAGAGGGTCACAGTGAGAGAGGGCTAGCAGTGGGCACAGACTGGTCTTCATTTCCTCTGGGCAGGGCTGTGGCCAGAACTGAGGCCCCTGGGGGCATCTGAGTGCCAGAGAGATACTCTCGAGTGGGGAGAGCTCCCCTCAGCCTGGGGCTGCCCCCCATCTCCTACACAGTCCAGAATTAATATCCCGGGACCAGGTGGGGCAGAGAGACGACCTGCCCATGTGAGGGTGGCAGCTGACAAGCCTGTAGAATGAAGGTTTGGGGAAGAACTATGGTATCTGGGGCTCCAGCCCCTGATGTCTGCCTGGGGTGACTGACTCACGGACCTGGGAGTGGGGTAAGGGTCATGGACCCACTCCACCCCTTCCTTGGGGGCTGACTCATGGGCACAAAAACACCAGATTTTTCCATCATCTTCTGCAGCCTGGCCTTCCCGTCTCATAGCTCAGGGTTGGGAGGAAGAGGACATGGGTGTCAGCTACCGGTTGCCGGCACAGTGGGGAGTGGGCCACTGGTTGCCGGCACAGTGGGAAGGCCGTGGTGCAGATGAGGTGGCTCAACCATGTCGTGGCTGCCCAAGACTGGATTTGGGTTTGAACCCCGGTTAACCAAGCCTAAAAGCTCCTTCTCCTTGACAGTCATCAGGGAAGGAAGGAGACGGTGAGTATAAAAGGCTCAGACTGTGCCCAGTCCAAGGCAGGACTGGCCTGGCCTTTCTGTAAAGGCCTTTCCTCTTAGGCTGAGGACAGGACAAGTCTCTGGAAGGCCCTGGGGATGGGAGCTGTGCCAGAGTGGGAGGCAGGGCCCGGGCTCACCTGTGGTGCCCTCCCCTCCACAGAGGCGGGGTTGGGGTCGGGCTCACCTGTGGTGCCCTCCCCTCCGCAGAGGCGGGGCTGGGACTCACCTGTGGTGCCCTCCACAGAGGCGGGGCCCAGCCGTTTGCGGCCTGCTAGGCCATAGAGCAGAAACTTGTATTTCCTATTGGGCTCCAGGCCGGGGATAGTGACCTCATGCTGGTCTGCTGCCACCGGCACCACCTGGAGCTGCCCTCCCCTGTCCTTGTACTGGACTAGGAAGGAGTCGAACTCGCCCTCGGGGACAGTCCAGGAGAGACCCACGGAGTTCTGGGTCACGTCTGTCATCGTCAGCTCCCCAAGACGAGGAAGGAGCTTTGTGTCTGCGGATGGAGAGGAGAGGAAGCCACTTAGACTGTGTAGTGTACATACCGCAGCGCAGGGGACAGGGACTGGGGTGGGGGCAGCTGGGGCCCTGCTCTTGGTGGTCAGAGGGGGCGATCGGGCCGCGCTCGGGATAAAAGAGCCTCCAGGAAAGGAGGCAAGTGTGCCCGCCCAGTGATGAGGGAGAAGGACCGAGTGAAGGTCTGAATTTGGGTGGACCTCACAAAGAAATGGGTCACCAAACTCCAAGGTCTGGAATGTGGGGCACAGAAACATGAAATTCCAACAGTCGCCACAAGGGGGCAAAGGGTGCTGGGGGTTGCAGGGTCCGCAGTGTTGGGCCCTCACTCACCAGTTTTTGCATCTACGGAAACAGGGCCATGGCGCTTTCCACCCTGGAGTCCAAAGAGGAGAAACTTGTACTTGCGGGCTGGGTCCAAACCTGAGATGGTGACCTCACTCAGGTCTCTGCTCACGGGTACTGTCTGGGGCTGCCCCTGGGCATCCTTGTACTGGACGAGAAAGGAGTCGAAGGGGCCCTGGGCCACAGTCCAAGACAGGCGCACAGTACTGGAAGTCACATCTGCCACAGCCAGATCCCCCAGGCGGAGCTCTAGGGGGGGCTCTGTGGGCAGGGGCGCTGCAACAGAGCAGAGGAGGCTAAGGGGTACAGGCAGAACCCGCTGAGGGGACCAGGCTGCCCCCAGGCTGAAGAACAGCTTCTACCCCCTGACCCCAGCCATAGGCAACGGCAGCTGCAGGCAGCTCACACCCAGGAGCCCCTGAACCGCCTATGGCTGGCACAGTGGCTCTCAACCTGTAGGTCGCGATCCCTTTAGCAACCATTTATCTCTAAAAATATTTACATTATGACTCATAACAGTAGCAAAATTAGCTGGGTGGTGATGGCACACCTTTAATTGGGAGGACGCAGAGGAATGCAGATCTCTGTGAGTTTGAGGCCAGCCTGGTCTACAGAGAGAGTTTCAGGACAGCCAGGGTTACACAGTGAAACCCTGTCTTTTTTTTTTTTTTTTTTTTGGTTTTTCGAGGCAGGGTTTCTCTGTAGCTTTGGTGCCTGTCCCGGAACTAGCTCTTGTAGACCAGGCTGGCCTCGAACTCAGAGATCCGCCTGCCTCTGCCTCCCAAGTGCTGGGATTAAAGGCGTGCGCCACCACGCCCGGCTGAAACCCTGTCTTGAAAGGCCAAAATATAAAACAAAATAAGTAGCAAAATTACAGTTGTGAAGTAGTAATGAAAATAATTTCATGATTGGGGTCACCACAACATGAGGAACTGTATCGAAAGGTTGTAGTACAGACTGGAGAGATGGCTCAGTGGTTAAGAGCACTGGCTACTCTTCCAGAGGTCCTGAGTTCAATTCCCAACATCCACATGGTGGCTCATAGCCATCTGTAGTGGGATAGGTGGCCTCTTCTAGTGTGCAGGCATATATGTAAGCAAAGTACTTTTTTTTTTTTTTTTTTTTTGGTTTTCTTGAGATAGGGTTTCTCTGTAGTTTTGGAACCTGACCTAGAACTCGCTCTGTAGACCAGACTGGTCTCAAACTCACAGAGATCCACCTGCCTCTGCCTCCCGAGTGCTGGGATTAAAGGTGTGCGCCAATACGGCCTGGCCATAAATAAACGTTTAAAAAACAAATAAAAGGTCACAACACCAGGAAGGTTGAGAACCTCTGATTTAGCAGACGCCATTGTGATTGTTCCCCCCCTGCTGGAGCTGCCACTGTGTTAAAAAATGCTTGTAAAACCCCACAGTCCAAAGCTGGGCGGTGGTGGCACACGCCTTTAATCCCAGCACTCGGGAGGCAGAGGCAGGCGGATCTCTGTGAGTTCAAGGCCAGCCTGGTCTGCAAGAGCTAGTTCCAGGACAGGAACCAAAAAAGGTACGGAGAAACCCTGTCTCAAAAAATCAAAAAAACAAAACAAAACAAAATAAAACAAAACAAAACAAAAAAACCAAAAAAACCCACAGTCCAGCTGGAGGTGATTCAGACCCAAGTATCCCAGATCCGGAGCCTGTTGTGAAACACCAAATACCCAGAGAGGGAGCCAAGGTGGGAGGAATGAGTGGGGTTCTGGAGCCGGGGAAGGAGGGACCGCGAGGACAGCTCCGAGGACGGCTGCGCGACCCTCCCTGCATTCTAGGTGAGGGAGTCAGAAGCTCAGTGAAGCCCCAGAGACAGCTGGGAAGAAAGGGGGAGCAGAGGGCAGGGCGGAGAAGAGAGGAGCCGTGGAAGGCAAGAGCAAACACAGACCCCAGCCACACTCACCCGTCACGCCCACAGTGGACACGGGGCCCACACGCTGACCATCATGGAGTCCATACAGGTTCATCTTGTACTTGCGCCCAGGCTCCAGGTCTCTCACGATGGCCTCCCTCTCCTGGCCCCCAACACGCACCACCTGGGGCCGCCCATCACTGTCCTTGTACTGGACAGTGAAGGAGTCAAAGTCTCCCTGGGGGACGGTCCAGGAGAGGCTCAGGGAGTCTGGGGACGATGCTGTGATAGTCAGGTCTCCCAGGAGCGGCTCCTCAGGGGGCTCTGGGGCCTCTGTGCTGGGCTCTGTGGGGCTGGGGGTCTCTTCCTCTGCAGCTGAGAAGGAACAGACAGGTGAGCAGGGTCCCCACAGGTGCCCTCAAGTGAGGACAGAGTAGCCACAGTTACCAAGGTGGTTCTGAGGTCGGCTCAGAGAAGCCCACCTTGGGGCTTTGGGGTCCTGATCAGCTGACAGATGGACATCGTGCCCAAGCTCCTGGGTCAGCTGAGGGGACCTAGACACCAGCACAGCAAAGCTGTCTGTGACCCTGCTGCCCAGGGAGACTGGCCAGCCCAGAAGAAGGCACACAAAGGCAGACCTTAGCGTTAGCAACGCAGGTCTGTGGGGCTGAGCAGATCTGGGGTGCTAGCAGCACCCAGACACCGATCCCTACCCAGCTGTCACCAAATAGTTTGAGTGTCCCCCTCCCAGTGGGTCCCACCTTGAGTCTCCCATGTCCACTCACCTGTCACCCCGACAACAGACACGGGGCCCACACGCTGGCCACTGTGGATGCCATACAGGTTCATCTTGTACTTGTGGTCTGGCTCCAGGCCGGGGATGGTGACCTGGTCCTCGTGCCCTGGCACCCGCACCACCTTGGGCTGCCCATCCCCGTTCTTGTACTGGATCACGAATTGGTCAAACTGTCCTTCGGGGACTGCCCAGGAGAGGCTCAGGGAGTCAGGAGTGGCGTCTGTCACGGTCAGCTCTCCTAGACGTGGCTTCTTAGGAGGAGGCTCAGGAGTTGTGGTGGGCACCAGCTGTGTGGTCGTAACTTCCTCCTCTGGAGCTGAACACACAAACACACAAATTCAGGTCTTCTCTGTGCTCAGTTAAAATATAAAGAAACATTTATTAAAAACAAAGTTCTCAGCCACAGTTTGACCACCGCTTGCCTTTTCTGTTCTTTCTACACCGCCATTCCTAGCATCCCGCCCAGACACCTGCCAACACCCATGTGACTGCTCCCCTCTCTTTTGAACATGCTCCACAGAGCCACTGCCCTGGGCCTCCCTGCCCTGGCTCTCCTTGCTGTCTGCTTCCTCCCTCGCTGGACTCAGATCTTTACCCCAGCCAGGTCTGGAAACCTCCTCCCTGAGGCTGCGTCCCAGCTGCTACTGAGCTCAGTGCACTCCAGACTCTCGCTGTGTCCCTCTTGGGTGCCTCACACTCCCCCACCCACCTCTTCTATCATAGAACCTGGGCCACCATCTCCTCTCTCTTGGGTGTTGACCCCGGTCTGACCTCCCTGCCTTCAGGCTCACTTCACCTCTCCCCGCTAAGAAGTTGTGCTTCATGAGGAGGCCAGGCTTTGAACGAGGACTTCCAACGGCAGCAAGGAACTAGACGCCCAGTCCTGTGTGGAATCCCGGGCTTCTGAGCGGCCCCCGCCTCTCCATCAACCTTTCAAGACCACCCTGCATTCCAGAGGACATCTCACAAAATCTCTGTTCCTCGCGGACCAACCTCTTTCTAGCCTTCTGTTCTTTACACAGCGGGGACATTGACCTATAACTGTTCTCTCTGCCCTGTCACCAAGCCAACGCTTGTTTGACCTCAGGTTTCAGTGGCCTTATGAGAATTGGTTTAGATGTCCCCTCAGGTACTGTTCTGGCCCCTAGGGGTCCCATGTTCTGGGCCCTTGGCAGAACTTAGGCCTTCTGCCTGTCACCCTGACTGTGAAGTCCATGCTAACACTGCTGGTTTTTCAAAGCCTCAGCCTGACGGAGACCAGCAGCTCAGACTCCTGTGGTCTGTCAGGCTCTGTCAGCTCAGAGCAGTCCTAGAACAGCTCTGTCTTATGTAATCACACCAAACATAGACAGTGGCACAGAACACAGACACCAGACAAGGCCACCTGGTACCAGGATGGCAAGCTTGGAATCCTATGCCCACAAAGACACGCTCGACCATTTGCTACAAAACAACCAAACAGCCCTCGTCCAGGTAGTGAGTGATTTCTGCCTCTTCCTCTGGCTTCGTGGGCCCGCAAAACACCTTCCCCAGACAGAGCTCAGCAAACTCACGAGTGATGGAGGCTCTACGGGCAGCATCGATCAGAGCTGAACTCCCCTTGCTAAGGCTTCTGTACCCCCAACTAAATTTGCAGCTGCTCTCTAACCCCAGAGTCCCCCATAGCCCAGCACCCCCAAGTGTTGACCCATAGTTCATTCCAGGTGAGCCTTGGGGAGGTTGGCTCCCCAGCTGACAGCCCCACAGTCCCCAGATCAGGGAACGGAGGCATGTGAATGAGAGTTTACAATGGAAGGAAGGGAGGAAAGAAGGAAGAAGGAGGGAGGAAGGGGGGATTGAAGTTAGGAAGGAAGAGGGAAGAAAGAAGGAAGGAAGGAAGGAAGGAAGGAAGGAAGGAAGGAAGGAAGGAAGGAAGGAAGGAAGGAAGGAGAGAAAAAAAGGAAAAAGGGCTTGAAGTGGTTTGTACATATGCAGACTCCATTCTGTATTCCCGTCCACTTCTCCGGGCCAGAGAACTTCACAGGGCTAGAGCCGCTCTGTGAGGAGCGCTGCTAGCACATCCCAGAGAAGGGCTGACAACTCTGCTGTGGGCTTTGCTGCTCCGGGCTGATCCATGAACCAGCAGCATTTTTCCCAGGATCTCCTTAGAAACAGGCTCTGGCCAGGCCATGCTGGTGCACGCCTTTAATGCCAGCACTTGGGAGGCAGAGGCAGATGGATCTCTGTGAGTTCAAGGCCAGCCTAGTCTACAAGAGCTAGTTCCAGGACAGCTACGATTGTTACACAGAGAGACCTCGTCTTGAAAAGACAACCAACAAAAAAGAAGCAGGCTCTGGATACATTGCTGGGTCTGAAGATGATTGGGGAGATGTTGGACATGCCAGGCAGCTTTGGTGCACAGTACAGGTGTTTCCATGATGATGGCTGGAAAAGGAGTGGTGTGGGGCTGGTTTTCCCCCAGAGGCACAGCTAACACTCACCTGTCACGCCCACGGTGGACACGGGGCCCACACGCTGACCATCATGGAGTCCATACAGGTTCATCTTGTATTTGCGCCCAGGCTCCAGGTCTCTCACGATGGCCTCCCTCTCCTGGCCCCCAACACGCACCACCTGGGGCCGCCCATCACTGTCCTTGTACTGGACAGTGAAGGAGTCAAAGTCTCCCTGGGGGACGGTCCAGGAGAGGCTCAGGGAGTCTGGGGATGATGCTGTGACAGTCAGGTCTCCCAGGAGCGGCTCCTCAGGGGGCTCTGGGGCCTCTGTGCTGGGCTCTGTGGGGCTGGGGGTCTCTTCCTCTGCAGCTGAGAAGGGGACAGACAGGTGAGCAGGGTGTCCGCAGGTGTCCTTGGTTCTTGAGGAGGAGCTATGGCTACCAGGGAGGTCCCAATGCCAGTTCAAAGGCAACCCCCTTGGGGCCTAATGGCCCTGGTCAGCTGACAGCTCGCCAACATGCCCAAGCTCCTGGGTCAGCTGAGGGGACCTGGACACCAGCACAGCAAAGGTCTTAATGTCCCCACCCCCTGCACAGGGGAGATACGCCAGCTCCAGGGAGAGGCACATAGGCCATAGCCCCGGCCACAGAAGGTCTGGGGTATTAGCCAGTCCCAGGCCACTGACCCCCACCCAGAGCAGATGGTCTCTCTCCTAGTGAATCCTAGGCTCCCATGTCTACTCACCTGTCACCCCGACAACAGACACGGGGCCCACACGCTGGCCACTGTGGATGCCATACAGGTTCATCTTGTACTTGTGGTCTGGCTCCAGGCCGGGGATGGTGACCTGGTCCTCGTGCCCTGGCACCCGCACCACCTTGGGCTGCCCATCCCCGTTCTTGTACTGGATCACGAATTGGTCAAACTGTCCTTCGGGGACTGTCCAGGAGAGGCTCAGGGAGTCAGGGGTGGTGTCTGTCACAGTCAGCTCGCCCAGGATGGATTTCTTAGGGGTTGTGGTTGGCACCGGCTGTGTGGTCATGGTCTCCTCCTCTGGATCTGGACACACACACAGAGGGACAGGCTATGTCTTCCCTGTCCTCAGTATCCATACAAAGGGGCTTTTATAAATAGGAAGCTCCGAAGACTTCTGGCGGAAGTGACACTGGCCGCAGAGATCACTATGTGTCTTCTCCGTGCCTTCTGCACTGCCATTCCTGGCACCCCGCCTAGGTTTTCCCCCCTCTATCCACCACACGACTTCTCCCCTTCCTCTACCCTCTACCATGTGTGGGCAGGCCCCACAAAGCCACTGCCCTGGCCTTCCCTGCGCTGGATCCCTTTGTCATTTCCTTCCTCACCGGCTTCAGGACTTTGCTCAGAACAGGCTTGGAACACGGCGCTAGACACCTGACCCGCCCCCTCACAGATGCCCTCATTTGGGATGAGTTGTTGGAGGTCTCTGGCTGGAGACAGCTGACACTCAGCTCCCCAGTGTCCAGGTCAGGGTTTGGGATGAGTTGTTGGAGGTCTCTGGCTGGAGACAGCTGACACTCAGCTCCCCAGTGTCCAGGACGGGGGACAGGGTTCTTTGTGGAAGGAATGAGTTGATGCATGGGAATAAAGTTGAAAATTGCAACAATAAACAAATAAATAAAAATGAAATGAATAAAGTTGGTTTTTAGGTGCATGGTGGGAATGCTAGCCTCCTCGCTGTTCCCTCGTGGGTGGATGCACCCTGCACAGACAGAGCCTCTGTGAGGAGCCAGAGGCAGTCACGGGCTCAGCAACAAGTTCCGAGGCTGTGCCTCGGCTGTGGGGTTTTTACCACCAGCACGGTTCTCGGGGTCCTGTGAGGGACAGAATAATAGGTTCTGGAGGCACGGCTGGGTCTGGTCTGGTTGGTAGGTGGCTGTTTCCTCTCGTCTAAGGCATGTCCTCAAGTCTCTCTCAGGAAGTTCCTGAAGCTTAGAAGGCTTACAAGGCCTCAGCATGGCCACAGAAGCATGAATGTAGAGAGGAGAGATTCTCAGCAGGCATACGCTGAGCAGGAGCTCAGGAGAGCACCGTGAGCTGTAACCGTGCTGGAGTTGGGTTTGCGCAGTGCGGCTGCCTCTGAGCTATCCACACTCCTGCAAAGATCTCCACGTTCCCGCAAGTGACCCAGGTGAACACATTACAGAGCTAGATGTGGCTGGGGTTGTTGCTTGGCATGAATAGATAGATGTTCAGGTCTCCTCAAGAAAGTCAGCCAACATGATTGGCATTGGGATATGAACTAACAGAAGCAAAGGCAAGCTAGGGAGGAGAGGGGACATGACCATGGCAACAGATACTGAGGCCAGCATCTAGGGTCTGTAGGGTGACCTGGATACGGCCACCTCTTTCATGTGCTATGGGACGGTGAGCCTTCTTGCTGCAACGATGGCTTCATGCTCCCTGCTATAGGAGATTGCATATGCAATCCAAGCCAGGCCACCTGAGAATGTCCAAGTGAGGATCTTGGGGTGTCCATTTTCCTAAACTGGATATGGTTGATGAGTGGGTTATACTACACAAATATAAGAATGTCTCCAAAACAGCAAATGGACTAGAGGGTGCATTCCAGTCCCTAAGAGTAGCATGGAGAGACGAGATGACAAGCAAGCTATGGTGGCCACTGTGTGGCCTTTGCTGTGGGCAAAGAATTTAAACAGAAACTCAGCTACCTTCTTAGAAAGAACTTGCCCACATGAGAGAGGAATTGCAGCGGTGGAGGGTCATAGGGATGCGATCTGCTCATTGGCCTCTGGGTTGGGGAAGGGGAAGTAGAGACAAGAAGATGAGACGGGGTATCTGCTCGCTGTGTCCTAGAGCTGGCAGGTTGCAAGGTAAAGAGAGTGCAGGTTAAACACACTTTAAAAAGCCCGTCCTAGGATCAAACTATTGGAACCCTTGGTAACTGGGTAACTAAGGGGGAGGGAGGGATGGAAGACTTTATGTCTGGCCAGGAGGAAAAGAGGAGCAAATCCAGGATTCAGATGTAGACAGGGCGTGAGTAACAACTGAGTACGGAAATCTGCGCTGTTCAGGGCACACGCGGTATCTGAGCAGCGTGGACCGGGAAAGGCTTTTAAGCTGAAAATAACGAAGGAGCCTCCCACAGCCTTGCTTGTGCAGCTGTGAAATAGAGGCAGATGGGATTAATCTGAGAGGAGATGGAGAAACTGTCATAACAGCCCATTCCTCTTCGAGACAAAGACTGCATAACCCAAGGCAAAATGGGGAAGATCAATCCCTGGTGAAATGGCCCATATGAGCCACTGGGGACACTTAGTCCCATAAATATAAGGGCTTAAAGACCACAGAGGGGAGAAGGTGTGGGTGGAGGGAACTGGGAATGAGTAGATGCCCAGTTCATGAAATCAGACAAAATCATACTCCCAGGAATGCTAAGAAAGAGATCTGTAGCCAGATGTGATGTTATGTGCCTTTGTCTTCAATCCTGGTGCTGGAGAAGCAGACGCAGGTGGATCCCTGTGAGTCTGAGGCTAGTCTGGTCTATATAGCAAGTTCATGACCAGCCAGAGCTACACAGTGCTTCAGCGACTTGCTGGGACCGGGGTGGGATATGACCTTCATGGCCCAGAATCTCTGGGAGCTCAGAATGACTCTGAATGGTATGTAAACTCTTTATAAAATGCAGAAGCAATTGAGAGGGGGTGAGAGGAAGGAAAGGCAGATTAAAGGATTTGGCCCGGTCACTCAAAGGGAAACGTGACAAGATTAGCGTACAGACAGTTCCCACAAGGAAATGAGCCGAACGCCAAATGCTGTGGTAGCAGCTTTCTGATAGGCTCTACAGCCCAAGCAACAGCTCCCAGAAGACAGAAATCATAGGACAATGCAGATTCCAAAGGTTAAATTTGGGGCTGGAGAGATGACTTAGTGGTTAAGAGCACTGGCTGCTCTTCCAGAGGTCCTGCGCTCAATTCCCAGCCACCACAAGGTGACTCACAGCCATCTGTAATGGGGTCAGGCTCCTTCTGGTGCGCATGAAGACAGAACACTCAGATGTAACATACATGAATGAACAAAAGGTTGAACTTGACCTAGGGGAGGACAATTATCACCTCCAGAGCGTGCATGCACTTTTCTCCCTGCGAGAAAGTATGGATCCATGTGAGGGACAGAGATTAAAGGCCACATGATGGCTGGGAGCCTGTCGGAACTGGAGACCCAGCTCCAGTGGCAGGCGCGGTAGGTTAGAGTGCATGGGCCTAGCCGGGTCCTTCAGGACCATCCAGGGCAAAGAGATACACAGTGTTCGTAAAGAAACAGCAGCATCCTGTGTGAGGAGGAGGATGGTTCGTGGAAAGCATCTCTATTATGGGAGGCTAACAGGACAATGCACACTCCGTCTATGCCCTGTATTCAATTCCCTCTCTCGGGACAACAGCTGATGGAGACAATGGGATCTTTGTGTGCCGTCCTGAGCGTTGGCGATGTTTCTTTACTGGTAGCACCTTTGCTCTGGACCCCAAGGCCAGTTCTGCGTTCATTTGGAATGGCTAACCACAGATCTTCAGAGCACCCCAGGGCTGTCTTCATAGCCCTACATTTTGTCATGGGATGGGTCTGGGACCCTGCATTGTTATTCTGTCCACCTCTGGGAAAGCATTTGATGACAGAGATGGCATCATGCTAATCTCTGAATATTTTAAGTATCTGTAAAATCATCTGAAGAACAGGAAGGAATGAATTAAAGAGCCTAAAGGAAGGTGCCCTCCATGAATGGGAGGGGGCACTGCCAGAGCTATAAGGTTGTGTAAGGGTCTGATGTGAGGAGTGGGCTGATTCTATGAGTTCTTCAGGCTAAGGAGGCCCCTGAGACCCCACAAAACATAAAGCTATAGAAAACGCTGTTGGTTGCAACACTAAACTCACTGGTGAATCCCTATTGCGGAAGACCCTGCACACTTGCTGCACGCTGCACACTTGCTGCAGAACATGGAGAAATCAGACTGAGACTCCATTGGAAGCTCCCTTCTTTTGGCTGGCATTTGTATTCCTGACAGGCACCATGCAGGCTGATGTGGGAAATCCTTACCAACAGTCCTGCTTGTCTACAAACCCCGAATACTAGAGAACCATCAATGCAGGCAAGATGAGACCCCTGTAACAATGTGTCACAAGCATTATGGGCACAATAATTAGACTTAAAGTCTGCTTCCCGGGAGGGAACTCACGTCTTGTGCTGTAAGCCAGGGCGAAAGCCTGGGGCTGGAGAAGACATAGGCTCTGATGAGGAGGCAACAACTGCTGCTTTATTAGATGGATATGATACACCTGTCGGATTCCCTTCTAAACATCCGTGTCTGCATCCGTGGATTGTGGCTGCTACCAACACCAATTAATCATGCAAGGAAACTTATTCCTTGCAGTTAGAGGTATACCGTATACCATGAGGTCTCATAACTGGTGAAATTACTGTCCCTAGACAGTGGCTATGTCGTCATGGTCCAATACTCAGCAAAAGAAGAATGAAAATAACGAAGCATTTCTATCCTCTACTCCCAAGGCTCAGGGAACACTGCAGAAAGCAGAAAAATCTAAAAGCCAGAGGAAGGAACACAGCATTGTGCTGCTGTTTCTCGAGACCTGAAGCATTCCCTATTGAAGAAAAGCTCAGTAGAACTCAGGAAGTGGCCAGGTATGGTGTTGTGTGCCTTTAATTCCAGCTCTGGAGAGGCAAAGGCAGACAGATCTCTGTGAGTTCCAGGTCAACCCGGTCTACAGAGTGAATCACAAGACAGCATAGCATGGCTATATACAGAGGCCCTGTTTCAAAAACAAAACACCTGGGAAGCAATGGGAGCTTAAAAGGCTCAGGAAGCAACTCACAAGTCTCAGGAAGCTCCTGAAACTTACAAAGTTCACAATGTCTGTCCCAACATTAGCTAAACATTAGCAGCTCCTTGCAGGAGAGCTAGAGAAGGCTCCAAAAATAGATCTTTCCTGAGCCATTGTCCACATTGAGGTCAGCTTTTATGTAATACATCTGCATTTGAGTCACCCATGTTTCTGCAAGTAAACCTTCACCCATATTCTTATAAGTAACTCTATCGAACTCATGATTCAGTATGCCAGACTTGTGTGGAATACCTTGCTTGTTGCTAGTGTCCTATGTAGACTGAGCAGCCTTTAATATATATGATATCTATATCTATATCTATCTATATATATATCAACCTCCAGAAAAGTGAGGTGCTCACACACTCACACAGCCTTGCTACTTTGAGAACAAGAGTTACCACAAAGATGGCAGAAGGAGGAATGAGAATGAGTCAACCCGCACAGACCCATCTGACATTCACTCACCCGTCATGCCCACGGTGGACACAGGGCCCACACGCTGGCCATCATGGAGTCCATACAGGTTCATCTTGTATTTGCGCCCAGGCTCCAGGTCTCTCACGATGGCCTCCCTCTCCTGGCCCCCAACACGCACCACCTGGGGCCGCCCATCACTGTCCTTGTACTGCACAGTGAAGGAGTCAAAGTCTCCCTGGGGGACGGTCCAGGAGAGGCTCAGGGAGTCTGGGGACGATGCTGTGACAGTCAGGTCTCCCAGGAGCGGCTCCTCAGGGGGCTCTGGGGCCTCTGTGCTGGGCTCTGTGGGGCTGGGGGTCTCTTCCTCTGCAGCTGAGAAGGGGACAGACAGGTGAGCAGGGTCCTAGCAGGTGTCCTTTGCTCTTGGAGAGGAGGTATGGCTACCAGGAGGTCCCAATGCCAGTTTAGAGATAGCCCCCTCTTGGAGTCCGGTGTCCCTGGTTGACTGATAGCTGGCCAACACGCCCAAGCTCCTGGGTCAGCTGAGGGGACCTGGACACCAGCACATCAAAGATCTTGGTGGCCCTGTCACGAGGAAGATCCACCAACCCCAGGGGAAGACAGACAGGCTGCCACAGTCTTACTCACAGCCAGCCTGTGGTACTGAGTAGTTCTTGGCCATTGATTTCCCAGTTACTAGTCACCAAAGAACAGTAGGTTCCACTTCCTGATGGGTCCCACCCTGGTCTCCCACAGTCCACTTACCTGTCACCCCGACAACAGACACGGGGCCCACACGCTGGCCACTGTGGATGCCATACAGGTTCATCTTGTACTTGTGGTCTGGCTCCAGGCCGGGGATGGTGACCTGGTCCTCGTGCCCTGGCACCCGTACCACCTTGGGCTGCCCATCCCCGTTCTTGTACTGGATCACGAATTGGTCAAACTGTCCTTCGGGGACTGTCCAGGAGAGGCTCAGGGAGTCAGGGGTGGCGTCTGTCACAGTCAGCTCGCCCAGGATGGGTTTCTTAGGGGTTGTGGTTGGCACCGGCTGTGTGGTCATGGTCTCCTCCTCTGGATCTGGACACACACACAGGAACAGTTAGGTCTTCTCTGTCCTTACTTTCTGAGTAAAGGACGATTTATAAAAGCAAAGCCTAGCTGGGTGTGGTGGCACACACCTTAAACCTAGTGCTGGGTAGAAGCAGGTGAATCTCTGTGAGTTCAAGGCCAGCCTGGTCTGCCAGGGCTACGAAGTGAGACCTTGTCTCAAAACATAATAATGACGATTTAAAAAGTAATAATAAAAATTGAAAAAAATGAGTTTTTAAAAAAATAGCAAACACACTGGCCTCAGTGGCTCCCCCATACCTTTCCGCCCTTTCCACGCTGCCACCCCGAGCACCCCACCTCAACTGTCCCTCTCCTTCCAGCTGCTAACACCACTGACCTCGTCCCTCCCTCCGCATCAGCTTTTTCATGGCCGCATGGCCACTACTCGGAGCCTCTCTGAGACTGCTCTCCTTGTAATCTCCCTCACTAGGCTCTGATCTCTGTCCCCAGTCTGACCGTGGACCTGCCTCAACCCAGCTGCCTCCAGACTCAGAGTGTCCCAGACTTTTGTTAGAGCCTTCCTAGCCGCCTCAGCCACCGGCCCGGAACCCGGGGATGGGCTACCATCTCCCACGACCCAGCCCTCCCCTCCTTACGCCCTCCTTGTCTTGCTCAGCCTTGCAGCCCAGCTGTGCATAGACCCATCTTTTGACCCAAATGCCAGCATTCTACACAGAACCAGACTTCCTGAGCTGCCCCCAGTGTATCCTAAGACCGCCTGAGGACATCTCATGAAATCCTTTGGTTTCCTCTGGACCATACTTTTTCTAGCCTGCTGGTCTCTGCGCTAGGTCGGATTTACTCTTCCTAAAGCTGCTCCCAAACTCGTGCCTCTTAGGCTTCAGGTCTGGGAGGTTCCCTGTGAGCAGGCTGGCTTAGGTGTCCTCTGTTAGGTCCCACCTGTCCCCAGGCTTCTCCACCAAGCTCATGTTTGTTTGGCTGTGAACCAACCCATCATTCAGGAGCCCATCAATTTCCCAGGCTTAAGGTTCCCCATTGATGCAGTCTGCACCTGCACTTTGTTGATACACTGGAGGTGTGTACAGTTAAGACCGCATCCCAGCATCCTCTCACTGTTTCCATGGTGACGGAGCCTCTGTGAGGACTCATGGAGGCAGGAAGACTGCTGGACCACACATTCCCATGGAGCGCCAACTCCTTGGCTGTGAGGAGCCGTGCTGGCCCTCAGATACCTAGCCATGAAATGACGGTCCCTAGGGTGGTTGGGGCAGGAGGAGGTGGACCCGTAAGAGGTGTGGCCTGGTGGAAGCCCTGGAAGAGGCAGTGAGGCTGGGCGCTCCCCCTTTCCTCTGGCCTGCTGTGATGTGCTAGTCTATAACACTATAACAGGCTCTGAAGGAACAGGGCAGCCCACCAAAAACCGAGCCAAAGCAAAACTTTTATCAGTTGGTTATATCAGGTTCTTTTTGCTTTCGAGACAGGGTTTCTCTCTGTAGCTTTGGAGCCTGTCCCTGGAACTCGCTCTCCCTCTGCCTGCCAGCGCCGCAGCTGCCTGGCTATACCAGGTTCTTATCACCAGAGTGAAGCTAATGCTGTATCTCGATAAGAATGCAGGCTAGAAGACCCAGGATGGCCCTACTGTACCCCGACCTGTGCTGAGGGAAGTCCCTGATGGTTAAGAGCAGAGGCTTCCACGAAGTTGGTTGCAAGGGGACAATTTCTGAATCCAGGTCAATGTACCCAGGATGGACACGGTCCAACCCCCACAGTACTTCTGTCCCCCAGCATCTACCACCTGGGTCACCCATCCGAGGCTCAGGGAGTCTGGGGAGGACCTTGCGGTCACTGGATCCCTCTGAAGTAGCCTCTGGGGTTTCTGGAGCTTCCGGGCAGGGATCTCTTTCTCAGAGTCCTCTGACCTGAGAGAAGACTTGGGACCATGCAGATGTTAAGGACATCCAGCAGATAAACTTCCTCAAGCAGAAACCTGGGCTCATGTGGCCTCACAGTGGCCCTCTGGTCACCACAGACTGGAGGGCCCCGCTGTCCTGTCTTAGTCAGGCTGCCCTGCCACACACCTTCAGGATGCAACTAGGCCGTGCGTGTCAGGAGCCAAAATACTGCTCATTTCCTTTGCCCCAATAATCCCATTTCTGGGCACTTATCCTAAGAAAATTATTAAGAGCAGGAAAAAGTTACAGCATGGAAGAATTTATAATGAGATTATTCATGACAGCAAAATGTGTCAGGACTCAAACGACCCGTAACAGATGATCAGTTTTGTTACAGGGCTTTCACCAGAGAGCATCGGATAACCATTAAAATGATGATTAATGCGGTCACAAGGTAAATGACTACCACCAACTGGCGCTCAGAAAAGCAGGGGCCTGCTGCATGGGAGCACTCAGACGCTGCATGGGAGCACTCAGACGCTGCATGGGAACATTCAGACGCCGCATGGGAGCACCCGATGCTGCATGAGAGAACTCAGATGCTGCATGCAGAAAGCAGAGGGGGGCACTTACGCCATTGGTTTTTGGATTGGTTTTGTTTGGGGGGTACTTACACCGTTGGCTTTTGGTTTGGTTTCATTAGGGGAGCAGTTAAACCATTGGCTTTGGGTTTGGTTTTGCTGGTGGTGGGGGTGCTAGACATGGAAGCCACCAGGGCTTCACATAGGATGGTCAAGAGCTCACAGTTACTAATGGCGGCTGTTGGGTCAAAGCCAGACCGAGCTTTTGTTCTCTAGTTTTCCAGCT
This sequence comes from Chionomys nivalis, assembly GCF_950005125.1. Classification (NCBI taxonomy): domain Eukaryota; kingdom Metazoa; phylum Chordata; class Mammalia; order Rodentia; family Cricetidae; genus Chionomys; species Chionomys nivalis. The sequence goes on along the minus strand of NC_080104.1, from coordinate 61,901,651 downwards.
TTGCTCGTGGCTGCCACGTTCTTCACACCACAAAAAATGCAGGCTTGAGAAGGAGTCATTGACTCGGAACATTGATGGGTGATGGGAGATGGGAAGGGGCAGTGATGCAGATGGAGAGGGAGGGCAAGGACATGGGGACCGGGGATAAGCCGGCCGCCCTCTCTACTTGCCGTGAGCTGAGAATTGCCCTTATGAGGAGTGACAGGAGGTAAAGAGACAGGAAACAGCCATGGGTGAGGATCGGCAGCTTACCCCAGGCTGCAAACTCTCAGTGGCTCCCCAGTTCTTCCCACACCCCACAACCCTGCAGCCTACAGGACACACGTACAGAAACGAGACCTGTCAAGTCAGGGAGACTGTGAGATATTGATCGCTCCACCTAGATGGCCACCAGGGCACAGGAGACTCACAAGCTGGCCCCTCTGTGGCTGAGTGGCTTAACCCACCCCTCACAGTGTCCCCAAGGATGGGGCCTGAGTGCACCTGTGATTTACCTGTCCCCTTGCTGCTTAGGGACTCGCAGATTTAATTTTCTCATAATTAGAAACGAACAGCGTTGCCAGGGTGACAGGGGAGACAGATGGAGTGCTAAGGGAGAGAGGCTGCATTTTTCTGCTTTTCTGTGATTATAAAAGGAATGCGTGGAGGGAGGGAAAGAAATGCTTGCCGTGTTGGAACATTCACACAATGCAGAACAGATTAAAACAGGAAAAAAAAACAAGGCAACCCAGCAATGTGCAGAACGCCGCATTCCGTCTCTCAAGGCACACCGCCGTGGGCGCCGTGGGCTGCCCCTCATCCTGCTCCCCTGCCTTGCTGGTTATTGTCAACTGGTTGTGATTAGCACCTACGGAATCTTTGGGCTCTGCTGCCCCCTTTTCTCTCCCTCATCTTGGATTTTATTTTTTGAGGGAGGGAAGATTATTCTGACCCACACTTTGGGGGAGTGTTGGTCCATTGGGGAGGGGGTGTGGTGGGACAGCCACATCATGGTGATCAGGAAAGAGGGAAGCAGAATCCAGGAAGGGTCCAAGAAAATGCCCCCAGTTAACTACTTCCTCCACCAAGCGCCCATTCCTACCTCTCACCAGTGCCCAACTGTGCCACACAGCCCTTGTCCATCATGGAACTCAAGTGTGTGTGTGTGTGTCTGTGTCTGTGTGTGTGTGTGTGTGCGCCTGAGAACACGTGTGGCTGTTGCTCCACAGGCATGAACCACTTATTTGGCACAGTCTTTCGCTGGCCACCAGTTTGTCTCAGCTGACTGGCCAGAGAACCCTGGGGAGCTTCCTGCCTTTACCCCGCCAGCTCCGCCATTAAGAGCCTGTACAGCCCTGTCTAGCTCTTTTCCGTGAGTCCTGGGAATCAGACTCGGGTCCTCTGCCTTCACATCAAGGACTTAACTCAGCCTAGAGCTGTGTGTCATTGTTTATTATGATGGGATCTCCCTCTGTAGTCCAGGCTGCTTTTGACATCACAGATCTCTGTGAGTTTGAGGTCAGCCTGGTCCAGGACAGCAAGGGCTATACAGAAAAACACTGTCTCAAACCGTTTTTTATTTTTATCTTTAATCATGTGTTGTGCCTGTCTGTCTCTCTCCTCCTTCAGTGTGTGTGTGTGTGTGTGTGTGTGTGCATATGAAGCCAGAACCATCAGATCCTCCTGGGACTGGAATTACAAGCAGTTGTGAGCTGCCTGACATAGGTGCTGGGACACCAACCGGGTTTCCTTAACTTCTGAGCCACGTGTGTGGTCCCCACGCTAAAGTATCGCCAGGGTACAAATGCTGTTTATGCCATGTAGTCACCCCTAGCTAGGACGCTGTTGAGTTGTTTATCTGTGTATGAGTGTGAATGTGGCTTAAACAAAGACCCCTGCAGCTGAGAAAGAAACCGGGAAAACACTAGAAGGTGGTTTGCTGTGTGAGTCGTTTCCCCTGTTGGAACCACAACAGAGTGAGGAAAGACTGTGAACAAGGCCAAGGCTGTGCAGGAAGAACATGGAAGGAAACCAAATCTTAGCCTTCTGGGATTGGGAAGAGAAGGGGGCCACATAGCCCTGGAAGGAGACACGCCCCGAAAACCCCAGTTCATACTCACCGGTCACGCCCACGGTGGACACGGGGCCCACACGCTGACCATCATGGAGTCCATACAGGTTCATCTTGTACTTGCGCCCAGGCTCCAGGTCTCTCACGATGGCCTCCCTCTCCTGGCCCCCAACACGCACCACCTGGGGCCGCCCATCACTGTCCTTGTACTGGACAGTGAAGGAGTCAAAGTCTCCCTGGGGGACGGTCCAGGAGAGGCTCAGGGAGTCTGGGGACGATGCTGTGACAGTCAGGTCTCCCAGGAGCGGCTCTTCAGGGGGCTCTGGGGCCTCTGTGCTGGGCTCTGTGGGGCTGGTGGTCTCTTCCTCTGCAGCTGAGAAGGGGACAGACAGGTGAGCAGGGTCCCCACAGGTGCCCTCAAGTGAGGACAGAGTAGCCACAGTTACCAAGGTGGTTCTGAGGTCGGCTCAGAGAAGCCCACCTTGGGGCTTTGGGGTCCTGATCAGCTGACAGATGGACATCATGCCCAAGCTCCTGGGTCAGCTGAGGGGACCTAGACACCAGCACAGCAAAGCTGTCTGTGACCCTGCTGCCCAGGGAGACTGGCCAGCCCAGAAGAAGGCACACAAAGGCAGACCTTAGCGTTAGCAACGCAGGTCTGTGGGGCTGAGCAGATCTGGGGTGCTAGCAGCACCCAGCCACCGATCCCTACCCAGCTGTCACCAAATAGTTTGAGTGTCCCCCTCCCAGTGGGTCCCACCTTGAGTCTCCAATGTCCACTCACCTGTCACCCCGACAACAGACACGGGGCCCACACGCTGGCCACTGTGGATGCCATACAGGTTCATCTTGTACTTGTGGTCTGGCTCCAGGCCGGGGATGGTGACCTGGTCCTCGTGCCCTGGCACCCGCACCACCTTGGGCTGCCCATCTCCGTTCCTGTACTGGATCAGGAAGTGGTCGAACTGTCCTTCGGGGACTGTCCAGGAGAGGCTCAGGGAGTCAGGGGTGGCGTCTGTCACGGTCAGCTCGCCCAGGCTGGGCTTCAGGGAAGAGGCCTCAGTAGGTTCTTCAATAGAGTCTGCGGACAACAGAAAACAGAAGCTTTGTATTTCTGGAAGGAGTTCCCAAGTCTCAAGTCTCTGGCGTGTGAGTCAGAAGGAGGCTGTATGTAGGCCTGATCATGCTCTCTTCCCTGTTTGTAACCTCCTCCTTCTCTTCCTTCATCCTCATCCTAATTGGGAAGTCCTCCTACTCCCCCTCCTCTCCCTCTTCCTCCCCCTCTTCCTCCCTCATCCTAACCAGGCAGCCCTGCCCCAGATTGCATTTGACCTGAGGCATAGGAGGTCAGGGACAGGTTAGAGGCTGAGGAGTTTTGGGGTCCTGAGTCTCTGCTGTAGGAGACAGTGAGGGCTCTACTTGCCTAAGACGTAAAAGACTTTACCCACACTCACCTGTCATGCCCACGGTGGACACGGGACCCACACGCTGACCATCATGGAGTCCATACAGGTTCATCTTGTATTTACGCCCAGGCTCCAGGTCTCTCACGATGGCCTCCCTCTCCTGGCCCCCAACACGCACCACCTGGGGCCGCCCATCACTGTCCTTGTACTGGACAGTGAAGGAGTCAAAGTCTCCCTGGGGGACGGTCCAGGAGAGGCTCAGGGAGTCTGGGGACGATGCTGTGACAGTCAGGTCTCCCAGGAGCGGCTCCTCAGGGGGCTCTGGGGCCTCTGTGCTGGGCTCTGTGGGGCTGGGGGTCTCTTCCTCTGCAGCTGAGAAGGAGACAGACAGGTGAGCAGGGTGTCCGCAGGTGCCCTCAAGTGAGGACAGAGTAGCCACAGTTACCAAGGTGGTTCTGAGGTCGGCTCAGAGAAATCCTCCATTTGGGGCCTGGAGTCCCTCCCCGGTCAGCTGACAGTTGACCAACATGCTCAAGCTTTTAGAGTGACCTGCTGTAACCTGAGTGGCTACCAGCATAGCAAAGGCTTCTTTGGAACCCCTAGCCCAGGGAGACGAGCAGCCAGAGGAGGTACAGACTATAGCCTCGGCTGTAGCCTTGATACTGACCAGTTCTGGGCCACCAATCGGTCTCAGCCCACCTAACCTGGGGGTCACCTCTCAATGAGTCCCACCCTGAGGCTCCCATGTCCACTCACCTGTCAGCCCGACAACAGACACGGGGCCCACACGCTGGCCACTGTGGATGCCATACAGGTTCATCTTGTACTTGTGGTCTGGCTCCAGGCCGGGGATGGTGACCTGGTCCTCGTGCCCTGGCACCCGTACCACCTTGGGCTGCCCATCCCCGTTCTTGTACTGGATCAGGAAGTGGTCAAACTGTCCTTCGGGGACTGTCCAGGAGAGGCTCAGGGAGTCAGGGGTGGCGTCTGTCACGGTCAGCTCGCCCAGGTGTGGCTTAGGCTCGGGAGTCACGGTGGGTGGTTCTGTGGGCTCCTCCTCCCACGGCACTGGACACGGAGAGAGGGAGATGACCACGGGCACTTTTCTCTCTCTGGATCTTTGCAGCTGTTTAGGTCAGACCCAGTCTCTCCCTTACCTGTCCGGGCCTCAGTTTGAGCAGGGCCCACACGATGCCCGTCGCGGAAACCATACAGGGTCACCAGGTATCTGTGGTCAGATTCCAGACCAGTAAGGGTGATGTCACTCTGGTCACCTTCTGTATTGACCACTTTGAGTTGCCCATCTCTGTCAGCGTACTGAACCTCGAAGGAGTTAAATTCCCCTTCCATCACCACCCAGGAGAGATGCAGGCTGTGAGGCGTGGCCTCCTCCACTCTCAGCTCTCCAAAGCGGGGTACAACTGCCGGAGCTGAAGTCATGGGGACCTCTGTCCAAGCTTCTGTTGTTTCTTTGGGGCCTGGATCAGAGAGATGGGAGAGCAGGTGACTGCTGTGTTGCTGGACTCATAGGTTGAAGCAGGGGGGAGGAGACGTTTGGGGAAGGAGGGAGTGGGAGGGAGGAAGGCAGAAGAAGGAGGGTTAGCAGAAGCATTTGACGTGCCAAACGCCAAGTAGAAGATTCTGCATTTTGCAAGAGTCTAAAATAAGGTGCAGAGAGGCCAACCCCAGAGGACAGGAAGCATCCCAGTGGCTGCCAGGGCCTGGGGAACCAAGTGCAAAGAGGACCTTAAAATCTGGCAGGAGTGAAGCCTCCCTAAGGGGACCTTGTATCCCTCCCGTGGGCCATCAGACCATCCTGCCCCAAGTTAAATTGCCCAAGAATCCCATGCTGAGAGAAGGAAAAGGTTAAGGCTCCAGCCAGCAGGAGGGGGAACATGTCTCCTGGAAGGAGATGTCACCCAACAGTGACAGCTCGTCAGCCTGCCATGCGGGAGACTGGAACTGATGGGTGGGGCCAGCTTTTGACTGGGCCTGCTTAGCTATAGATACACCTCTGACTCTCCATTTAAACCTAATGTCAAGACCCCAAAGATGGATTTGAGGGAACACTGGACCTCTTTGCTTCTCTTCCCAACGTGGTCACGTTGGATAAAACTTTCTTTCTGCTTTTTTGTATGACTTGTCTGTTTGCTTGGCCAGTGGAGGGCAGGTGGTCAGGCCCCAAACAGATTGGGGACACAGGGGTGAGGGGAGTGTTTTGCACTTACCAGTCATAGCGATGACAGAAAGGGGACCCACACGCTTGCCTTCTCGGAGGCCATAGAGAAGCAGCTTGTACCTGCGGCCTGGGTCTAGACCAGAGACCCTGACCTCCCGATGGCTGCCCTCCACGGGCACCACCTGGGACTGCCCGTCCCTGTCTTTGTACTGGACAACAAAGGAGTCAAACTGGCCCTCGGAGACTGTCCAGGAGAGGTCCACGGAGTCTTGGGTCACACTAGTCACCTGCAGTTCGTCCCCTAGGCGAGGTTTTGAGGGGAACTTTACTCCAGTGTGGTCCACGGTATTCATGGGCTCTGGGATGGAGACAGAGGCAAGAAATAGTTCAGATGATCGTGGGCTGTGACCTTGATGGGCAGGGCAGGGAGAGGAGGGGTTGCTGCCATAAGCTGGCCTGCTGCTCTGGGCCCTGCCAGGAAGACTCACCTGTGGTGCCCTCTGTGGAGAGGGGGCCAAAGCGCTTCTTTCCCTGAAGCCCATAGAGGAGGAATCTGTACTTGCGGCCTGCATCCAGGCCTGGGATGGTGGTTGTGCGTTCTTGGCCCGGTACCGGTAGCAACCGAGGCCCACCCTTGTCCTTGAACTGGACCACGAAAGAGTCAAAGTGGCCCTCGGGGACTGTCCAAGACAGGCGCAGGGAATCCGTCGTGGGGTCCGTCACCCACAGCTCCCCAAGGCGTGGAAGGGCCCCTGGGCTGGTGGCTAACACAGAGAAAGTTTCTTGTATTTATTTTTTCCAGAACGATTCTTGACCACCTCCCCCAGGGCTGGAAAATTCCAGAGTGGCCCAGTGGTTAATATCTCCCCATCCACTTTCACTACCCTCTCATCCACTCCCCCACCTAGCCAGAGCCTCCCCCACCTGACCCTTCTGTCTTGAGTCACCCCCGTATGGACATCCTAACTTCCCTGTTCATTTTCTCCTTCTCTATGACTATGGTCTTTCTATCCCTTAGAGACTCCCCTTTCTGCAGGGCACAGCTTACCCAGAAACCCCAGCTGAGTGACCTGACTGGCCCCCTGGGGAATTCCTAGGGGTGAGAGGCTCTCTGTTGGGGACAGACAAGTGGGGGTGGTGGGGTGCAATGGGGGTTCAGTGTGGCCCAACCTCCCATTTGACTCACAACACCCACACTTCACAGGGCTCAGAGGCGGTGTGGGGCTTGCTCCGTTACATGCTGTGGGGATTTGTGTTGGGAGTGACACACAAGAAAACTCAAACAGAGAAGGGATCCCGTGACTGCCAGAGGAGGCATCCAACTTGGGAAGGCGCTGGCCCGCCGCCCTCCTGGACAGCAAAGCCACTGACGGAATTGTTATTCCGAGAGACTTCTGGCAACGGGGAGCCCCAAGGGCCAGAAGATGGCCTGGACCAAACCCCAAGAAATGGTCCAGCTGGGTAGGGTTTCTCTGGTTCCCATTTTCCCAGGCTCTGAGAAGTCAAGGGAGGAAGGTGAACCTCTCTACCAGAAGTGGAGGTGTGGACAGAGGGATGGGAGCCAGGTAAGAGCCAGGGAGACAAGCCAAACTCAGACTGTGACAGTGGCACCCGGCTGAGGAGGACAGGAGAGGCTCCTGGCCACCTTTACCCCTCTCAAGAGGCCCCAGACCCTCACCTTCTAGAGCAGCAGAGCAAATGAAGGAAAGAGAGGATTTGAGAACCTACCCTGTTGGGTCCCGGCCTGATTTGGACTGGGCTGGGTAAACGGGAAGGTAGCTAGCTAGCAGGAAGTTCAGACACTTCGGGGAAGCAGAGTACCATGCAGTAGTCACCTGTCTTCGCCTCCACAGAGACCTGACTGTGCCGTCTCCCATCTTGGACCCCAAAGAGCAGGAACTTGTACTTGCGGGAGGGCTCCAGGCCTGGGATGGTGACCTCCCGTCGGTCGGCTGCCACAGGCACCACTTGGGGCTGGCCATCCCTGTCCTTGTACTGAACCACGAAGGAGTCGAATTCACCCTCAGGGACAGTCCACACGAGGCCCACAGACTCGGGGGTCACATCTGTCACTGCCAGCTCCCCCAAGAGTGACTCCAGCTTGGCGGTCTCAGTGGCTGGAGCTGGGGCTGGTGGGAGGATGTCTAGGATGAGAAGCAAAGCTTGGCTGAGCTCCTGGGAAGAGACGGGGCTAACGGTGACATGGGAAAGAGCTTCCTCTTTATCTTTGGTGGTCAATAACAGCCTGGTCTGCCACCACCAAGATGGTGTCAGGTGTGCTCGTGACTCTCACCAACAGAAAGGCACCTTTCGCGTGGCCTTAGAGTCATCCAGGGGCATCAAAGCACTGTTTGCCCTCTGAGTGAGCTGACAGAGAGGCCCAGGCACTGCCAGGTCATAAGTCAGAGAGTACAGTGTTTTGATAATGGCACATTGATTGGTCGATATCCATAAGATGGTTCCATGGACGCCAAACCCGGGGATACTCAGGCCCCTCACAGAGGGTGGCAGTCTCTGCACATCCTGAAAACTTTGAATCACCTCCAAATAGTTTGCTGCGTCTCAAGCAATGTAACTGCTATACAAATGGTTGGCAACTATCTGGTTTATAAACCCATTTAATACAAACATACGTGTGTGCATGTGTTCACGCGTGTGCAAATGAGCATGCAAGTGCATGTGTGTGTTCATATGAGTGCAGGTGAGTATGCACATGGTGTGAGTGTAGGTGAACATGCATGTATGTGTGCATGCATGTTTACGTGCATGCAGGTGAGCACATGTGTATGTACACGGAGAGGTCTTTTGGGCTGTTTGTCAGTAGCCGTCTGCCTCAATTTCTTCTGATACACAGACCCTCCCTGGATCCTAAGCTTGCCAACTATGCAAGGCTGGCTGGCCATTGAGCCCCAGAGACTCTCCTGTCTGTGCCTCTGCAATGCGGGGATTGCAAGCCTTCTCCACCATGCCCAGCATCTCCCATGGGTTCTGGGGATCTGAACTCGGGTGTTCACGCTTGTGCAACTGCCCACTGACCTGTCTCCACAGGCCTGAGGAGGAGCATGTTTTAGATTTTTTTTCCTGGGTCTGGTGAAATGGCTCAGTGAGTAAAGGCCTTTGCCTGGTGACCTAACTTCAATCCTTAGGACCCACACGGTAGATGGAAAAAATTGACTCCCATCAAGTTGTTCTTCGGCCTTCATCATGCTGTGATAAATGAGTCTACACGTGTTCGCACATGCTCACACACACACATGTAAAAAGTTACATATTTTTGTGTGTCTATTCTGTCTGCAGCTGCATGTGAAACCTCTGAAGATATGGGATGCGGATTATATCTGCGTCGTTAGTGTCCTTCATGATCATATGAATTCTGTTTTCTAGATTTTAATGCCATGTACTGAGAGAGGATAGGAGTTCCTCCAGAAGCCATGGTCCGTGAGTCACAGTGAGCTTATGTCCGGGAGTAATAAGAGGAAGCAGGAGCTGGGAGTTCAGGGAGGCGTGTCTTCCCCAGGAGTGATGTTGGAGTGGGCCAGAAGAGAATGTGACTTGGACAGACACCCAGGACCTTCGAGAAGTTCTGAGATTGTGTGTGTGTGCTTGACCTCAGTGAAGAAGGGCAGAGATTGGGGAGGCAGCGGCTGTGTTCAAGTCACAGGGGGCGGGGGCTGTGTTCAAATCACAGGGGGCGGGGGCTGTGTTCAAGTCACTCTAGGGTTGTCAAGAGGCAGGAAGAAAAAGTGAAACAGCTGTGCAAAGGGAGGAGTCGAGGGAGGGCAGAGAGGGGAGGAACAGAGGGATGGAGGCCAGAGAGGAGGCAGGGTCAGGCTTGGAGTGCAGATAAGGAAACCACTGGGTGTGGGAAGGTCCCAGCCTTAGGCAGAAGCCAACGGTTTGGGGGATTTGGGGATGGACTCGTCACTGTGAGCCTGAGAGAGGCTAAGGGATGGCAGTCCCAGGCAGGGCTGGGTACCGCCTGGCTCCCTCCCTCACCTGTCATTGCCAACACAGAGAGGGGGCCCACACGGCGTCTGCCATGGAGCCCGTAGAAGTTCATCTTGTATTTTCTTGCAGGATCCAAGTCGAGGATGGTGACCTCGCGCTGGTCAGCAGCTACAGGCACCTCCTGGGGCTGCCCGTCCCTGTCCTTGTACTGGACCATGAAGGAGTCGAACTGTCCATCAGGGACCATCCATGAGAGGCTCACAGAATTGGGGGTCACACCCGTCACTGTCAACTCCTCCAGACGGGGCTCAAGCGGGGGCTCGATGGCTGGAGAGGGCTCTTCTGGTTGTGAGTCTGAGACAGAAATGGTGGAGCCTGCTAGAAAAAGTTCCTAAGAGTGCCGTACACAAGACTGCACCAATCGGCAGCACTCCTGTCCAGAAGCTTCACCAGCAATCTGGTGGCTCTGGCACCAGCAATCTGGTGGCTCTGGCACCGGCGATCCTGCTCAGCCGGCACAGGCACTTTTGAGCAAGCCTGGTAACCTAAGATCCATGGAGAGGTGTAAGGAGAGAGCCAGATTCACAGAGCTGTCCCCTGATCTCTGTACATGCACCGTGACACACGTACCACATACAACAGCAACAACACGCACACACAGATGGCTTCACCGAATCCTTGCCAGCTGTCTGTCACGAAGCTGGTGACAGCCCTGGTCCTGGGTGTCTTGTCGTGTCTAGATACTATGACCGTTCAGCAGCTAGACAGTCCCTGGCCATGGGTCATGGGACTCAGGAGTAAGAGGGAACAGAGCCAGACCCCAGCCACACTTACCCGTCACACCCACGGTGGACATGGGGCCCACACGCTGGCCATCATGGAGTCCATACAGGTTCATCTTGTATTTGCGCCCAGGCTCCAGGTCTCTCACGATGGCCTCCCTCTCCTGGCCCCCAACACGCACCACCTGGGGCCGCCCATCACTGTCCTTGTACTGGACAGTGAAGGAGTCAAAGTCTCCCTGGGGGACGGTCCAGGAGAGGCTCAGGGAGTCTGGGGACGATGCTGTGACAGTCAGGTTTCCCAGGAGCGGCTCCTCAGGGGGCTCTGGGGCCTCTGTGCTGGGCTCTGTGGGGCTGGGGGTCTCTTCCTCTGCAGCTGAGAAGGGGACAGACAGGTGAGCAGCGTGTCCGCAGGTGTCCTTGGTTCTTGAGGAGGAGCTATGGCTACCAGGGAAGTCCCAATGCCAGTTCAAAGGCAACCCCCTTGGGGCCTGATGGCCCTGGTCATCTGACAGCTGGCCAACACGCCCAAGCTCCTGGGTCAGCTGAGGGGACCTGGACACCAGCACAGCAAAGGTCTTAATGTCCCCACCCCCTGTACAGGGGAGATACGCCAGCTCCAGGGAGAGGCACATAGGCCATAGCCCCGGCCACAGAAGGTCTGGGGTATTAGCCAGTCCCAGGCCACTGACCCCCACCCAGAGCAGATGGTCTCTCTCCTAGTGAATCCTAGGCTCCCATGTCCACTCACCTGTCACTCCGATGACAGACACGGGGCCCACACGCTGGCCACTATGGATGCCATACAGGTTCATCTTGTACTTGTGGTCTGGCTCCAGGCCGGGGATGGTGACCTGGTCCTCGTGCCCTGGCACCCGCACCACCTTGGGCTGCCCATCCCCGTTCCTGTATTGGATCAGGAAGTGGTCGAACTGTCCTTCGGGGACTGTCCAGGAGAGGCTCAGGGAGTCAGGGGTGGTGTCTGTCACGGACAGCTCTCCTAGACGCGGCTTCTTGAGGGGCTCTGGGGCCTCTGTGCTGGGCTCTGGGGGGCTGGGGGGCTGACCCACAATGTGTGGTGGGGCTGAGGAAAGAGAGCAGGCACTTAACAGTGATGGCCAGTCAGCAGGGCACCAAAGCGCATCGCGGCCTTGGTATCCAACACCCAGTCCCTGAGGCGACCTTCTGAAGCTGCCTGCTGCCTCCCTACACCAGACCCCACCATTTCTAAGGAATGCTTTGCTGAGGTAAGGTCACTACCTAGAATGCAGGGAAGGTGGCATCAGGTAGGCGGGCCTGGGGAGAGTCCTGCTCCTTCCTAGGTGGCGCTGGATGTACAACTCCCTGGGCACCACCCAGGGTCCCCACCTACTGTTCCCTGCAGTGGGTTTCTGAGACCCTGGGGTTCTATGAAGAACAGGAGCAGGATGGGGAGGGAGCAGACAAGAGACAAACAGTGGCTGTGGTGTTATGTGGGGAGGTCAGGAACAAAAGGGGGGTGCTGGGGAGGCAGGGGTGGCTCGGCTTCCGCAGAACTGGCACACAGGTGTTCTGAGCTGGAGTCAGCTGTACTTTAGATAAGGTCTTACAGTGCAGCCCAGCCTGACCTGGGATTCAGCAAATCTCTTGCCTCAGCCACTTGGCGGAATGGAAGCCGGAAGCAGCGAGATTAAGTGACTGGCCCAAGGCCCTATGGGCACTGACTTATGAAGTCAGTATTGAAGGACGGGCAGCGGCCTCCAAAGACCATTCTCCCTAGCAGTGTATCACCAGCGGACGTGGAGGAACAGGTGGAGGCTAAAAAGACTCCTTTCCGTGTGGAAAGAGGCTGTAGCAACATGGCCCCCTGGCCCCCTGGCCCTGCCACCCCTGCACAGAGCAACCATGTGGTGAGGGTGCCGGAGCCGAGGGCAGGAGCCCAGCAGTGATAGCCAGGGACTGAGTCAGGACTGAAGGCGTCCAGGAGAAGCAGCTGCAAACTGTGGCTGAAGTAGAAGGGCCTGGAGGAGAGGGTCTGGCTGTTTGGAATGGGGAAAGTGAACTCGGAAAGCAGTGTGAGGAGCCAGAGCCTGGGCAAGGAGTCCTGGGATGGACATTGGGACAGAAGAGCGGCTGGGAGGAAGGAGGCAGAGGTCTCAGCAGGAGGACTGCAGAAATGGAAGGGGGGGGGGCAGCCCTACCTGGGGCATGGGGCCAGTAGTGTGGGTTCTGACTCACCCGTTTTGGCCACCACAGACACGGGCCCCACACGCTGCCTGCCACGAAGCCCGTAGAGGTTCATCTTATACTTCCTGTTGGACTCCAGGCCAGGGACAGTGACCTCATTCTCATCCCCCGCGACGGGCACAGTCTGAGGCTGCCCCTGGGCATCCTTGTATTGGATCACAAAGGAGTCGAAGGGACCCTGGGCCACCGTCCAGGACAGATGCAGGGAGTCCGGGGTCACGCCAGTCACCGTCAGTTCCCCCAGGAGGGGCTGCTCAGAGGACTCCTCTTTCCTGTCTGGGGCTGTAAGCAAAAATAATGAGCCATGTATGAGACACAGCCTGGGATGGGGGTTGAGATTTGGACTGTACGCACTCTAAACACCCGACCCTGGGAAGCTGGGCACAGCCAGCGTATGACACAGCTCCTGGGCTTAAGGGAGCACCCTGAATGGGATGGAAGGGGCCTAGCAGTGCAGGGAAAGCTGGCTGCCCCTTAGCCTGGGAACAGGGCCAGGGTGTTGGGATCAGCCATTTTGCTGGGAGGCTCAGCTGCTTCCTGGCTGAGGGAGAGCAGGCAGAGATCAAGAAGAGGACACACAAGCGCTTAGGTGGCAGCCACTCACCGGTAGTGCCATCAGCAGTGAGGGGCCCATACCGCTTCTTGTTGGCAATCCCAAACAGAGTGAATCTGTACTTGTGATTGGGCTCCAGTGGGGAGATCACCGCTGACCGCTCAGGCCCCTCCACTGGCACCACAAGGGGCCGTCCTTCCTTGTCTCTGTACTGGACCATGAAGGAGTCAAACTGGCCCCCAGGAACAGTCCAAGAGAGGTGCAGGGAATCCGGGGTGGGGTCTGTTACCCACAACTCTCCCAGGCGGGGTGGAGATCCTGGGTCGGGGTCACTCTGAGGCACTGGGAAGGGGGAGTAGAGACAGGAGAGTCATGGGAGGAAGGCAGTCCTGGGCAGGATGCTCCCTGTGCAAAGACGCATGACTGGGGAGGGAGCCAGCGGGGCCTGCCGAGCTGCGAGCTCTGCCGAGGCCCTGGACCAGATTGCAGGAAGGAGCGACACCTTCTAAACAGCCTAATGCACCATACTCCCAGCCAAGGGGAAGAGGCTCCGGAAGGGAGGGGGAACACAGCCAGCATTTCACATCTGTGTGGCCAGGGAAATCTCCTTAGGCAGCCTCCATACTTCCAACTTAGCTTTTAGTTTCTGCTTCAGGAGAGGACACCCGTGGGTGCACCCACCCACCTGCTGCGGTCTGCCACGCCCCTGTCCCTGCCTGTATCCGCTTTCTGAACCAATCTATCTCTTTCTTTGCACTCTGTTGCCAGAGGATTTCAAAAATGTCTGTATCCATCGCCTCCAATCCAGCTCTGCCCTCCATCGGGCAGCTCCTGGTGACCTGGCCATTGCTAAGTCCTGTGGACACTGGAGAACCCTAACTCATTCCTGTGGACCCTGACTGGCTGCCCCCTCCTCCCAGCATCTGGGACACTATCCTGGTGCTTCTCCACCTCTGCTCCCTTGCTCCCCACAGCTACCAGGTCACAGTTGAGGTTCCTCCAATCACGGTCAGGCAACCCTTTGTACCTCAGTGGTGCCGCTTAAGGCTGCCAAAAGGACCTATGGTCGTTCAAGAATGCCCTGAGCTCGCTGGCTCCAGAGACACACGGAAGGTATTTTTCTGAATGTCTGTCCTGTACTGTTCCCCTCCTGCTGCCGCCTGGGGGACAGAAGTGGCTGAACCGGGGACCTGGCCTCCAGGCTCTCCTCTCACACCCAGTCCCACTGCCCCCGTTCCAGACCAGCATCAGCCATCAGTCACCAGCTGCTGACTGATTCCCTGTCATGCCCCAGGAGCAGACACTGCTGTTTCTAATGTAGCCCTTCACTTCACTCTCATCCAGTGGCCTTCATGGGTCCCTCAGGGCTCCCAAATGAGGTCTAAGCCATCCCGCACAGCCCGCAGAACCCCAGGACTAAGTCTTCAGCACCCCACGTCCTGCTCTCCAGCCAGAAGAGTGCTGTGGGTTCTCTGGGAGACCACCCCCTCTGCTGCCCCTACTTCTTCACCTCTGCTGCTCCTACCTCCTCACCTCTGCTGCCCCCAGGGCTTTCCCTTCAGGGTGTAACACAGCACAGGCTGCTATGGGCCCCACACCATCTCCCTGGACCCTAAAGCTTTGGGACAAACTGCTTCGGCACGACAAAGTGAAGGGCAGGGGAGCCTGCTGTCACTCACAGATCTTGGCTTCGGCCACCAAAGGGCCATGCCTCTTCTTGCCGACGAGTCCATATAGAACAAATCTGTACTTGCGCCCCGGTTCCAAGGATGTAACGGGTGCTGAGCGCTGGGGTCCCTCCACAGGTATCACCTGGGGCCCATCTTTGTCCTTGTACTGGATCAAAAAGGACTCGAACTCCCCCTCTGGGACAGTCCAGTGCAGGAGCAGGGAGTCAGAAGTCAGGTCTGTCACCGTCAGCTCACCCAGGCGCGGTAGGACCGATGGCTTCCCAGGCTGCTCCTCAGTCCTGTCTGGCATTTGGGACAAAGACAAAGCAATGCTGGACCAACCGCTCCCCTTCACCCTGTCTCCCGCCCTCTGCTCTGCCTCACTCACCTCATCCTGGATGCCTCTATCCCTGACCCTCCTGAGAAAGATACATTTTCTCTAAGTCCCCTCTTGATGGCCCCACCTCTGTACCCTAAAACTTTAAGGAGAGCTTTGTGTCCCCTATGGCATTACCTGTGAGTTTCTAGCCTTCCCACTGGTGCTTCAGAGCAGTCTTCAGGCTCCCCAAACCCTGAGCTGCTCTCTCCCTTGCTCCCCTCTCTCCTAATTGTCAGCTTGTTCTAGAACTGAACCAGGAGACCACTCTAGTCTCACAGGGAAACCCGGGGGTGTGAGGGCCAGGGGTCCAGACCTTGTCCTTCCCACCCATCTCTGAAGTTGTGATGGCAGTAGAACCCCCTGAACACAACACACACACAGAGACACACACACAATACCACAGACACACAGACACACAGACACACAGAGACACACACACACAATACCACAGACACACAGAGACACACACAGACATACAGACACACACACAGACACACAGACACACACATACACAGAAGACTTTATCCCCAGAAAAACTGTCCAGTTCAACCGCAGGTGCTGTCCCCAGGGGAAGGTACAGCTGAGGGGCAGTGCTGGAGCGGAGTTCCATCTACCTTGAACTCTGTGACCCCGGGGCAGAGCAGAGGAGCAACCAGGAAGTGAGGCGTATTGGAGCAGGGTCGCCTCCTGGATGGGTCACCAACCACCTCTGACTTTCCTCCTAGCTGCCTTCCCTGTGAACTCTTTCTCTCCCTTCTGCTTTCTCTTATCCTCCATTAGACCTGCCCTTCACCGGCCCCTGAAATCCTCTCCTACCTCTAGAGCCTTGAGATGCCCCAGCTCCTCCCCCAGATTCAGGACACTGCTCTGAGCACAGTCCAGAATGTACCCATAATGCCTTGGTAGGTGATGGGAACAGAGGGCTTGCCCCCAGGGGTGATCCCATGGAGGAACAGCTTGTAAGGGGCTCCGGGAGGGGGCGGGGGCACCAGAGCCTGGTGGGCGTCTCCTGGTAGCAGTTCTTCATACGCCCAGGGCCCCTCGGCCACCTGCACACGCAGCTGGAAGTGGGCAAAGGTGTCGGGCTGGGCAGTCCAGGTCACACGGAGGCGCCCTGCCTTGTCTCTGCCCAGCACCTTCAACTCTCCCAGCGGGTGATGCTCCATGATCAGGATAGGGGCCTGGGCCCCTTGGGTCGTAGAGGGGCCTGAGGGAGGAGGCTCATCAGTAGCCTCCAAGAGGCCAGAGGGTAAGGACCCTGGGAAGGGGCAGAGCGGGTGAGAAAAACAGGAGAGTCGGGTATGAGAGAAGAAAGGGACCCTTTCGTCCCCAGGTATCCCCTCAGCCTCTGAGCTAGGCGGCTCCCCTCCCCTCCCCAGCTGCTCCCCAGCCCTGTCTGGGTTCTTCCCACACTTGGCCAAGTCCTCCAGATTCCCCCATGGTGCTTATCTGGAGCAGCCAGGCCTGGCTCAGGGCAGGCAATGACACACAACCTGCCGTCCCTCCCTGCCCAGGAGCCTCCCACACCGGTGGTGTCTGCCTTCCATTAGTGTTGCAGTGAGAAGCCTGGAAGAAAGGAGGGCGCAGTGATGTTAGGAAGAAAAGGGGTGGTGGGCAGAAAGGGAAAAGAGAGGGTGTGAGGGTGGACGTCCAGTTCCGGTGGCGTCTGGGCCCTATGGAAGAAGAAGAGGCCCACCCCGACCCTGCAGCCGCAAAGCCCCCTGTCCCCGGGTCAGGCATCAGTCCTGTGGGAGAGACCAGCTGGAGGGGAGCCGCGCCTGGGAAAGCCGTCCAGGAAGCCGTGGTTTCACCCCCACACACACCGCCATCCATGCACGCCACGCGCGTGCCCGATGGCTCTCAAGGCCACCCTCAAGCACTTCTGCAGCCCTGCAGGGTCAAATCCAAACTGTGGGAAATAACCACAGACCACAGGCTTCAGGCGCCCTCACCGCAGTGAGTCAAAGTGGGAATCTCCGGTTTCAGTCCCACCCACTGAAAAAAACTGCCGGGCAAATCTCTGCTAACACCCAAGTCTTCCGCAGCTTGCCTTGGAGGTGTCCAAGCTGCAGGTCAGCTGTGAGTGCCGCCCTACACAAGGCTATAAACTTGCCCAAAGCATTATGGATGGTGGTTTGTTTGTTTGTTTTTTCAATAAAAGAAAAAAGAAACTTCAAGTGCAAGATACGAACTTTGCACACATCGCGTCACCATGTCAAGATGCCGATTTTCCCCGGCAAGAACAGGCATTGCGGAAGAGCTTGGGAGCCCAGGTGCAAGCCAGGCAACCCCACAAACCAGGTCTCTTTGGCTTTAGTAACCCTCAGGAGAATGCCAGGACCCTGGGATGGGGTTTTTGGGACACTGGAGGGACACTGTTTTCTGTGGCAGTGTCCTCCAGCCTGGCCAGGTAGGCTAGGAGGTCAAAGGGCGTGGTGGGGGCCTAGGCCTAAGCAGTGAGATAGTGGGAGGAGGGAGTGGCCGCAACCTCGGAGGCAGGTGACGCTGGACAGGGGGTGGGCAGTCCAGGGCCCCAGCCCACACTACCTGTGGTGGTGATGAAGGCGTAGGACTTGGAAGTCTGTCCTGCCCGCACCCCATGGACCTCCACGTGGTAAGTAGTGCCAGGCCTGAGGTTGGGTAAGCGAACAGTGCGTTCTGAGCCATCCACAGTCAGCTCCCCGCTGGGGCCCTTGGCGGGTGGCAGTGGTCGCCAGCGCAATACCACACGCTCGAACTGGCCCCGGAGCCCGTCGAGGGACACGATCAAGGCGCCGTCGGCTGCACTGCCCAGCACCTCGGGCTTCGGGTGACGCGCTGTAGTCACCAGGTGCGCATCATCGGACGCTGGGTTCACATCTCCCTGGTTCGATTCCCGGTTCCTGGTGCTTTGGGAGGGACTAGTGGTGGAGTGGGGGTGACGGGGCTTGGGTGCCGGGGCACCCGCTGTCTGGTGGCGCTTCAGGAACTCATGGATGTGGCGCGCCACCGACGTGTAAGTCTGGTTGGCGCGCAGTGGGTAGCCGTGGGCACGCAGGTGACGCTCCAGGTCCTGTACTGTGCCGCGGAAGCGGCCCAATTCAGCCGTCAGGTTACCCCACGGCCGTCGGGGAGGTTGGGGCAGGCTCGGCCGGGGATGCCACTCCTTCGCAAGCCCCTCTGTGGGCTGCAAGGGCCAAGAGGGCCGCGGAGGCTGGGGACGGGGGCTGGGGGGCGGGTTTGGGGGGTGCACCTCCGGGTAACCGTAGTGGCCTGGTGCTGCCGAGTGAGAAAGGGGGAGGGGACATCAGGTCAGTGTCAGCTTTCCCCACCGCACGCTCCTCCTCCGCTCCTCCTCGCCTCCACGGATCCCGCTAACCCACCAAGGACGAGGCCTCTTCCCTGAGGCCCAGCCCCACCTAGAAAGAGAAATTAAGTGTCCCCGATCCCCACCCATTCCTTTGCCCTCCAAGCCTGCCACTGTTGGTGCCCTAGAAGGAAAAAAAGCCAGCAGGCGGGGCGTGTATCTGGAGGAGAGAACGGGAAAGGGGGAAGGAAATGTGAGCGACTCGGAGGGTGCAGCCTTGTCCCAGAAAAATGAACGATCCGTCTGGGCGCCTGTTAAGAGACCTTGAGGGTTGGTGGAAAACCACGCTACAAGACCCAACCCCAGGTAATCCCAGTCCCAAAGTCAGCAGGACCTGTTTCGCTCTAGTCTCCCGAGATCAAATTGTCCACTGCCTATGTGCCTAGGTTAGAATAAAAGCCACCCGGCCCTGAAGGGCTCACAGCAGCATCTGCACACTGCTTCCCTCCCAGGGTCAGTTCCTCCTGCAGTCTAACCAGCAAGCTTCCTATAGGACTCCAGGCACCGGGAGCCTTTAGAACAGAGCAGGGCTTAGCAGGGGTGCTGGGATTGCCACAGCCCTCTGTGACCCTCCAGCCTGGGTCCTCAAGGAGAGGGCTCCCAGCCTTAGAAACTGGGCTCTTCCCTAACACCCGGAATGCCGTACCTGTGTTTGCCCTGATAGAAGCCGGGTAGCTGACTGCACGGCCTCGTTCTGCGGTGACAGTCACCACGTACTCCACGCCTGGCATCAGGTCGGTTAGCTGAGTCCTGTCTGCCTCAGGGGGAACTTCTAGACGCACCCTTTGGTTGCCGGCACTGACGTAGGACACCACAAATCGGTCCACCTCAGCCTGGGGACGCAGCCAGCTGAGATCCAGAGTGGTCGGAGTCACAGCTACCACTCGGAGGTCCTGAGGACCATCGATCACTAGCAGGGTTAGACAGAAGATGCCTCAGAAGTGAACCTGCTTGCTTCTGCTCCGGTGCAGCCCCAGCCCAAGCAGATTCCCAGCTGCCTGCCAAATCCAGATGTCTTGCCCCCACAGCCCCAGCTCTCACTGGTAGTGATGGTCTTAGAGGCAGGAGGACCCCAGCTGGTCCCTCGTAGAGCACGGACGGTGACCTGGTAGTCCTGACCAGGGGCCAGTCCTCTCTGGTCATAGGCTGAGGCAGAGCTGGGCACCCGAGCTGTGAATGGTGGACTTGCCCCCTCAGTCTGCAAGAGAGTACCAGACACATCAGAGTGGAGCTCTCTTCCTCGCTCCCTGTCTCTTCTTCTTCTTTTTTTTTTTAAGGTTTATTTATTATGTATACAGTGTTCTGTCTGCATGTATGCCTGCAGGCCAGAAAAGGGCACCAAATCTCATTGCAGATGGTTGTGAGCCATATGTGGGTGCTGGAAATTGAACTCAGGTTCTCTGGAAGAATAGCCAGTGCTCTTAACCTCTGAGTCATCTCTCCAGCCCCCAGTCTCTTCTTTTTAACAATCCCAAATGGCGTCGACATAAAGCTGTTGGGACTTGGTCCCACTCAGGCTGGGGAGCATGGATGGAAACCTCCCTCTGGCCAGCGACTTTTCTCTGTGGTTTGTGTCTATCCGTTCATTTAACCATCCACGAAAAGGGTTCTATCAATCCTACTTGACAAATGAGGAAACCGGGCTCAGAAAGCCCATGTCCTGATAGGGTACACACCAGGAGAGCAGGAAGGTTGGAGAGGTGGCTTACTGTTCCCGCATAGGATCTAAATCCAGTTCTCAGCACCCACACGGGGCAGCTCACAACCACTGTAACTCTAGCTCCAAGGGATCCAATACCTCTGACCGCCTCAGGCCCTGCATTCATGTGCACACACACACACAGACACATAAGTAAGCATAAAATCATGTTCTTAAGAAACCCCAGCTAGCCAGGCGGTGGTGGCGCACGCCTTTAATCCCAGCACTTGGGAGGCAGAGGCAGGCGGATCTCTGTGAGTTCAAGACCAGCCTGGTCTACAAGAGCTAGTTCCAGGACAGGCTCCAAAGTCACAGAGAAACCCTGTCTCGAAAAACCAAAAAAAAAAAAAAAAAAAAAAAAAGAAGAAACCCCAGCTGATCAAGACCTGGTGGCGCACACCTTTAATCCCAGCTGAGCAAGACCTGGTGGCGCACACCTTTAATCCCAGTTGGGAAGCAGAGGCAGATGGATCTCTGAGTTTGAGGTCACTTCAGAGTGAGTTCCAGGACAGCCAGGGCTGCACAGAGAAACTCTGTCTCAAAAATTAAACAATAAAGATAGAAAGAAGGGAAACCGAGGCAGAAGAAAGAGCACGGCAGTCGAAAGCACTTGCTGCTTTTGCAGAAGACCAGAGCTGAGTTCCCAGCACCCACATGAGGTGCCTCACAAATGCCCATAACTCTAGTGCCAGAGGGTCTGAGGCCCTCTTCTGGCCTCCCTGAGCACCTGCACACATACATGTGCACACACATACATGTGCACACACACACATGTGTATACACATACATGCACATCAACAAAATACATCCTTTTTGTTTTGTTTTGCTTTTGAGACAAGGCTTCTCTGTGTATCCCTGGCTGTCCTAGAACTCACTCTGTAGACCAGACCGGCCTTGAACTCACAGAGATCCACCTGCCTCTGCCTCCCGAGTGCTGGGATTAAAAGCATGTGCCACCACTGCCTGACAATAAATCTTTAAAAATTCAAGAAAGCCGAGATGCTTGAGTGCAGGTGGTGTGTCCCCTGGCTACCCTCTCACGCACAATCCCTGCTCATCTGCCTGACCCAGGATTCCCTCTGGCTCCCCTGGCGACCCCAGCTACCCACACACATTCTTTCAGAACAAAGCGGAGTGGGGATGTTCCCGTACCCCCTCTGCTTTCCCCAATCTGCTTAGCTGGCTCTGGGGGCAGTGCTGCCTGTGCGTGACCCGGTGCCCCGTTAGACATTTTCTTGTCTCTTCGGCAACCTTACACACCCACTAAAGGAAGGCTCAGTGTTCTGATAGCACATTTCCTCAATGCTGCCATCATGCTATGTGTTGGAGACTCAAAAAATAAGACACCATCCCTGTCCTGAGGTTGGGTAGAACCTAGTAGCCAAATGCAGCTCTCTCTCCCCAATCTCTATGTGTGGTAAATACCCACAAGGATAAAATCTTCTCCTTTAAGTGTGTGTTTAAGGTCATGAGATTACATAGGGTGGCCCTGTGGGCTCCTAGATCGTCTCTGTTGGTGGGGGGGCTGACATGTGTGAGCATCCTAACAGCCCTACACTGTGCGGAGCTGCCTCGCCAGGACAGCCGCCGGGGACACTCTGTACCGCTCTGCTATGTTGGCCATGATAGGGACACCTCCATGCAGCCAAATGGGGTTGGAAAATTTGAAAGGTACTGTCCTAAACCAGAAAAGCATAGTAAATACCAAAGTAAAAAACCAGATGAGCGGCCACGTGGGGATTTTCGGGTGAGGGATGAACCAGGGCTCTGTCACTATTTTCTGGGTCCCCTGGGTATGGAGAATCCTGCCCTGTTCCTACAGTTCCAATTCTGAGGGGCCTTGGGTGGCCTTCACGCACATGTGTGACATCCTCACACCTCCCAGGACCTGCCTACCCATAGTCCACCTCCACCCTGTCTCTCCTTCTAGTATACACCCAAAGTCTAGATCTTTCATCAAAGCAAACCCATCCTGAATTCTTTCTTTGGATCAACCTATTTCTTGGTCCCTCCCTGGAAGTCCCCATGCCAGCCTCACCCACACTGCCCAGCCCCATCCCGCAGCTCTGAGGCAGGCTCTGGCCAAGCGTTGGCGGCTGGCACTGCTTCCTGGCAAAACTTGGCTCCGCTGATTGTTCGTGGTGACTGCTTAACTTGATTCTCAGTATCAGCCGCGAGGGTCCCACAAGGAAAGCCTCGCTTGGATGACCCCCAGAAAGGACCTAGCTCCCTTCTCCCCTTTCACTCCACGTCTTCCGAGGTTCAGGTCTGTCGCAGTGAGCACCTGACACAGCTGTCTCCAGGCACCCAAAGGGCTCTGGTTAGCATTCAGGCTCCTTGGGTCGCACACCCCTCCCGTCTTGAAGAAGAAAGGGGACAGTCCTGAGACTTGAGGCCATGAGCATGGACTAGAACATTTGTCCCAGTGAGTTCTTGGCACCTCTACACTTCCACACCTCTCCCTCAGAACCTGAGGTGGAGGCAGCAACTCATGGGGCAGCATTTCAGCCAGCTCCCTGGTGACACCGACACCCAGGTCCTGGAACATTGAACACACTTTGAGAGCCACTGATCACAGTGACAGTCCCCATACACAGGAGGGGAGGGAGAGCACGTGCTTGACTGGGAATAGCAGTTGGGTTCAGAGAGAGAAGTGTTTCAGGGAGCTGCCAGGAACAGTCTGCGAGGAAGATGGAGGGGTGCCAGTGAACTGCAGAATAGGGTTCACGTCAGCTGATGGCCAGAGCATGGCCAGGGCAAAAGGTTCAAGCCCAAGAGTCACCACAAGAAAAGCAAATACAGCCGGGCGGTGGTGCGCACGCGTTAATCCCAGCACTCGGGAGGCAGAGGCAGGTGGATCTCTGTGAGTTCGAGGCCAGCCTGGTCTACAAGAGCTAGTTCCAGGACAGGAACCAAAAGCTACGGAGAAACCCTGTCTCAAAAAACCAAAAAAAAAAAAAAAAAAAAAAAAAAAGAAAGAAAGAAAAGAAAAGCAAATACAGCAGGTCTGAGGCTGAGTGGACCACGCGTCTGGTTAGGACCGGTTTAAGGGACCTCCTTCACTTAAGGACCTGGAAGGGTCCCACGCCCAGAGCAGAGATGAAGGACTGAGAGTCAGGCCTGATGTAGACCAGCTTATGCCACCCTGCTCAGAGAGAGCAAAGGCTAAGCAAAAGCCGCACCCCTTGACAACACCCGAAATGGGCTGTGTGTGTTAGGAGCAGGAGACAACATTGCCTGAAGCCCTCTCTTATCTTGACTGTTTATTTTATTTCTCCCTACCCTAAAGGTTCATAGGAAAATTCCTCCTAAAGTCCCACCCTCCAGATTAGAGCTATGTAAATACTGTACGTGCACGCCGGAGTGGGAGAGACACTTCGTAAAATGTTAGCACGGTTGTTTTACTGTTAGGCGGCCAACTATCGTTTTTCCTCTTCTCTACTTGCCAAATTCTTGTCTCCTGATTAAATTATTTTTATATAAAAAATTCAGAGAGAAGAAGGGGGGCTATCTTGGTTGTCAGAAGGGAGGGGACTCTCCTGGTTGTCAGAGAAGGGGGGCTCTCTTGGTTGTCAGAGAGGAGGAGGGGGGCTACAGCTGCAGGAGACCTTCCTGTGGGACCTGCCCTGGGGTGAGGCTGACAGCCAACGCTTGCCACCTCTCTCTTCCCCATTGCCTTCTAAGGCTGTAGGACCAGGGAGTAAGCTTGTCTAGAGCCCCCCCCCCCAGACTGATGGACACAAGTGCGGCCTTGCCCAGCCTCTGTGGGGTGGTGTGGGAAAGGCCAGATGGCTGAGAAGTGTAAGTGTCCCTGTACCCCGAGCCCAAGTCGCAGTCCCCAAGGAGGGGCCGCGGGCTTTGTCCTTGCTGTGCTCCCAAATGTTTTACGAACGTGCTGGAGGCAGAGAAAGAATGCTTGAAGTTCTGATGACAGGAGCTGGGAAAACAAACTCTCATGGACTCAGAATTATTGCCACGGCCCAGACAGCTTGGCCTAAACCAATAAAGATAACATTGAGCAGAGCCTAAGGCAAGCCTATATATAGACTGACGGGTAGGCAGAGAAGGCTGCCCTCGTCTTTCCTTCCTTTCTGCTTGGCTTGTCTATAATTTCTTTCTCTTTTTCCTCCCTCCTCCCCCCTCCCTCCCTCCCCACTCCCCCTCTCTCCCTTCCTCCCCCTCCCTCCCTGTTTTTGTTTTATTTTCTAGATAGATTTCTTTCTGTAGCCTTGCCTGTCTTGAAATTTAGCTTTGAAGACCAGATTGACCTCAAACTCACAGAGATCCACCTGCCTCTGCCTCCCAGGTACTGAGGTTTAAGGCATGCGCCACCACCACCTGGAGTGTTTATGGACGCTGTCTGAAGGTTTTTCTCTGGGCCTCAGTGAGAGTTGCAATAAAAAGATACTTAAAGAAACACCATCAGAAACCACCTCACAGTTTGTATGGCTGCGGGTTAGTATGTAGCAACTCTGAGAAAACGTCAGTGGGTGCAGAGTTGGCAGTGTGTCTCCCCATTGGGAAGCTTGTACAAGAAGGCAGGAGGTACAGAAAATTGAAGAATCTGAAAACAGCATTGGCGGAGGACAGAAGAGGCTGAGGGCTGCCTCCGAATGAGGTGACAGCTGGGCCCAGGACTCAGGAAGACCACATGTACCCCAGATGCTGGTGCCCAAGGGCAAATGGGGCCGACTTGGAATCAGCAACAAAGACTAACAGTAAGGGCCCTCTGTGCACCGAGCAGCCGGAAGTAGGGATCTATCTCACCATTAGCATCCTAGTTGCCCTGGGCCAATGTTGAGGCATCGACTGGTGCCAGGCTGGGGCAGGGTAGGAGGCATTTAGAGCAGACTTGGACACCAGCCACCTAGAGTCTCAGGAGTGTGACTTCTTGCATCCATGTGAGCCCTCCCGCTCCCTCTTCTGCTGCCCAACCGGCCTCCCCCTTGCTTCCCCTCACCGTGGGGATAAACTGGATTTCATAGGCATCCACAGGACCAGGAGCCCGGGTCCACTCTGTCCGGACCGTCGTCTCCTCCAGGAGATGCATCCTCATGTTCTGGATGGCTGGCACCTCTGCCCAGAGTGGAATAGAGAAACTGCTTAGCCTGGGGCAGAGCCATGGCTCCCCAGTCACTCGAGCCCACACAGGGAGGCACATCTTAGGTTCACACTGCCCAAACTCAGGTTGGGAACACTGGAAAAGGCCCAAAAAGGGCCTCAGCGTCCCTCAATTCCCCCCATGTTCTGGACATAAAAAACTCCTTAAAAGCCGGGCGGTGGTGGCGCATGCCTTTAATCCCAGCACTTGGGAGGCAGAGGCAGGTGGATCTCTGTGAGTTCGAGACCAGCCTGGTCTACAAGAGCTAGTTCCAGGACAGGCTCCAAAGCCACAGGGAAACCCTGTCTCGAAAAACCAAAAAAAAAAAAAAAAAAAAAAACTCCTTAAAGACAACCCTCTGTCCAGAGAGCTAAAGGTCAGACTTCCCACTGGTGTGTGCTTATGGTTCCACTACCCCGGTGAACGAGGTCCTTCTGGCTGATACCCCCCCCTACACACACACACAATCTACAAGGAACAAGTCCTTCCATTCTTCCTCTAGGCCCCTAAGCCTCAGGCTTCTGCTGCCAGGATCCCTGTACCCGCTCCACTGTATGGGAGAAGGCACCAGGCTCACCTTCCCCACAGTCGTCCCCAGCATAGCCTTCTTGACAGACGCATCTGCCCTGGAGACACTCTCCCCTGCCGCGACAGTCACCTGGGCATGTCTGGATGGCACAGTCTGGGCCTCTGAAGCCCTCGACACACACACATTGGCCTGCACGGCACAGTTCCCGTGGGCCACAGCCCCCGGGGCAGGCGCTGGCAGGAGGCTCTTCTTGCCCACAGTCCTCACCACTGTAGCCGGCGTAGCACAGGCACACTCCCTGCACACAGCGCCCACGGCCACGACAATCAGCTGGGCAGGTGCGAGTGGCGCAGGCCGGGCCGGTGTAGCCTGGGTCGCACACACAGCGCCCATTCTCACAGCGGCCGCGCCGGTGGCAGTCGGCCGGGCAGGTACGGATGCTGCAGTCTTCGCCCGCGTAGCCCGCGTGGCACACGCACAAGCCATCCTGGCACACGCCCTGCTGGCTGCAGTCGCGCGGGCACCGTCTCACGCCACAGTCCTCGCCCGTGTAGCGATCATCGCACACGCAGAACCCGTCCAGGCACCGGCCGCGGCCCCTGCAGCCGCCGGGACAGCTGCGTGTGCTGCAGTCGTCACCAGAGTAGCCTACGTCGCACACGCACACACCGTCCTCGCAGTGGCCATGTCCGCGGCAGTCCCCAGGGCACCGACGGCTCCCGCAGTCCTCGCCAGTGAAGCCCACATTGCACACGCAGCGGCCCTCCACGCAGCGCCCGCGCCCGCGACAGTCACCAGGGCAGGCGCGCGTGCCGCAGTCCCGGCCTGTGTATCCGGGCCAACACACGCAGCGGCCGTTCTCGCAGCTTCCCCGGCCGCGACAGTCCCCGGGGCAGCTGCGCACCCCGCAGTCCTCGCCGCTGTAGCCCGCATGGCACACGCACACGCCATCCTCGCAGCGCCCTCGGCCCCTGCAGTCCCTCGGGCAGGCGCGCGCGCTGCAGTCCGCCCCTGTATACCCTGGCCAGCACACGCAGCGGCCGTCCTCGCAGTGGCCCCTTTGGTTGCAGTCCCCGGGGCAGCTCCGCACACCGCAGTCGTCGCCGCTGTAGCCCGCGTCACAGATGCATTCCCCGTCCTCGCAGCGGCCACGGCCATGGCAGTCACGCGGGCACGTCCGTGTGCTGCAGTCTTTGCCTGAGTACCCGGGCCAGCACACGCAGCGACCGTCCACGCAGCGCCCTCCCTCGCCGCAGTCCCACGGGCAGGTCCGCACGCCGCAGTCTTCACCGCTGTAGCCGGGGTCGCACACGCAGCGGCCGTCCTCACAGCGGCCCCTCTGGCTGCAGCCCCGAGGGCAGTTTCGCACCCCACAGTCCTCACCAGAGTAGCCGGGGTTGCAAACGCAGCGTCCGTTCTCGCATCGACCCTTCTGGTTGCAGTCCCGGGGACAGCTTCGCACCCCACAGTCCTCCCCAGAGTAGCCGGGGTCACACACGCATCGCCCTTCCTCGCAGCGTCCTCTCTGGTTGCAGTTGCGAGGGCAGGAACGCTGGCTGCAGTCGGGGCCCGAGAAGCCAGCGCGACACACACACACACCCTGCACGCAGCGCCCGCGCCCCTGGCAATCTCCGGGGCAAGAGGGCCAGCCACAACTGGGGCCGCTGTAGCCGGGGAAGCACACGCAGCGGCCTCGGACGCAGCGACCCTGATCGTTGCAGTCGTCCGGACAGGTCTTGGAGGCTGAGGGCGGGGACGAGGTGGGCGTCTTAACGTCGGTGGGATCTGAGCAGGTGGGTCCACCCCAGCCAGGCTCGCAGGAGCAGGCGCAGCGGCTCAGGTCGAAGACACCGTGGAGGCTGCAGAGGCTGCGCACGTCGGTCTGGCCTGGTGCGGGAAGGAGAAGGGAGACCCAGCTCGTATTAGCAGATGGCCACTAGTTTCAGAAGGCCATTTTAGCTCCTAGTTGCGTAGCGTATATGCCCTCTTGGGAGTGTTTGGGTCGACTCTCCACGTTATAACCTTCGCTGCACACGTCACCCCTAAGGAGCAGGAAGTGGCACATATTCTCCTTCGTACCAAGATCCTTAATGTCACCCTAGGCACCTCTCCCATCCCCCTTCCTCTGTGCCCCGCCCCCATCAGGGCTCACCCGTGCCAGCCTGCGCAGTCATGGGACAGCACCCTCCTGAGCAGTGTTCCTTGAGCCCCTTCACCAGCTCCTCCAGGATCTCCAGCCGGACCTTCAGGGCCTGCACCTCAGAAGCAGGCACCGGGGGTTCAGTGCCCGGGGGACAGCCACAGCCAGCCGAAGTGGGCAGGTTAATGCGGTGGGTGAATACCACCTGCTTCTCCCCTCCTTCCACAGTGTGCTCATACAGCTGAGAAGAAGGGCCCCCAGGCTGGGGAGGGGGCCGTGGGGCCGGGAGGGTCACATTGGACCGAGGAGAGAAAGGGCCTGCTCCAGCTCTGCCCAGCAACACCAGGAGGGCGAGAACAGTCGTTAGGGCACATCGAGCTGGCATCATTCAGGAAGCTGAAGAGAGAGAGGGTAAGTGTGAGAACTGACTCAGCTTGGAGGCAGTCACCAGCGCATCAGCAGAGCCCGACTAGTAACAAACTCAGCTCTGGTGATGAGAATCTGAGCCTCAAGGGTAGCCTCTCTGGGCAGATCTGGTCCGTGACTTTCTAAGTCATTTAGCCACCCTGTCTTCCCTGTTTAACGGGTTTCTGTTTGTTCCACAAGCTGGCCTCGGGTCTTCTGTATGTTCCTCTGTCTAGAACGCTCTTTCCTTGGCCCCACAGCTGGCCTCTTACAGTTGTGCCTTTAACGAGCATAACTCTGACCATCCTTATGTTGGGCAGAACAGCTTGTCCCTCCCCCCATCACGACGGCCTGCTTCCCACTCCTCACCCTCACAGTAGCATTTAGTGTGGCCTAGATATCTGTGTGGGTTTTTCTTTTTTTTTTTAAGCTTTCTTTTATTTATTATTTATTTATTATGTATACAACATTCTGCCTCAATGTATGCCCACACGCCAGAGGAGGGCACCAGATCTCAGTACAGATGGTTGTGAGCCACCATGTGGTTGCTGGGAATTGAACTCAGGACCTCTGGAAGAACAGTCAGTGCTCTTAACCTCTAAGCCATCTCTCCAGCCCCGATTTGTGTTTTGTTTGTAACCTGTCTCCCACCACTAAAAGGGAGGTCCATGAGAACAGAGACCTCACCTGTCCTGGCTTGGCTGCATGTATTTGGCAGGAAAACTGGTCGGATAAAAACTTCAGCCCAGCTGGGCGGTGGTGGCGCACGCCTTTAATCCCAGCACTTGGGAGGCAGAGGCAGGCGGATCTCTGTGAGTTCGAGGCCAGCCTGGTCTACAAGAGCTAGTTCCAGTACAGGCTCCAAAAGCTACGGAGAAACCCTGTCTCGAAAAAAAAAACTTCAGTCCACACACCTGTGCCAAGGGAGGCAGATGAGGCCAAGGCCTCCCGAAGCACCTGGAGCCAGCCCCCTAGTGCCCACTGTCTGACAGACAGGCACAGGTGGGGGGCTTCTTCAGCTCCTTGCTTTCCTCTTCTTTCTCTTCCTCTTTCTCTTCCTCCCCTCTTTGCCCTCCCCCTCCTTTTTCAACGCAGGTCTCCTGTAGCTCAGGCTGGCCTCAAATTTACTGTGTAGCCAAGGATGGTCTGAACACTTGCTCCTCCTGTCTGTGCCAGCGTGAGCAGCAGACGCTACTCTGCTTGGCTCCCCCTCGAGTTATAGTCCTTCGCTCTCCACTAAATCCTTCCCGTTGGCCTTTAAAAAGAAATACGTTTATTTGTTTGTTTATGATGGGGAGCTGGGCACACCACAGAATGCCTGTGGAGGTCAAAGAACGAATTTTGGGCACCCCTAGGATCTCACTTGTTCCTCAGGCTTGGCAGGCAGCACCTTTACCCACTAAGCCATTGCTCCAGCCAGCCTACTAATTTGGTTTGTTTTTTTTTTTTTTTTTGGTTTTTCGAGACAGGGTTTCTCTGTGGTTTTGGAGCCTGTCCTGGAACTAGCTCTGTAGACCGGGCTGACCTCGAACTCACAGAGATCCGCCTGCCTCTGCCTCCCAAGTGCTGGGATTAAAGGCGTGCGCCACCACCGCCCGGCCAGCCTACTAATTTGTTTGTTACATTTTGTGTTGTTGTTGTTGTTTTTTTTGGATTTTTTTTTAAATATTTATTTATTATGTGTACAGTATTCTACTTGCAGCACCAGAAGAGGGCCCCAGATCTCACTACAGATGGTTGGGGGTCCCCATGTGGTTGCTGGGAATTGAACTCAGGACCTTTAGAAGAGCAGTCAGTGCTCTTAACCTCTGAGCCATCTCTCCAGCCCTTTTTTTGGATTTTTTGAGACAGGGTTTCTCTGCAGCTTTTTTTTGGTTCGTGTCCTGGAACTAGCTCTTGTAGACCAGGCTGGCCTCAAACTCACAGAGATCCACATGCTTGTCTCTCGAGTGCTAGAATTAAAGGTGTGTACTACCACGCCAGCTCATCTTTTAATTTTTTTTATTCTTCTCTCATACATTACATTCCAATGGTAGCTCCCCTCCCCCCACTCCTCCCAGTTCCCTCCTCACCACCTCCCCCCTGCCCCAGAGCCATCCCTCCTCCATTGTCCTTCAGAAAAGAACAGGTCTCCTAGGGATATCAGTTGAACACAACATAACAAGTTGCAATATGACTAAACCCTCATATCAAGGCTGGACAAGGCAACCCAGTAGGAGGAAAAAAAGTCTCAAAAGTATTGCCTCTTAATTTTTTTTAATGAGCTCAAATATCTCCAATTTAATATCTTCCTCAGAACTGTCAAATATCAAGATTTCCAAAAATGCCAGGGAGCACAGGTGGAGTAGGACTCCGGAAAAGACCCATGTGCTTGTGGTCATTGATGAATAACTAAGATACTATGGCAATTAAAAAGAGAAAGGGTGGGGCTGGAGAGGTGGGTGGGGCTGGAGAGGTGGGTGGGGCTGGAGAGATGGGTGGGGCTGGAGAGATGGGTGGGGCTGGAGAAATAGGTGGGGCTTAAGAGCACTTATCACTCTTGCAGAGTACCTGGGCTGGGTTCAGTTCCCAGCACCCACATGGTGGCTCACAACCCTCTCTAACTCTAGTTCTAGGGGGTCTGATGCCCTCTTCTGGCCTCTACAGGCACTGCACACAACTGGTTCACAGACAAGCAGGCAAAACACTTGTACACACGAAGATAAATAATAACTAAATCAAATAAATAAATAATGTTGCATCAGTTACAGAACCATACAGGGAAAACAGGAAGAATTGGTCCCCACCTTATATCCAAATATAGAAACCGCTGTGGCAGGGATCACAGTCCTAAATACAAGAGGGAAAGCAAAGATTCCCATAGCAACGTAGAAGAAAACATGGGAAGAGACCTTTATGATTGGAGTAAGTGAAAATTGCTTAAGTGAGGCACACAAAACCTAACCACAGAAGAATGAAGACAGTGGGCCTTGCTGGAAGTGATAACTTCACTCCCTGACTTGTGTCCTCTGTGCTGAGAATGGAGCATGCTGGGCAGAGGCTCCACCACGGACTTGTGTGTCTCGCTCAAGAATTGAAAACATCTGGTCATCAAATGACATCAGTAAGGAAATAAGACAATTCACAGACTGGGAGAAACGTGTGGGGCAAACATGAAGGCGAGGGCAAGAGCGAGAGCGAGAGCGAGAGAGAGAGAGAGAGAGGGAGAGAGAGGGAGAGGGAGAAAGAGGGAGAGGGAGAGAGAGAGAGAGAGAGAGAGAAGGCGCTACGGCGCACGCCTGTAAGCGCAGCGCTGAGGAGACGGGGCAGTGTGGAACTCTGGCCTCCACATGTGTGTGCACGCACACAAACATACACGTGTGTATAACATTTAAGAGTGTGTGCAGAGAATCTGAATTAAGTTCCCAGCATCTGTGTTGGGCAGCTCACAACCGCCTGTAACTCCAGCTCTAGGGGTCAGATGCTTTCTTCTGAACTCTGGGCAGCTGCACTCACGTGCACACAACACACACTCACACACAACTGAAAACTAAATCTAAAATTTTAACTACAAATAAACCTGGGTCTTCTGTAAGAGCAGTCATTGTAACCAGGTGGTGGTGGCGCACGCCTTTAACCTGAGCACTCGGGAGGCATAAACAGGTGGATCTCTGTGAGTTTGAGTTCAACCTGGTCTACAGAGCAAATTCTAGTACAGGCTCCAGCCTGGTCTACAGAGCAAACTTGCTAGAACTCTAGGATAGGCTCCAAAGCTACAGAGAGAAACCCTGTCTCAAAAAAACATAACAAGCAAAAAAAAAAAAAAAGAAAGAAAGAAAGAAAGAAAAGAAAAAAGCAACCATCGTTTCTAACCACTGAGTGTCTTTTGGTTTTGTTCTGTTTCTTTTCCTAAACTGTTGTCATTTTGATAAAGGATCCCAAACATCTGATCCTCTTGCCTCAGTCTCTCAAATTTTGGGATGACAGGCACACACCACCACACACCACTGGCTGTTAAAGGCTTTGTTTACATTAACTGAAAAGCAACTGAACTGGATAAATGACAGGAGAGGGAGGGACAGAACAGAATATCATGCAACAAGAAAACCTTCCTCTGTCTTCGCTACATGTGACATGAATGAATTTCATGCATGTGCCAAGCAGACGCAGAAAGACAATGCCCTAAGTGATATTATTTATGGGAGGCCTATGAACAGGCGGAGCTAAACTGTGCTCTTAGGAGACAGGACGTGATTACACTTGGGGCTACTACAGACTGGAGGAGGCACGGGGCGATTCCTGGGACGTCCTGTACCTTCATCTGCACTGGGCTAAACAGATGTATGTACAGCTCACTGAACTCTACACGTAGGACCTGTGTGTCAGTGACTGAGAATTATACCCTGTGATTAAAAACAAATCCTTGCCCCACATCGCAGGTCTCCAGCCACCACACTAAACTACATTTTCCAGCTGTTTCCCTATTCCGCACGCACGCCTCAGTCCACTCCAACCGGCTTCCCCACCGTAGTCATGATCTCTAACCAATGCCCCCTGTGGTCTCCCACCAAATCTAAGGGATGTCTGTCTTCATCTTCCTCAACAGCTCTCAAAATCAATGATAAAGCTGGGGGGGGGGAGGGGAGAGGCACACACCTTTAATCCCAGCACTCAGGAGGCAAAGACAGGCGGTTCTCTGTGAGTTAGGGGCCAGCCTGGTCTACAAGAGCTAGTTCCAGGACAGGTTTCAAAGCTACAGAGAAACCCTGTCTTGAAAACAACAACAACAACAAAAATCAATTTAAGTTAGCCGCGTCTTCCATTTTGAAGCACTGTAATGTCCAATATTCCACCCATGGCTCCTTCCACCGTGGGGAGCCGGGAATTGAACTCAGGTCATCTGGCTTGGCAGCAGGCATCTTGACCCACTGAGTCACCTCACCATACACCCCCCACTGTTCTTCATTCCGTACTTTAGTCTCCCTGCTCCTCACTAAACCTCTGTATCCACAGTCGCCCCTCTGTGGAGCAGGCTTGCTCCTCACTCCAGGCTTCAGGTATCCACCCCACGTCACCCAGAGAGGCTGAGGCCCCATCATGATATCCATGCAGTTCTTGTTTGTACTGTTAATGATGGTTTGTGAGCTTGTATAAAAAGGACTCTCAAGCTCGAGATGACAGAGGGTGCTACCATTTCTCTTTGATTTACTGGTTGCTCTGTCCTTGCATTCAGCACAGCCAATGTGCTCAGTAAACATTTATTGACTTTAATAATGACAGTAAAATTCAGTGTAAGCCCAGGACGAGCTCTAAGGCTGGAGTGAAGAACAGGACCAAGGTCAGGGCTAGGACCACGGACAGTGTCTGGGCCTGGAAGTCTAGTAGCAACAGTAGCTGTGCTGAAGAGTCAACAACCAGGCGGGGAGGACTGGACGGCACAAGCATTTTGGAAAACAGGTAGAACATAACTATGCAATAAAACTGAACAAATACAGAGCTGCTGAGCCCACAGTGACCCCCAGGAACACAACAACACGGCAGAACCTGACACCACAGCCCCGAGGGGGAACCACAAAATACAACAATGTGTTAGAACCAGACACAACAGCCCCAGGGGAACCACCAAATACAACAACACAGCAGAACCTGACACAGCAGCCCCGAGGGGAACAACCAAAATACAACAACATCTTAGAAACAGACACAACAGCCCCAGGGGAACCACCAAATACAACAACATGTTAGAACCAGAGACAACAGCCCCGAGGGGAACCACCAAAGCATCTATCAGCTCTTATTGAATTAACTGTGGCTTATTCACACTGTGGAATAAAAATTCATGAGGACTTAGAGGCCAGCCTGCTCTCCAAGAACTAGTTCCTAGACAGCTAGAACTGTTACACAGAGAAACCCTGTCTTGAAAAATAAAAACAAACAAAAAACAAAAACAAAAACAAAGACAAACAAACAAAGAAAAACCAAAACAAAGTGGGATCCTGTGGATGGCCAGAGAAGAAAGGTGCTGGGAATCTCTAAGGAAGTCTGAGTGGGCGTGGTGGGCCACACCTGAGACCCCAGCACTTGGGAGGTGGAGGCAGGCGGTTCTCTGTGAGCTGCAGACAGAAGTGGGTAGGAGAAAGTCTTATTTTTCACATTTTATTACAACTGTCCATTTCGCGTGTGGACCTGACACGTCACAGTGGCAATGGAGGCCTGGTCCTGGAAGGACAACTTCCGGGAGCCCCTTCTCTCCATTCACCACAGGGGCTCCAGGAACTGAACTCACATCATCGGGTCTGGCAGCAAGAGCCTTTACCTGCGGAGCATCTTGCTGGCCCTTGAAGAGGTTTGTGTACTCATCCACCTACATTTCTATTAGTTTTTATTGTGCTAGGATCAAACCCGGAGTTTTGCATTTCTAGGCAAATGTTCCGCCTCTGAGCACTTCCTGTGGAAACGGAAAAACCAAAACTGAGGGGGTCAGGTTTGGATCAGGAGGGGGTAGGGTTTGAATCAGGAGGGGGTAGGGTTTGGACTCAGGGTTCCTCGTTTCTTCATCCGGGTCTTTATCTGGATGTGGTTGTGGGCTCCCTACAAGTGGAGAGACAATTTGAGAAGAAAGAACGAGGCAGGAGAGACGGCTTGGTGAGCAGGGAGCAGGACGAGGCAGGGTGGGCTCGAACTGCCGAGAAAGTTGAGCGATGCTGGCAGGTGCCCAGCGTCTAGAGCAGAGAGGCCAGGAGAGCAGGGCAGCCTGAGCACTGGGAATGTTGGCGGCCAGGAAGGAAGGGCTGTAACACCTCTCTCCCAACAGACACATTTCCTAGCTTCAGGACCGCCAGACGCAACGCTCCCTGACTGGTATGGAGAGACAGAAAGGGGCTGCTCCGTTGGTGGGGTGCCCACCTAGCACAGCTCTAAGTTTGATCCCCAAAATCACATAAACCAGGTGTGGCGGCCCATGTCTGAAATCTCAGCACTTGGGAGGTCGAGGCAGAAGGACAAACAGGCCAGGGCCAGCCTCAGCTACATAGAAAATTTAAGAATAGCCTAGGTTCTGTAAGACCCCATCTCAAGGAGTAAAACAAAACAAAGAGACAGGAGAGCCAGGGGGAGGCTCTTTCCATGGGAAGTGCCTGCTCCTGGCAGAAGGCCGTGAGGCAGGGCTGCCCTTCCTTGACAGCAAAGCCCTTGGTGGGAGGGGGCTCTGGCCTGCCTGTCACTCTGTGCCGAGACAGAAAATCACCCCTGTGCCAACTGTGGGGTGCATGTGCGCGGGCACACACACACACACATGCGGCATAGGCAAATACAATCACCCCTGCGCCAACCGTGGGGTGCACACACACAAATACGCGGCATAGGCAAATACAACCCTTGCATTTGTCTGCAGACACAGATACGCGTGCACCTGTACATGAACCCTCATATCAACACAAATAACGCAGCATTTTTCCGATGTGTGAGCCCCTCAGGGTTGCTGCATACCTGGCCCCTGGGGGATGCCTAAGAAAGTGGATTACACTGGTGGAGAGGGAGTTGGAGAACTGAGCTGTAGTGGGAACAGCACAAGCGGCTGCTCTCCAAGTGGGGGCGGAGGGTATATACTTCCCGCTTGCTTCTTCGCACCCCTAGGCCCTCTAGTCGACCAGTCTCTTCATGCAACTGGATCCTACTTCACACTCACATAGGTGATGCGGGGAGAGGGTCTCTGCAGCAGGAAAATGTACAGAAACCCCATTGGCTTCTCCAGAAAGGCTACTGATTTGGTCTGGAAGAGAGGTGTGACCCTCAGAGACCATGCCCCGCAGGTCCTTTCCCAGGCCCTCCCCTCCCCCTCCTGTCACCATGTGAGCTCTCCTGTTTCCCCTCCCAACGCTTGGAAAATTCTGACCCTTCTCTTGGCACTGAGCAAGCAGAGATTTGGGTGTTTCTTGTGTCTCCCTCTCTGACTCTCTGAAATATGTTGGGGGGCCGGCCGCACCCTCTGCATCCTACTATACTTGGCAGGGTGGGGGCGTCTTCCCAAACTGTGACTCAGTACCCTTGGTATTCAGTGTGTGGCCAACTTTGACACTTTATTCACTGGGGACCATTGGTCCTCCTGGGTGGGAAAGGGACAGACTTCCATGAGGGTCTGGTTCCACTCCAATGTCACATCAACTCCCCCTGCCAGCCCCACTCCCAGCGAAGTCCAGCAGGGAGAGGTGAAAGCGGAACTCTGGACATGAGAAAACAGGGAGTCTCAGATACTGCTGAGACAGGTTGAAAAGAGGGTGCCAGTAAGAAGGAGCTGGGGATCCAGGTACCTCTTGTTTGGGGAGGAAGCAGATGGGCCATGGAAATAGAAAAATCAAGAGAAAGGATTTCAGACCCCCAGTGGGAAAGGTCAGGGGGAAAGTGAGAGACAGGAAGATGGGTTCTGGTTCTTGCACCAATGGCCAGGGCTTGAGCGGAAGAAAGTGTGACTAATGGAGGTGCTGGGTCTCCAGGGGTTGGAGGTAGCCAGGGACAGCAGGAGGGAGGGGCTGAGATCCCGGAAACAGGGGCGGGGCCGCAACAGCTGCTGTTTCCTAGTTGCTTCCCAGTAGTTCCCCTCAGTTCCACTTCCAGTTGTTTCTAAGCCATTAAATTCTTTCCAGGCGAGATAAGAGGCCCCGCCCGCCCCACCCGAGGCCTGTCACGTGTATTCGGGAGTGGGTGGGAAGACTCAGGCACACAGAAGCAGGGAGCCTGGAAGGGGGACCGAATGAAGACACAGCCCTGTGCCCTGTGGGGACATCACTCAGCCTCTGCAGGCTCGCTGAACCGTGAGTCATGGGTGCAGAGAACTCGCCAAGAACAAGTTACGGGATCGTCTCTGCAAGCTCTGAGCCCTTCCCATGCCCACGAGTCCTCTCTGTCCCATTTCAGCACTTCCGAAAGCCCTGCACCTCCCCAGACCTTGTTCTCAGCCCCTGTTACTCTGGGCGCGGTTACTTGAAGAATCCCCATTCTGCACAGCTTCCTCTGCCCCATCCCGACACCAGGCTCAGCAACTCCAGCTCCAGCATTCAAAACCTACAGTGCTTTCTTTCCTCCCAGTGTGCAGCTGGACAGCTCAGCCCAGCCTGGTCCTCCTTGCTGCCCCTGCCTCCTGGTCAACTGTACCCTCCTGACTCCGGGAGTCCCACAGTTCCCAGGCCCTCTCAGGTACCGGCATCCCCTCCAAACCTTGGTGCATGCAACACACACCGCATTCTGCCTTAGTCTCCTGAACACCCCTCCAGAGTCTGCCTGCATTTTCTCTGAGCGGAGCAGAAAGCCCCTGTCCTGGCAGGCACTCCTGCAACTCTTGCGACTGTGGAGCAGCTCAGAGGGAAACCCTTCACTGCTCACCACTCCTCTGGTCTTCCCAGAGCTCTGTTACTTACCTGGGGAGTGTGGTGGCTTGTGGTGGCTGCTACACCTCTGAACCTGCTCAGTCCCGACCCCAATAAAGGAAGTGTCTCAGGCAGGGTAAGCAGCCCTCAGCAGCCCTGGACCCTGGGGACCCTTCCCTTGTCCCTTGCAGCAGAGCCAGTACCAGGTCTGTGGACCTCACAGCGGTGACAGAAAAGCAGGGAGCCCGCAATGAGCAGGGGGAGGAGAAGGGGAGGGCCAGCATGAGGTCAGGGAGGGGAGCGGAGATAGGGCAGGTCTTCCTATCCCTCCAGCCCCTCCCACCAGCCCCCTCCCTGTCCAGGACCCAGAGTCATCTCCCCTGTACCCTCATCTCAACCCCTCTGTCCCTTATTTTACCCCTATGCCCTTCCCTACTTCACTTTTAACCTTCTCCCCACCGCAGTTTCTGAGCAACCTGGCATTCTACCTGGCATTCGTTCTCCGTTATTCTCTCCCCCTTTGGCCCCTTCCTTTAGCCCATTTCTCCTCTCTGCCAGCACCATTCCTCATGGTCTCCATCCCTACCGCCAAGCCCCCTTCCCCTCCTTCTTAGCTGCTGCTATGAGCTGGATCTCACCCCATTTGTTGCTCAGAACCCCTTTATTTATCCCTAAACTCCCCTTTGGTTGTGCTGTGCAGGGAGCAGAGGTGGGGATGAGAGGCAACCGCACATACTCAAGCTTGAACCTCTCCAATGTAAGATCATTCCTGGGGCTCCTGACTGCACCCCTCACTCCCTCCTTCCTGTAATCCCCCCCCCTCCTGCTTCCTCTGCTGACTTGGACTTGAGCAGCCTTTGCTGCCCATTCTGCCCAGCCCCTCTCTGATTCCCAGCTTGGCATCTCTGCCCTGTTTTCACTGCCCCAACTCAGCAAATTCCTAGAGGAATAGCAAGTGAGACTTGGGCACCGGCTGGGCAAAGGCTTGGCTGAACACCAGGACATCCGATTTGGGAAAGCAGTAGTAGGGGCGTGTGGAGATTAAGAAGGAATGGTAGAAGATCGAGAGGTTGGTATAGGGGCGAGCAAGCAGCCAGAGCCGGCAACTGACAGGTGGTGTTTAGCCAAAGGCTGCCCCAACAAGGTGCTGATGGAGATTTTCCCCAGAGGAGTATCTAAGGGAACCCCCCACCCCTCGCCCCAGGTTCTATGCTGAGGACAGAGCTGTCTCTACTCCACTGCAACTTTATCATTAAGGCTCACACACACCTCAGCCAGGTCAGGTGATGGCGAGGGGACTTGAAGGGGTCCACATGTATCTGGTGTCGCATGCAGGCTGTGGCACAAGTGTCTGCATCACGAGTCACACCTCCAGTCACAGGTATGCCTGAGAGGAAGCAGGTTGGCACAGTATGTGCCTGTGGCCACTGCCACCAGCCCCATGTGGCCGAGAGCAGCAGTACACATGAGCTCCCTCACGGGTGGACCCATGTGTCCCTGGGTGTGTGTGTTTTTCTCCTGGCTTTGATGGGAAGATGAAGTCAGTCTGTGGGACAGAGCTGGGCTTAGCTTCCTTCCTCTGCCTTGGCCAGAGTCCCCCAGAGCCACGAGTAGGTGATGGTCCTCAGGTCTCCCAGGGAAGTGGGGGGCAGCAGATGAAAAGATGAAGGGGTCTTCAAATTGTGTTATGGAGAGAACAGGTGGCAGTTGAGCTCTTAATAGCACTGAATTTTGGAGTTAAGCGCAAGCAAAGGCCCATCTATGTCTTCCCTAGGTCCTGCTCCACACCTCTATTATTTGGGAAGTAGGGTCCCCATAAGTACAGTTGACCATGTAGGTGGCCAGGGGCCAGGAGACGATGGCTTGGGGGCTGGATGCTGGCGTCTTGGCACAGGAAGGCAGGGCTCCAGTTTATGAGCTTCCAGGGTATCTGGGGAAGGACTGGAGGCAGATACAGCTGCAGGTTTGAAATCCTGGTTGTCTAGAACCACTTCCTCCTGGATCCCAGGCCCCTGGGAAGTCTGTTGTTTCGCAGTTAGGAGTGAAGGTCAACTCTGAACCCCGGGGACTGGGGGAGAGAGCCAGGGAAGCCAAGAGCCAGAGCGGGAATGGCTCCAATAAGGGGTCCTGCGGGGCCCGCAAGGTCATGGTGCTGTCTAGAACAGGCATGTGTTAGCTGTTCCCAGGATCCTGAGTCCAGGGGTCGTTGGCTCTGAGCCCCGTGTCCTTGAATGACCCTCAAAGTCAGAGAAGGGGAGAGAGAGAGAACAAGAAGACAAGGGTGAGTGAGGGCAGAGCCTGAAGGCACAAAGAGGCCAGAGGTGACCCGAGGAAGTGTCCCAGAGAGGCAAGGGCAGGAAACAACCTGGCTTCTGTACACAGCAGCTGAGCACAGGGCGGGCTTCCCTGCATCCTTCATGGCTTGAGAGAGAGGACTCGTGGGTGCTGATCAGCTCTGCTAGGAATGGAGTCAGAGCCCACCCTCTCCCTCACCCCAGCAGCTCTGGAGAGCAGTGAGACTGACGATGGCAACGAATCAAATGGCTTCTTCAAGGTTCTGAGAAGGAATGGTGAAGAACTTGGACTTTTATTGTTTTTTTTAAATTTATTTTTATTTTATATACCTTGGTGTTTTGCCATGGGCGTCAGGTTCCCAGCACCTGAAGTTACAGACAGGTGTGAGCTGCCATGTGGGTGCTGGGAGTTGAACCTGGGTCCTCTGGAAGAGCAAACAGTGCTCTTAACCACTGAGCTATCTCTACAGCCCCAAACTTGGACTTTTGAAAGGTCTTCTTTTGCCCTCTTACTATGCAGACTCAGTGAGAAGAAACTGCCTGGGATGGGGGTGGTCACCATGCACGGTGGAGAGCTGAGTGGTTCAGGGCGAGGACAGGCAACCCGGTAAGAGAAGAGCTCCAGAGGTTGGGAGAAGTACAAAGCCAGGGAGCAAGGGTCTGGAGCCTTCTCCCTGCCTGGAGACACGGGTGTGGAGAGACGACGGGAGGGAGGACATTGCTATCTCGTGACAAAAGAAAGTCACACAATTGTTTTGCTCTGCTCTGGAGCGGGTGGGCGCCTGTATTTACCAGAGGGACTGAGGTCGCTGTGGCAACCACACATCTGGGCCCCGGGATCCAGATGTGCTGTATCCAGAAGCCATAGCAGAATGATGAGGCAAACACTAGGCTCCCCAGTCCTGGCCCCTGCAACCAGGGCTTCACTTCACCGAGCTTGGAGTGAAGAGCAGAGAGGAAGGAAAGCATGGAGAGAGAAAAGAAGTGCCGGGATGGAGACGGGACAAGGAGTGCTGACCGCCTAGGAGAGGACACAAAAGGGGGCAGCTGGACAGGGCCAACAGTGGTGATGTGAAGACCATGGGGCAAGACAAGGAGGCAGAGGAACTGAGGAAAATGAGGCGGGCTAAGGAGTCAAACAGAACACTTGAGTGGGGCAGAGGAGGAAGGCAGGCATGGGAGAAAGAGATGGCAGGGACGGGATGACAGACAGGGATGAAGACTGCGAAGAAGGACCGACTAGCAAAGAGTAGAACAGGAAGCTGTGAGCCTTCGACATCAAAGTCCTGCTTAGGTCCAGAGCGACAGCGGTAAAGTGGCATTGGAGAGCCCAGGTGGGCAGAAGGAAGCTCACGCTGGCCTGCAGGGCGGCAGCTGCGCCCATTCCCACCTGCTGTCCTGCAACCCAATCTCCCACTCTCCTGGGCCTCCCAGGGTGAGTCTGAGGGCCCCAGTCTCCCACCACTCGCGAGGTCTCGGGTGGAGCACTCCAGGCTTGGAGCATCTTCCCACCCAGGAGCAAGCAGCAGACCCAGGACCGAGGCAGTGCCTACCCCAGCACAAGTGCCAGGTTCCGCAGCACCCCCTTGAAAAGCAGAGAGGCGGGTCACAGCTCACAAAGGGCCATCAGCTAATTCAAAGCCCATGAAGGGGCCCAGGACCATGCTCAAGGGATCCTGGAACAGGAAGTGGCTGTGGACCAGGGTTGCCCTCTGGAGGGAGGAAAGGCTGAGTTCCTGGGAGCCCTAGTTCCAGGTTTCCATAGTTCCCCGGTCTGTTTTCACTCCAAACACAGTAGGGGTGGGTAAAAGGAGCAGGGAGAGCCTGGCTGGACACGTGAGGCTCTTCCTCCCTCCTTCAGGGCTAGGCTTATAGCCAGGCAGCCCCTGTCCAGTCATCTGGGCCTGGAGCCCAGGTCCAGCTCACACCCTCCAGCTGACCCAGGCCACTCCTGTAGGGTCAGGCCAAGGCACTGCCGGGTGGGAGCAACTGCAGGGGACCCGGCAGCCAGGCAGACTGGCCCTCACCCGATCCCTTCCTTCCACTCAGAGCACACAGCCTTTCCGCCTACCCACTCCTGTCTTCTCCATCTGGACCCTCCCTCAGGTCTGTCTCCCTCAGTTCAGGGCCAAGAGGATGTCCCATGACATGCCCCCTTCTCCCTACCAGGCCCCTCCACTGTGATCCCGCCTTCCTGGGCTCCAGGCCCTCTGGCCCCCACGCCTGTTGTTTGTGCGGACAGCTCATCCTGGAAAGCAGGGGGGACTGTGGTAGAACAAGGACTGGAGCTGCTGTGCGCCCCGAAGGGCGTGGGGCCCCCTGTCTTTCCTGTTTACTCAGACACATTCCGGTGATCTGTGTATCGGCTGTCACGCCAACGCCACAGACATCATCGCTAGACACAGACATACCCTCGGAGTTGCGGGGTGGGGCAGGGGATGACATGAGGTCTGACTCCACCCCACTCCGCCACCAGTGACCTCTGTGCACAATTCTTTGATGCTGGTCCTACAGGAGTCGCATGCTGGGAAGGCAGTCACCATTCTTTAACTCCCTCTGAGTTTTATTTAATAATAATAAAAAAGATACACACACACGCAAACCGACTCCCATCACCCAAGAACATCCCTTGTCCCACCTGGGGACCAAAGTCCCATGTCTACTCCTGAATTGGAAAACGAAAGAACAAAGAGGCTAAGGCAGCTACCCAGCCCTAAACTGAACCTTAGGCAGTGCCCTCGGGGAAAGAGGGGGACTGGGGGTTTGCAGGAACGAGAGGAGCCCTATATTCTGAAGAGGTGAAGAGAGGTGAACCACCCGCCCTCCTCCCATTAAGTGCTTACTCCCCACACCCTGCTCTCCCTTACCAACTGCCCCAAGTCCCGGGATCAGGTTCTAAGCCAGTGTGAGCTGCAGAGGTCAGGGGTGGTTGAGGTAGAGGGGCTGGTGGGAGGCCTGACTGGCTGCAGAAGCTGGTAAAGGGCCACCTGTGGTATTGCCTGGGGTTGGGGACGGCTGCTTTCGGAGCGAGGGGGGCACCGTGGAGGTCTTGATGTGAATCACCCTGGTGTCCATGACCTCACACTCGATCTGCATCATCTCCTCATAGTCCCCTGGGGGGCTCCGGCCTGAAACAGTCTCTGTGGAAGGGGAGGCAACCGGTGGTGGATGGGGTGAGATGGGGAGGGGTTAGGAGGTTATGAGGAAAAGGAAGGCAGAGAGGCAGGGCCATGGGCGAGGATGGAGTAGGAAAATAAATGACAATGGAAGTGAGGGTCACACAGGAGAAGATTCAGAGAGGAAAGATGAGGAAGTGAGAACGCAGCAGGCTTCCACCCCCCGCTCGCCTCCTACGGGTGCAGCTCTTGGTCTGGCTGAGACGGTCTCATTATGCAACCCAGACTCACCCCATACTCCCACCTTCCACTCCTGACACCTCAATGCTAAGATTTCAGGCACACAACTCTGCATTTTATTCTCTCCTCGGTTCCTAACCTCTCTCCACCTCTGAGCCTCTGGACAGCCCCTAATCTCACCTTCTCCCTTAGCTCCCCCTGCTGGATCTCTGCAAAAACTTCCTCAGATTTCGGAACCCTCCCCATAGCCAGAGGGAAGAATTACCATTGGGAGCCATGGCTGGCATCACCAGGGACATCTTGGGCCTGGAAGTCTTATTGTGGCTGATGGCTGGGAGCAGCAGGTGGTCCTAGGAGCAGAAGGAGCATGCTGGGTGGCCGAAGAAGACACAGGGACAGGTCCCACTAAGATTATGATGGGGACACACTGCCAGGGTGACAGGTGATGGACAGGAGGGAGCAGGAGGGAGGGGAGCTCACCCTTCGGAAGGAGACAACATAGAAGGTGTCCTCCCGCCGGTCGATCGCATCTAGAAACTCGGGCTGCGAGCGGCCTGGGTGACGGTAGAGCTGCAGCTGGCCCACAGGGTCCCTAGGCAGGTGAGGACAGGCTTAGGAGGCCCGTGGAGAGGAAAGAAACAAAGGCCTTGCTGGGAGGACAGACTCCCGCTGGGGACAATGTTAGTGACATCTCCTGGAGCTCTTTCTAGTGACTTCACTTAGTAAACAGGTAACCAATGCTCACCTCTCAGGAGGTCCGGGAGGCTGGGTGGGGACTGGTTTCACTGGAGGTGACCTCCTCCGTAGCTGAGACTTCTGGAAGGAGAAGTAGCTAAAGATTTGAAGAGGGTAAAGGGAGGAGGGAGAGAGACAGGCGGTCCCTGGAAGCTGGCGCCATCTCACACCCACTCCTCCACGGGCCCCACAACGCCCTGAAATCCCCAGGGCACTTAGCTCTTGTCTTCGTCTTGCCTTCCATGACCCAGAACCAAGGGCTCCTACCTGTCTCTCCTGGACCCTCTGAGGTATCTTCCGTCGGCCTCTCTGGTGACGCTGGACCCAGCCGCTCAGCTCATCAGCAAGCCTAGGGAGACAGGCCATTAACTCTAAAGCAGGCACCATAAAGGATAGCAGGGTTATGTGAGGGGCTTCCAAGGGCAGACTACACACCTCAGGGACTCGGTCCGGTTGAAGTGGCGGCAGTCAGAGGCGAGGAAGAGCTGGTCCAGGTCCCTCAGTAGTAGCTCCTTGGCCCCGCCAGGGAAGGCTGTCAGATTCCTGAAGGAAAGCAGAGGAGGTAGTGGTCAGAGACTGCCTGGTACAGGGCGCCAGCAAGGTGCCTGGATGACAGCAATTTTGGCTCTGTGCCGTGCGAAGGCAGATTTTACGGAG
This sequence comes from Chionomys nivalis, assembly GCF_950005125.1. Taxonomy (NCBI): domain Eukaryota; kingdom Metazoa; phylum Chordata; class Mammalia; order Rodentia; family Cricetidae; genus Chionomys; species Chionomys nivalis. The sequence goes on along the minus strand of NC_080104.1, from coordinate 61,856,855 downwards.
ACTAGCTCTCATCCCTAACAGAGAGGGCTCTTTGCTTCTCACCTGAAGCTGGGCCTGCCTGCAGGGCTAGGCTGCCGTTCCTCGGGGCCCTCGGCAGTTTCCTGGAGGGGTTCAACACCATTAGCCAGCCCTTGTTCGGAGAACTCCAGCAGGTGTCTCTGGAGGCGAGGTTCCTCCCTGGTCATCCGAGGAGGCATGGGAGCTGGAGGTGGCTCACTGATGCTGTGGGGAGGGAGGCAGACGGTGAAGCATTCTGGCTTCTCGGTGTCTTTAGTAAGAGCCAGGACTCTGCAGTCAGGCTGGCGCAGGTGTCACTGGCCCCACAAGAGTGAGGCCCCGGCCATGAGACGGGAGCGGAAGGATTGCCCGCCTCACAGGTCCAGGAGAGAGGAAAAGGAGAGTGAGCATTCTAATGCCCAGAACCAAGAGAGCTTGGAAGTCACTAGGGTGGGTGCGTGTTGGGGCAAGGGGAGCCCGTAAGTCACTGTGGGTTCAGGGGTCAAACAGGCCCTCATGCTCACATGCTAAGCAACTGAGGCCTCCGCCCCCCTGAGCCATCTGCGGGGGAACAGGCAAACAGGCAGAGGTTGACGGGCACACTGTCAGGGCTAAGGGTGCCCCAAATGTTGCACCAGTGAAGACCGCGGCCCAGGCCCACACTGCTCACAACAGGGCAGCTGCCTCACCTCACGGGTCCAAAGCTGAAGGCGATGAAGAGAAGGAAGACCATGATACAGACAGCTTTCCTGTTCCCAGACCCCAGCTTGAGCTCACTGTTCTGCAGGGCAGACACGGAGGGGGCGGGGTTACCGAGGGCCTGCCATTCCCACCCTTCTCTCCCCAAGGGCAGCACAGGCCAACCTCTGCCAGCAGGGCCTCCAGCCGCCGCCGGAGGGCAGCATTCTCCCTGCGCAGCTGCTGGTTGTCTGCCAGCACAGCCTGCAGCCTGGCCTCCAGCCCCTGCAGATACTCCTTCTTCTTCCGGCGGGACTGGCAGGCCGACTCTCTGTTCTTGATCATTCGCTGCTGCCGCTTCAGCAGCTTTGCCTGGCACCAGTGAGGTCAGAGATGAGTTGGAGTCCACGCCCCCAACACCAGGGACCCATTGCCCAAAGCACAAATGGCTACTCTCCTGCCGTCCTGACCTACAATCTACTGCCACATTCCCCCAGGTCCTCGGATGGGGGACAAGGGAGACTGTAGGACCAGCATCCTTGCCAGGCCTTTTTTTGGGTTTTCCTTCTTTCCGATCTTGTTCCCAGCCTAACATTAACTGGGCTGTAGTTAAGAACAGATGGCCTGCCTTTCCCCCGGGAAACTGCCTATGCCCCGCACCCACAACCAAGTGGGATGCCCCGATTTGACTTCGGTCCACTGCCTCCTCCTGCTGTAAAAGCACACCTACAGGTCTCTGCCCTCCATCCCGTGTGGTAACTCCCTCTGCCACACTGCTGTTTCCACGATAGACTTCTTTCTTCCTCCCATTCAACAGTCTCTCCACCCTCCTCAACACTTACATCCACTTCGGGTGGGCAGGAGTTCCCAGGCATCGGAGCTGGAACAATGCTCTTCCTCTCGGAGCGTGGGACTGCGGGGGCTGGCCCTTCAGGCTGGACGCGAATAGCACCTTGGATGAGGACGACTGGGGACACTGGAAAAGGAAGCAGAGGCAAGTCAGAGTGGAGACAGTGTCCGGTGTTCCACCTCACACCCAAGCACCAAAGGGCCGGGGACGTCAGTGGCAGTGAGCTCCCTGCCAGCCCCTTCTCCGTCTTCCACACCTGAGGGCTGCTGGACGAGGGGCTGCAGAAGGACAGTAGTGCTGGGAGGCCCAGCTCTGGGGGGCACCTGAACTGTGGTTAGCACCACAGGTTTAGGCTGCAGTGGAGGCTTCCGAGTGGCTGGCGCTTTCCCTGTAGGAAGATGAGAGGAAGGAGGTAATTACAGCTCTATCAGGCCTCTCACCAGGGACCCCGGGTCAGGAGCTCTCTTTACCTGAGGAACTATCAGGGGATGGACCCATGCTGATCTGCACAGCTCCAAGCGAAGGGGCGGGAACATCCCACAGGAGGCACCCAGGAGGGGACGGGGACTCTGTCTTCACTTCCAGAACCTCCTCTCCTATAAAAGCCTACGCAGGGCAGTCCAGAGACATTAGTTGGGAGTGGGGGTCAAGAGGAAGCGTCTCACACCCCCGGAGGAGGGCTGGGGCTGCAGAAGAGAGGAGACTGTGTGCACCTGGCTGGGAGAGTCTGCGGAGAGCAGGGAGGCCTCGGAGTTGACAGAAGAAGGAGAGGTGGGTTCTACCTTGGTCTGGATATCTGTGGGGGGCAGGAGACACAGGAGCTGCTATCCGGGGCTGGAGAGACGCTCAGGGGTAGAGAGAATCTGTTGCTCTTGCAGAGAGCCATTCCCAGAGTCCACGTGGTGGCTGACAACTGGGGGATCTGATGCCCTCTCCTGCCCTCTGGGGCACTGGGCACACACGATGCATATGCAGGCAAAATGCTCAGACACAGAAAATAAATCTTAAAAAAGAAGAAGAGCTGGTTGCCAGATAACTACTGAAGGGCCATTCTCCCTTCCCTGGACTCGGGACCTAGCCCAGGCTCTCTGCCTTCAGGGTGTGAACCAGATGTGAACATTCAGCACCGTGCCCACCTGCCTGCCGCCACGCTTCCCACCGTGCTGATCAGGGACTAAGCAAGCCCCACAGAGAGGCTCGATCGTGGTCTGCATAGCAATGAGACAGTAACTGGGACAGGGTGCGTGCGCTGGGGTGGGTGAGCAGCACACACACGCAAATGCACATTAACGAACAGGCCACAAGAAAGGAGAAAAGCAAACATGGTGCTGAGCTCCCCGAGGCTACTGCCTCGCTTTGTCTCTGAAGTTCTCTTGCCCAGTTTCCCTTCTCGAGGCCATCATCCGCTTTCCCGTTGCATTCCTGTCCCTGTCCACACAGGTGCACACATCCTACCCTGACAGAGCCAAGTGCCTGTTCTTCTGCTTGACATATGTCTACAAGCCATGTTTGTGACTGGAACTCCTGAAGGCCAGAAGAAGCCTTGGGTCCCCGGGACTGGGGTTACAGACAGTTGTGAGCTGCCCTGTGGGTGCTGGGAACTGAACCTGGGTCATCTGGAAGAGCAGCCAGTGCTCTTAACCACTGAGCCATCTCTTTAGTCCCATTCCCCCCTCCCCAGTGGCAGTTTTTGTTTTATTTTTTGCTTTTTGAGACAGGGTTTCTCTGTGTAGCCCTGGCTGTCCTGGAATTCACTCTGTAGACCAGGCTGGCCTCAAATTCAGAGATCTGCCCACCTCTGCCTCCTTAGTGCTGGGATTAAAGGTGTGCCCCTCCACCTGGCCCCCAGTGGCACAGTGACAGGCTGATTACCTGAGGGGTCATCGGAGGCGGAACCCACAGTGATCTGGACTGTTTCAAACGGGGATGCTGGATCATCCCCCAGCAGGCAGAGTGGGGGTGCTAAGGACTCCGTCTTCACGTTCAACACCTCCCCTACTCCAGGAACCTGTGAGAGCTAGGGTGGGGCAGGGAGGCAGGAAGACAGAGGGAAGAACGCTAGAGAGGCTCTGAGAGCCAGCATGAGAGCAAAAGCCTCAGCTCAGAAACCACCGGTTATCTGTGCTGTGGCCTCAACAGCCCTGAGATTCTACCAAACCACCAGTTATCCCAAAAGTCCTGAGATTCTACCAAACCACCAGTTATCTGTGCTGTGGCCTCATCAGCTCTGAGATTCTATCCAGGCTCCTGGCTCTCTGTTCTTCTATTTCCTTCTGGGGAAAGTCAACAAACTCTCCAGACTGCCACTATCACGTTACCGTGGACACTGGGTAAGAACAGTGTTACCAGCCCCACTACTGCCATCCTCTGCATGTTCGATAGGCCCCACCTCCTTCCACACCACCAGAGTGGACGTTCAGCACGAGGTGTCATGACTCGCTTCGTGACTCACAGAACACAGATAGAACCTCGGCACCTAGAAGTGAAGCGAACGGAGCGGAATTCCTGCCACAGAGAACCACGGGGGACTCTCTCACCTGGCCGGAGGGCTCCGTGGAAAGACGCGAAGACTCTGAGCTGAGGGAGGAGGACGAGCAGGGAGAGGACGGCTCAGACTTCACCTCAAGATCTGGAAGGCAAAGAGTTGGGAGACAACCAGGAAGGACCGGAAACACAGCTCAGGGTCAGATGCCCAGCTCGTACGCACAAAGCCAACACTGTGAAAATAAGTAAACCTGAGCAGGGTGGAGGGTGGGGGGGTGAGGACGGACAGCACGCACACTGGGGCTGGAGAGCGGGTGCAGACACCTGTGTGGACTGTATGCACACAACGACAGGGACCTGTGTGGACTGTATGCAAACAACGACACGGGAATTACGATTTCTGGGATGCAGCGGGAAGGGCCTCTTACCTGGGAAGATAGGTAGAGGGTCCCAGGGGGGCTCAGGGGGGCTGACATCCATCCCCACATCCAGAGAGCTGCTGTCGAACTAAGCGATGGGGCACAGTCGAAGGCGGGAAAGTGAGAAAGTGTGAAACCAAAAGAGGAACAACACACCTTGCAAATTAAGGAGCCCATTGTGTTACCCCCCCCCCCCGCATTTTGCAAAAATACTTGTATTCCTCTCTCTTTGCATTTCTCCTAACAATATCTAACAAATGATTCTCTCGCCTCTGTAAATACGCTTACAGCTGCTGATCTTTTATCTCTCCCCTAGAAAAGGACCTTAGAAGTCCAGAAGGGGCTGCTCTCAAAAATGCCGACTTAGAGCGGGCTGGCTAGTCCGCGTGCACCTCTGAAAAAAGGCTTGCTCCAGTTGGACAATGTCGAAACTGGACTTTCTCTTTGCAATGTTCGGGTCTAACAAAAGCAGGGTGAGCTCTGGCTTGGAGATGACTCCGAGTTTGGGGTGCCCCTCCCACCACCAAGGGTTACAGGAGAATCGACGAGGTAGCAGTACCGGGACATCCTGCTCCAGGCAGCGGAATAACTGTGTCTGCTCCTCGGCCACTTCATCCAGGCCGCTGTACAAGGTGCTGTCTGCGAGGAGGCCCGCGCGAGTGTCAGCCCCGGCTCCATTCCCCATTGGCTCGGCAGGACCAGACCCACCGCCCGCCCACTCGCTGAGCCACACACCCCAGGCACCCAGCCCCTGTCCCCCGACCCCGGGGCAGCCCCGCGCTCCCTCCCGCGGGAGGCCACGGCCATCCCTCCTCCCGCACCCCGGGAAGACAAGAGCCCCGCTGCGCCTGCCGCAGACGCTGGGCTCGGCGTCCGCCCAGCCTTCCTCGCCCACCCTCTGCGGCCTTCCCGCGCGCCTCGGGCCCCGTGCCGGCCGCAGCCCGCTCCCTCTCCCCGGGCCTCACTCCGCGCACCCCAGTCCTCCGGGCTCAGCAGGTTGTCGGTGAAGAAGCGCGTCGGGTCGGCGATCTCGCTGAGGAGCATCAGCTCCGCCATCTTCCCCCCACCCCCCACCATGAGCCGGCTCTCGGGCCCGCCCCTCCCTGGCCTCCGGCCAATCAGTGGGCTCGCTGGAGGAAGCCGGGCATCCCGGAAGTCTCACTGACCAGTCAGAGGCTTGGATGCTGAGCACATGACACGAAGGAGCAGTGACTTGTACACTTGGGCCAATGGGAACGTGGCAGCGGCCAGCCGCTCCTCACATCCAGGCGGAACTGCGCACGCGCCGTAGAGGCCCCAGAGATCAGCCTTGTGGGAAATGTAGTTCTTAGCACTTTAAAGTTCCGACATCTGGGCTGGAACTATGGTTCAGCGGTTTTCCGCAGACATCTGCACCCACGTGTTGCCCATAAACGCATGAAAGCACAAGTGCACATAGTGAATGAATCAATCAACAAAGGTCCAGCATCCAGGATTGGCGGTGGGGATGCATGCCTTTAATCCCTGACAGAAGCAGGCGGATTTCTGAGTGCGAAGCCAAACTGGTCTATAAAGTGAGTTCCAGGAAAGGCAGGGCTACACAGACAAACCCTGTCTCAAAAAAAGGGGTGGGGTGCTTTCTGCTCTTACAAGCACCTGAATTCCATTCCCAGCACCCACACCAGGCGGCTCACAGCTATCTGTAACTCCAGCTCTGGGGAATGCAGCTCCCTCTGACCTCCGCAGACACACGGAGGCATACATACACATAATAAATATACAAATCTTCAGAGATGGCTAAGCCACCACACCCCCGAGTGGCTCACGGACACCGTTGCTAACTCTCCATAGGGGAGAATAGGGTATGAACTGAAACCCCTTTGGGACCCTTAAAAAATCCCGCAACACAGAACACAATTCACAGACTCCTGTCTCTTTTAAAGTTGAACTTTTTAATCAGCTGAACATCTTGCGCAGACCCCGAGCCAGCCCTGCGTCCTGTTTCTTTCCCTGAATGACCACTCTCCCCAGTTCCTCCTGGGCTGCACGGTTTTGGGGGTCTGCCGCTAGCACTTTCTTGAGATCAGCGGTTGCTTTCTCCAAGTTCCCAAGAGCAGCCTGAGCCACCCCTCTTCGGTATAAGGCTTTTAAATGGCCCGGCTCCCGCTCCAGCACTCGGTCACAGCTCTGGGCCGCCAACTGGGGCTGCCCTAACAGCAACTGACAGGCAGCCAGGTTGGAATAAAGGATTGTTTGTTCTGGGGGTCCGGGTGGGGGTAAGGTCAGCAGCAGTCGGAGAGCCCGACCGTAGCATCGGGCAGCCCCTTGAGGGTTTCCAGCTCGAAACAGTTCTGTACCCCTTGCGTGCTCTTCCTTGGCCAGGGCCTTCTTCTCCATAGCATCCAACTCCCAGGAATCCCGACCCTTAGTGAAGGAATCCAGTCTGAGCTTGACAAGGGGTGCAGAGCATCCAGGAAGGCGAATCTCCGCTTCCTCACCTTGACACATGGACTCCAAGCATTTTTCTGTGAGTTCCCCCCAAGTCTTTTCCCTCCATCGCCCAATGCCTATGGTTAGTTCTGTCCAGCCTTCTGGCATCCCAGACCCAAAAGGAAATCCCAAAGCCAACACGCGGCACTGGGAGCCTAATTTGGGTTTGTCTAAGCCATGGCCACGGACTATGATCTTCTTTACAAAACTCCCATCAGGGCAGTACCAGAGATCAGAAGCTTGGAGACGATTTGCCATTGCATTGGTGGAGGCATGACATTTATCAGCGTCGCCTTCAAATCCAGCCACCGGATTTTCAATCTTTTGAGGGTTCTCCACAGTTCGACTGGCAGGATCGGGTTTCACTCCCAGATCCAGGGTTTCAGGGGTGGGGCCCGGGGACTGCTGCCTAAACTGGGTGGCTGCACCTAGGTTTCGCTGGGCGTTCTCTTCCCGCTGCTGCGGTTGAGCGGTGTCCTTCTCTTTCATTGGGCTGAGAGGTGACGGCTCCATTTGACCCCCGATCCCTTCAACAGGAGATAAAGGAACAGTTTTGACTGGAAAATGATGGATCAAGTGTAGTCCATACCTGGAAAACAAAAACAAACAATGCAAACTCCGGGATTCCTAGTTAGGACTCCTGGTCATTCTTCTGAGACCGGGGCACCTAGTCCTAAAAGTTCTTTCTTTTCTTTTTTTCCTTTCCAAAGCTAGAGTCCACCCAGATCCAGTTTACAGCCATAAACCCCGTAACTCCCCACGGTTCGGGTAGCCGTCCCAACTGCCTGCATTCGACTGAATCAAAAACTACCTGAGGGACAACTACCTGAGAGGACAAAAAGCCTGGTCGGGCGGCGCAAGTCACACCTCCTTCCCTGCGTGGGGTCCTGAGGCCTGGTGGAGCGGGGGGCTGCGAGCAGCTGAGCCTGACAAACTGTCCTGGAGCCCACGAGACTGAAAGCAAATCGCCAGCATGACGACCAATCGGGAGGACGGAGAGGCTGCTCTTAGCCCGCCCACTGAGTGACGTCATTTCCCAGCAACCATGAAGCTCCGTACCTTAGCAACCGGGCTAGACCTAAGCAATAGAATTAGGTCAGATCGAATCGAACCAGACAAAGATCTGGCTGACTGGTTTATTCCAAATGTAAAAAAAGGACCAAGACTTTTTGGACTTGGACTGAAGAAGACTAAGTCGGGGTAGAGAGTTTTTGCAAGCATGCGCAAAGGGCTCGAGTACGAGACTCACTAATTGTTTAAAGACCGAGAATTTAGCGGCTTCGGAACCCGCCGTGTTATGCCTAAATTCAGAGACCTTAGCTGAAATCAACTCCTGTCCATTTTGGCTCCTCCTTGACTTTTGCCTCACATCCATCATTGCCCTTCAACCGACCGCCTTGATCTAGCATCTTAGTGTTTGTCAGACTCGAATGTGCATGCCCATCACTTGGGAAAAGACGTCCAATTGCAGACCTGGATTTTCCAAGTCTGAGATGGAGCCTGTGATCCTTAGCTCCTGCTTCCAGCCCAAGAAACGCACCGCCGACGGTATAATCCCTCGGTGACCTCATTCTGAACCAGCTCAGTTTGGCCTATATTGCCTGTGTAGCTGGTATAGCACGCTCCAGGGAGTGGAGCGGTGGAGAACTGGTCTGCTCCCGAAGGAAGGTGACTCAGGCTTGCTTGGCGAACTGCCCGAGCAAGCTGGACCAGCACCATTCTCAGGGAAGGAGAATCCCTAAGCACCTCACTTGGGCGCATGTTCTTGCTGTCCCAGGGGAGGATGCTGGGACTACAGGCATGTGTGTCACTGTGGACCGCACCCAGAGCTTCGTTGATGATGAAGGTGAAAACAAATACGGACAAGCTTTAACACTGATTAGAAAATAAATCAGTCGGTAGTGGCACACTGCTCCTCTAATCCCAGCACTCGGGAGGCAGAGGCAGGCAGATCTCTGTAATTTTGAGGCCAGTCTGGTCTACAGAGCGAATTCTAGGACAGTCTCCCAAGCTTCAGAGAAATCCTGTCTCGAAAAACAAAACAGACAAAAAAAAAAAAAGAATATAAAGAGAATAGTTGTATTAATAAACCCCCTCAGAGATATTAAATAAAAAAATAAACTTAGAGGCTCTGACCCAATTCTTTTTTTTAAGATTTTATTTAATATTTAATTTTTACTTTATGTGCATTGCTGTTTTGCCCGCATTCATATCTGCGTGCGGGTGTTAGATCAGTTGGAACTGTTGTTACAGTTGTGAGCTGACTTGTGGGTGCTGGGAAGTGAACCCTGGTCCTCTGGAAGAGCAACCAGAGCTCTTAACAACCAAGTCTCTCCAGACCCTCTGACCCCATTCTTATTCAAACATAACTTACAAACTGGCTTGCCTAGACAATTTAGGAAGATAAGGAAATAGTTACACCTCTGAATTAGTTGAAATCTAAGTTTCTTTCACTCCTTTGAGTCCTTTGCTCATTGAAAAGTCTCTTCTTAGCCAGACGGTGGTGGCGCACGCCTTTAATCTCAGCACTCAGGGAGGCAGAGGCAGGCAGATCTCTGTGAGTTTGAGGCCAGCCTGGTCTACAGAGTGAGTTCCAGGTCATCTAGAGATACACAGAGAAACCCTGTCTTGAAAAACCAGAAGAGGGAGAGAGGGAGAGGGAGAGAGAGAGAGAGAAACCTTCTCTTACCCGAAGAAGCAAAAGTTTGCTAACCTACTTGAGAAAGTGACCCTGGGCCTCAAGCTGCTCCAGAGTGAAGTTGGTTTGTTTAGGGATAACTGAGACAGCGGACTTACGCAATCACACAGAGAGCTATAACCTGGAGATAACCAGGGTGTCACCTGCCTCTGTGAATCTACCTGGAAAATGTAACCCAGAGGGAACCCAAGCCCGGTTTCTGCTTTTGTAACACTTGCTTCATTACTTAAAAACATAACTTGGGCCGGGCGGTGGTGGCGCACGCCTTTAATCCCAGCACTTGGGAGGCAGAGGCAGGTGGATCTCTGTGAGTTCGAGACCAGCCTGGTCTACAAGAGCTAGTTCCAGGACAGGCTCCAAAACCACAGAGAAACCCTGTCTCGAAAAACAAATCAAAACAAAACAAACAAACAAAAAAAAACCAAAAAAAAAAAAAAAAAAAACATAACTTGGGATGGTAATCTAAAAGACACCTGTAAACCAGGTGTGTCAGCACACGCTTTTAATCCCAGCACACGGGAAGCCAAGGCAGACAGATCTCTGTGAGTTCAAGGCCGGCCTGCTCTACAAATTGAGTTCCAGGGTGACCAGGACTGTTACACAGAGAAACCCTGTCTCGGAAACAAAACAAATGAAACAACAGTGTTGAACAGTGTCACAGACCTGATTCTTTTTTTTTCTCTCTAAAATTCTATTTTTGGCTTTGAGCCAGAGTAACCTTAGTCCATTGCCTGCATGACTAATTCTTGTGGTTCTTGGAATCCCTGGAATCTTACTGAGAATTGATCCATCTTTCCTCTGAGGGATTTCAAGAGAAGTAGGAAGTACAGAATGGTTTTACACTCTAATCCTTGGACAAAGAAACACCACCTCCCAGGAGTATATCCCTTTGTAATATCCTCTTGTTGCTTTGTATGTATATATTTTAGCTCCAATAGATTCCACAGGGAAGTGACTTTTGCGTGTGTCTGTGTGTCTGTGTGCGCATGTGTGTGTAACGCCTCCAGCAGGTATTTATTGAGCAGCTGCTGTATCTAGGCAGCTGCAAAGACTGGGGATATGTGCGTGTGCATGCACACGCGCTTGTGTATGTGTGTGTGTGTGTCTGTCTGTCTGTCTCTGTGTGTGTTTGTCTGTCTGTCTCTGTGTGTGTATGTCTGTCTCTGTGTGTGTCTGTCTCTGTATGTGTGTGTGTCTGTCTCTGTGTGTGTGTGTCTGTCTGTGTGTGTGTGTGTCTGTCTCTGTGTGCGTATGTCTGTCTGTCTCTGTGTGTGTCTGTCTGTCTGTCTCTGTGTGTGTGTCTGTATGTCTGTCTGTCTGTCTGTCTCTGAGTGTGTGCGCATGTGTGTGACTCCTCCAGCAGGTATTAAGTGAGCAGCTGCTGTACCCAGGCAGCATGCTAGGACTGGGGATACAGAGGTGCGGAGACAGACAGACAGATACAGCCTCTGCACTACGGAAAGAAAACACGGAGGTTAAAATGTGCTGTGAGAGTGAGCTGTGGGGCAGAGTGAACAATCCTTGTGATAACAGTTTTGCTGATATCTATCAAGGGAGCTGGAGATGGGCGTGATGACTTCTATAATCCCCACCCCTAGGAAGAGGAATGAGGATCAGGAGTTCAAGATTTTCTCAGCTAAATAGTGAGCGAATTTGAGGGCAGCCTGGGCTATATGCATGACAAGAAAGAGGAGGAGGAACCAAAATGACTTGAAGGTTGAACCTCAAACACACATGTGACATGTATGTCCTGTGGAAACAGTGAGCCCTTAACCACTGTGCCATCTTTCCAGTTCCTTCCTGAAGGTTAGGGCATCCCTCAGAGTACATACATGGTGTACAATCTCCAGCGCCACACCCCAGATCCTTACTAGGTCCTCAGGATTCATCAATGAAGAAAGTAGACAAATGCAGAGATCCCCATGGTGGGGGGAACGTTCTGTTTCAAAATGCCCCAGATGCCAGGGAAAGTGGGCTGGGTGGCCAGGCCTTTGTGATTTGGCTTCTCACATGGGGGCGGTCAGATTGCTGAGCCTTGAAAGGTCGCCATTGTTTTGACATGCAGAGATTTGGGGCATTTATTTCGGCAGATGCAGCAGGAGGCAGCGCCAGCCTTGTGGGCCCAGCCTTGGGCGCTTCTGGCGTCAGTCTCAGCTAGCCCAGGCTGTTCCAGCTGCGCGCATGCTGCCCCATCACAGGGCCTGGAGCCAGCGGCGGTTCTTCACACCGTCAAACACCGCGCATTCCGCACTGCAAGGAACCAAATGCTGTCCTTATGCTTCACTGCTCCGCCGTTTAGCATTGGCATGAGGGACTAAGAGTCTAGCTTCCCAGAGGTTAAGCAAATGTACCCTTCTGTTTAGTTTTGGTGGTTTCTGTGGTTTTGGGTTCTCCTGGAATTTGTGTCAAAAGTGTTCCTCTTTCTTCCCAAAGTTTTTTGACTGGGCTTGTCTTGCAGGCGGGGTTTTCTGGCGGGGGGGGGGGCGACAAAAAAAGCCTTTCTGCAGTGAAACATGTCCTAGGACGTGCCCCTAGTAAGCCTGGTGTGAGTGACGGCCGCGACAGCAGGCTTTGTGCTGACGGACAATAGTCTTTGCTCAGACCCATTAGCTAATATGTATTACCTCATTTCTCCCAGCTTAACTCACGGAGCTATTTATTCATTCGGCCTTGTTTCCCCTTTTGTGATGGCGGGAACCAATTTCCAAATCTCTGTGCCTTGGCTTGCTCTTCATCACTAAGCCACAGCCCCTCCCCAGCGCCTGTCCAACAACTTATCCTTTTGTTTGGCTGGGACTGGAGAATGCACTGGCTGCTTTTGCAGAAAACAGGGTTCAGGGCCCGCCCTCCACATGGTGGCTCACAACCCTTGTTAATTCCAGTTCCAGGGTATCCAACGCCTTCCCCCTCCCCCATCTGTTATGAATGTCATGGACATTTGTTTCTGGTCACCTTCTAGCTAAGCTAGGGTCACAGGCTGAGGAACAGGCAAAACCTCACACCATTACAACAGAAGAGGTCAGGGAATAAAAACCTACTGACAAAATGTCCTACAATGTCAGTTGCTCAGGTGAGATGAGCCAATAAAGCAGGGTAAATAGGTAGGAAGGGTTCTAGGTGTGTGTGTTGTTTTTAATCCAAAGCTGAGGGCAAAGTCTCCTCATGGAGTTGGTCCTGTGTCTAAAAGGATGTATGGTGACCTATGGGGGTGGGGACAGCTCAGTGGGTGGAGTGCTTAACGAGGGGCTGGGTATAATTCGATAGTTGGCTTATACAAGGCCCTGTATTTTTTTTATTGATTTTTATTGAGCTCTACATTTTTCCCTGCTCCCCTCCCTGCCACTCCCCTCCCCTTCAACCCTCCCCCAAAGTCCCCATGTTCCCAATTTACTCAGGAGATCTTGTCTTTCTCTACTTCCCAGTAGATTAGATCTATGTAACTCTCTCTTAGGGCCTCATTGTTGTCTAGGTTCTCTGGGATTGTGATTTGTGGGCTGGTTTTCTTTGTTTTATGTTTAAAAACCACTTATGAGCGAGTACATGTGGTAACTGTCTTTCTGGGTCTGGGTTACCTCATTCAATGCTGTTTTTCAGCTCTACAGTTTGACAAGGCCCTGTATTTAGTGGGAAGAGAGTTGAGGGGAGGAAAAGGAGGGAGAAGAGAGGAGGTCGGGGAAGGGAGATAGAGAACACTGAAATCTTAATCTCCAGAATCCAGATAAGGGCAGAGGTCAAAAACCAACTTCGCAAGGCTGTCCTCTGTCTCTAAAGAGGCACCCGGTGCACACCTAAGCACGCGCACCATACTCCCCTCACAATGATAATATTTATTTTTTGAGGTGTCTCACTGTGCCACCCTAGTTGGCCTGGAGCTCTCAGGCTGCCTCTAACTCATAGAGATCCACCTGCCTCTGCCTCCAAAACTGGGAATAAAGGTGTGCATTGCCACACTTGACAATAATAAAATCTAAAAAATTAAAAACCAGTCAAGCGAACAAAGAAAAGGAAAGTCAAGTCTTGGGTTGAGCTGGACATAATGAGGCAAGACTGTAATCCCAGCCCGTGAGAAGCTAAGGCCGGGGACTCCTGAGTTCAAGGTCAGCATGGGCTATAGAGTGAGACCCTGTATCAGAAAAGGAGAAAGAGGGGCTGGAGAGATGGCTCAGTGATTAAGAGCATTGCCTGCTCTTCCAAAGGTTATGAGTTCAATTCCCAGCAACCACATGGTAGCTCACAACCATCTGTAATGAGGGTTGGTGCCCTCTTCTGGCCTGCAGACACACACACAAACAGAATACTGTATACATAATAAATAAATAAATATTAAAAAAAAAAGAAAAGGAGAAAGAGGAGGGCAGGGGGAGGATGTGGGGGGAGGGGAGGTGCTGCAACTGCAGCAGCTCAGAGGTAGAGGACCTGCCCTGCGTAGTGTGCACAAGACCCCTGGTTTGACCTCTAGCACCGTCAGTGAAGATGAGAAGCCTTTTCGGTACCGTGGCAACAGCCTGCATACTTCTTTCCAAATAGCATCAATCAGAATTCCCTTCCTGACAGAGCGCAGGCACTTTTCACAGTGTCGTGCCCATGCTGACTTCTTCGCGAGGCTCTCTTTACAGAGGTAAATGGTACAATGATGGACGTGCTTCAGTGATGAAGAAAACCCGATGATTCGGGACAAAGGGGATGACTTAGGGAGTCCCCCAGCTCTGGCATGCGAAAGCTCTGGAATCCCTGGGCGCAGAGGAACTGGGCCAGAAGCAAGAAAACCTCTGCAGCAGAAAAGGCCCAGTGCACTGGATGTATGTGGAGAAGCTACGAGGAAGTTCTGTTCTGGGTGGTTCTGTTTTATCGCTCTTTGGAAGGAACATTGTCATCTTGTGGTCTCACGGGGTGGGGTGGGGAAGGGCACTGAAGAGGGAAATGTAGGCTGGCAGCTGTGCAGATGGCTCTCAGGAAGTGAACCATGCAGTATGACTGTGCATTTTCCTGGGCTCTGGTCAGCTGGTGGGTGAAGTGTTAGCAGACAGGGTGAGACCGAGCCAGAGGAAACTGTATAAAGGGAGAGGAGCCAAGAGAACAGGCTAAGGCCTCAAGGTGCTCGCAGTATTCAACTTTGAGAGCTGTACGAGGTAGATTTCTATTGCTGTGATGGAATGACACCATGACCACAGCAACTTGGGGAGGAAAGGGTTATTTCAGCTTACACTTCCAGGTAACAGTCCAGCACTGAGAAGTAAGGACAGGAACTCATACAGGGCAGGGACCTGGAGGCAGGAGCTCCAGCAGAGGCCATGGAGGGGAGCTGCTTACTGCTCACATGGCTTGCTCAGCCTGCTCTCTTATAGAACCCAGGACCATCAGCCCAGCGATGGCACCACCCACCATGAGCTGGGACCTCCCACATCAACCATTAATTAAAAATATGTCCTACAGCTGGGATCTTTCTTTCTTTCTTTGTTTTTTGAGACAGGGTTTCGCTGTGTAGCTTTGGAGCCTGTCCTGGAACTCGCGCTGTAGACCAGGCTGGCCTCAAACTAGCAGGGATCCACCTGCCTCTGCCTCCCAGGTGCTGGGATTAAAGGCGCGTGGCACCGCTGCTGGGCATCCTACAGCTGGACCTCATTCTCTCAATTGAGTTTCCCTCCTTTTAGATGCTAGGTTGTATCAAGTTGACATAAAACTCTCCAGGACAGAAGCTAAAATGAGAAACGAGGAAAATGAGATTTTGTTTTGTTTCTGGAGATAGGGTACCACTGGTCCATCCTGGCCTTGAACTCACGGTAGTGCCCCTGCTTAAACCTCCCAAATTCTTAGGTTACAGGCATGACCCATCATACCTGGCCTGAAAATAGAAAACCGAGAAAATCAAACAACAATAAAAGCGGTGAGAGCTGGAGAGATGGATCAACTGTTAAGAGCACTGGCTGCTCTTCCAGAGGCCCGTGGTTCGATTCCCAGCATCCACATGGCAGCTCACAACCATCTGTAATTCCAGCTCTAGGTGATCTGATGCCCTCTTCTGCCTCCATGGGCACCAGGCAAGTGTCATACAAGCGTACATGTAGGCAAAACACCCATACACATAAAATTAAAAAGAAAAATTAAGTGATGGACAAAGTCAGTGGGTGGGTGGTCCAAATGGAGCTGGGGATTTTTCAAGCTGAAGGATGACGTGAAAAGACTGTAAGTGAGATGTTTGGGGTGGGGGCGGCTACTGGAGGTGAGTGGGCAGGACTGGTGGGTGGTGTGGGTAGGAGAGGGTGGGTGGCTAGATCATTGATATACAGGAATATCAAAGGCATCAAAGGGCTGGAGAGATGGCTCAGTGGTCAGGAGCACTGGCTGCTATTCCAGAGGTCCTGAGTTCAATTCTCAAAAACTGCATGGTAGCTCACAACCATCTGTAATGATATCTGGTGCCTTCCTCTGGACTGCAGACATGCATGCATGCAGAACACTGTATACATTATAAATAAATAAAACTTTTTAAAAAAGATATCAAGGGGCCGGAGAGATAGCTCAGTGGTTAAGAGCACTGGCTGCTCTTCCAAAGGACTTGGGCTCAATTCCTAGCACCCACATAGTAACTCACAACTGTAACTCCAAGATCTGATACCCTCACACAGACATACACGCAGGCAAAACACCAAGACACACAAAATAAAAATAAATAAATTATTTTTTAAAAGATATCAAAAAGCCAGGCGGTGGTGGCGCACGCCTTTAATCCCAGCACTTGGGAGGCAGAGGCAGGCGGATCTCTGTGAGTTCGAGACCAGCCTGGTCTACAAGAGCTAGTTCCAGGACAGGCTCCAAAACCACAGAGAAACCCTGTCTCGAAAAACCAAAAAAAAAAATAAATAAATAATAATAATAATAATAATAATCAGATGAGAGGTTCAGAATGTAGATCCCTGGTACAGCATCCAGTACAGCATTTGTTGGTCACAGTCCTGACTTCAATCCCCAGCACCACAAACAAAAACAGCATAATAAACCATCAGAGAGAGAAGAGGTGGAGGCAGTGAGCCAGAGTGAGGGAGCAGAGTCTCTGCTAGAGGATTCAGGCTGTCACCGCCGGCAGAGGCACAAGAGCTGGGACTCTGTGCACAGGGGAGCTGAGGCCAGCCAGGCAGGGAGGAGGAGAATCACGGGAACATGGGGTCTCTTGCCTCTCGGTGGGGGCAGAATCTGGGTGAGAGGAAGAGACGAGAAGTGGTTTTTACTCACTTCTCCTAATTACTTTCAAAGAGTTCAAATATTAGTGGGAGAGATTTTGCCAGATGAGGATCTGAAAAACAGAAAGGAGTGAGGTTTGACACCAGATTCCAAGCGCGGTGTGCGGCATCAAGACCAGGTGAGAAGCTGGGAAAATGCGGGTGCATGGGCTTCTGATGCAGAAACTCTTTCCTAAACAAAGTTGCTGTAGGGCCTGAAGAGATGGCTCAGGGGTTAGGAG
Source organism: Chionomys nivalis (assembly GCF_950005125.1). Lineage (NCBI taxonomy): Eukaryota > Metazoa > Chordata > Mammalia > Rodentia > Cricetidae > Chionomys > Chionomys nivalis. The sequence goes on along the minus strand of NC_080104.1, from coordinate 61,839,801 downwards.
CACTGACTGCTCTTCCAGAGGACCCAGGATCAATTCCCAGCACCCACATGGCAACTCATAACTGTCTGTACAGGATCTAACACCCTCACACAGACATACATACACCAATCAGTGCTCATAAAATAAAAGTAAATTATTTAAAAAAAAAGAAAGAAAGAGGAAAAGAAAAAAGAAAATTACCTTGGCTGAAACATTTTTTAGGTTTTCTTTCTCCTCCTCGGGAGGTCTCTGAGGTGACCCCACCCTTGGGTGCTATTTGGAATCCTCTGGGGATATCAAGTATTGGCACTTGAGTCTCTCCATCCAGAGATTCTGATTTCAAGACCAAGGATGTCACCTGAGCTTTGGGCTTTAAAATTGCTCACCTCCAGCCCCAGGATCCTACCCTAGAGAGTCTTGTGTGGTGGAGTGAAGGGTGAATTGTTTGGGCCTTGAAGGATAGGAACAAAAATAAATACAGGAGCTTCCTGGAGGAAGCCCAGGGGTGGCCTAGAGCCCAGGGGGGTCAGAAACTCACGATGAACTTCAAGGGGTTTGATTCATGCCTGGCCCAGTCTAGAGAAGCGGGCCTGAGATTTCGGTGCTGCTGGTTAAAGTCGTGGAGGGGAGAATGTGGTTGAAACTTGGGAAGAGTGAGCTCTAAATTACAAAGCACAGACAGACTGTAATTTGGTAAACAACTGAATTAGCAATAAGCAATCTTGAAGGATTCCCGACCCTTCAGTGAGGATTGCTGTTGACCTAGTTAATGTTATCACTGGAGGCTCCCGTTCCTGTGGCCCAGGGGATAGGTTTTTCGGCTGGGGTGGTGTTGCAGGCTTTTAATCCGTGTCTTGAAAAGCCAAAAGAACTACAACGACAGAAGCACGCGTGGCCCTTCTGCAGCGGGGGTGAGTGCCCTGCTGATGCCCACTCCTCTCCCCCACTTTTTATTTTGAGCTGGGTTTCGCTAAAGTTGTTTAAGTTGATTTTGAAATGGCTCTGCCGCCCAGATATTGCTATTATGTGTGTGTCGATGTGTTTGCCACGTCACGTGTGTGGAGTTCAGATTTTGAAAGCAGGGTCTCTCTTGAGCCTGCTGTACTGCATATTCCTGGCTGGCTGGTTTGGAACCTTCCAGATGGTTGTTCTGTCTCCCGCAATATGGATCAAACTCAGGTAGTCAGACTTGCTTGGTGAGTGTTTTGCATCCCTGAGCCCCTTCATCAGCCCCCAGACAGGCCTTGAACTTTGTCTGTCTGTCCTTGAACTCATAAGGATAAACCTGGCTCTTCTCCCCAGTGCTTGGGACTAAAGGCATGCACCACCACGCCAGGCTGGTCTTCCTGCCTCAGCCTTCCCAGAAGGTAGAACTACAGGCCCCTACCACCAGGCCTGGTTTCTGAACCCCCTTTATTTCTCTCTCCTCTTTGGCTGGGGATGCAGCTGGGTGGTAGAGCACCTACCTAGCATTCGTGAGGTCTTGGGTTTACTGCTCAGTACAGAGACAGCTGACCAGCCAGATTGGTCTCTTCAAGCAATCTTCCATTTTGAGCAGCAGTTCCCTAAATAACTTTTTAGCTTTTTTGCTATTATTGCTGTTGTTCTGGCTTTCCTGGAACTCACTATGTAGATGAGACTGATCTGCCGCTCAGAGAGATTCCTCTGCCTCTGCCTCCTGAGTGCTGGGACTAAAGGGGTGCACCCCACACGTGGGCCCCTGACTTGAAGATGTTTGAGTTGTGGAGTCATGTAAGAAGCAGGACTAGAGAGGGTTAGCTGACAGTGCTGAGAGAGACAGTGTGTGGAGGAGGTGGGGAGCCCTTTCGGGGAGGCCACTGCAATAATCCAGGATGAGGTAGGTAATCCCAGCAAGGGCTGTTGGGGAAGGGTGGTACCAAAGCATGCTACGGTTGTGGAGCTGATGCAGCTCAACAGCACGCCTTGAGACAGCAGGCATGAGATGGATAATGAGGGTGGCTGGCGCATGCTGTCACCAAAGGGGCCAACAAAACACAATGTGATAGCATTTCACAAAGTTGGTTTAGAGCAAAAGGAGTGAAGAGCCCAGGCACGGTCCCCGTGGCTAGCCGTGTTCCTCCATAGACAGGCTTCCTGTGGTACGGTCCCCGTGGCTGGCCGTGTTCCTCCATAGACAGGCTTCCTGTGGTATGGTCCACGTGGCTGGCTGTGTTCTTCCACAGACAGGCTTTCAGTGGCATGGTCCCGTGGCTGGCCGTGTTCCTCCATAGACAGGCTTCCTATGGTATGGTCCACGTGGCTGGCTGTGTTCTTCCACAGACAGGCTTTCAGTGGCATGGTCCCGTGGCTGGACGTGTTCCTCCATAGACAGGCTTCCTGTGGTATGGTCCCCATGGCTGGCTGTGTTCCTTCACAGACAGGCTTCCTGTGGCATGGTCCCAGTGTGTGAAAGAGCGCAGCCAGCCTCTGGAGGAAGGTCTGCAGGTGCAGTGTTCTCTTGGAAAGGTGTTGGGTCAGTGGTTGGAATGTAACTGTGTGGTGAGGTGTTTGCTTAACACATGAAGATCTGGGCTCAAGATCCATTGCCAGAAAGAATGAACAAGCCCTTCCCAAAACTTTTAATCCCAGCACTCGGGAGGGAGGTACAGGCAGGGGGATCTCTGTGAGTTTGAGGCCAGCCTGGTCTACAGGGTGAGTTCTAGGACAGCCAGGGCTGCAGAGAGAAACCCCCTCTCAAAAAAAAGCAAAGCAAAGCAAACCAAACCAAACCAAAAAATCTAGACACCTGGGGAAGGGGAAAGAGAGGAAGGGGTTATTAGCGGCTTGTGTGGGAAGGAGATAAACACGCCACTGAGCCAGAAGGTTAGGGAATTCCCAGTCAGGAGATAGGTGTGCCTGACCCAAGGTGACACACCTGTAATCCCAGCATTTGGGAAGTGGAAATACTTTTCAGGAGACAAAGGTTATCTTCCGGTAAACAGTGAGTTTAACTTAACTATGTGAGATACTGTCTCAAGATAAGTAAATGAATAAAGGGTGGGGTGGGCAGGCGGACAGACAAGTCAGGCAGGAAAGGGCTGGGGAAGCAGAGTATTTTGAAAACATCACTAATTTTGTGCTGTGCAATCACCGGGTATTTGAGATTCCAGCAGAGTGAGGAATGGAAGTGTATTTCAAGGAGGCAGGAAAGAGCAGGTTTGAAGGAAAGACAGAACCACAGAGACGGTTTCCAACTCAAGAAGAAAGCTGAAGAGGAATGAGGCAGGAGACACTGCACATATGAAATCCTTCAAGAGAGCACTGGTGGCGGCTGCTCAGGGGCTATGATCTTGCTGCTCTTTCAGAGGACCTGGGTTTAGGTCCCAGCACCCACAGTAGGTGTGGCTCACAACCACCTGTAACTCCAGCTGCAGCGTATCGGAGGGTGTTTGTGGGTATCGGCACACATGCTTGTATACATACACAAGCACACGTGTAATACACACATATATAAAAATAAATCTTTTTTTAAGATTTTTATTTATTATGTATATAGGTTTCTTCCTTCATGTATCCTGCAGTACAGAAGAGGACACCAGATCTTATTACAGATGGTTGTGAGCCACCATGTGGTTGCTGGGAATTGAACTCAGGATCTCTGGAAGAGCAGCCAGTGCTCTATTCCTCTGAGCCATCTCTCCAGCCACCATAAAAATAAATCTTTAAGAAAATAACTATCGCTAGGAAAGGCATTAGACCTGAAATGTCTCAAGGGGAACCAGCGATACCTGTGCCTCCCCCCCCTCGGCCTCAGCGCATCCCCCCCTTCCCCCAGTGCAAGGTTTTCTGCCTGGATTCGGTCACAGCCTGGTCTGAACATATGTCACCAGCCATCCTGTGTGTCACCGCCATGCCTCATGAATGAACAGCTGGGACACACCCTGCTTTACTTGTGTGCAGTGAAACCAGGCACCCGCTCTGTTTGGTCCCCATCCCCTCACAGAGGGGTCACTACAGGCTTAGCCCTTTTCCCAGGATTCCCACAGGTCTCCGCTCCTTGTCTGAGCTTGCCTTCCTGCGGGACTCTGGTGCAAGTCGTCCAGCCCCAGGCCAGGAACACTGTGGGCAGATGATGCTCTTTCCCCTGCTCCTGTTGCCCCAGCCTTGACCAGCTTCACTGTGGTCTGCCATCTTCTTCCTTCTTGCCTTCTAGAAGTCTCCCTTCCCCCAAGCCCTAAACCCAACCTAGAAGGGAATGGGAAAGCAGGGCTGGAAAGCCCGGGAGAATGACACTCCAGGTCTTCCTCTGGCTCCATCGCTCTCTCTTGACATAGGGTTTAGTACAGCCCAGAATGATCTCTAACGTGAACACTTGACTCTTCCCCCCAGACGCTAGGTCTATAGACCTACAGCAAGCCTGGCTAGGGAGACCCTCTTTTCTCTGCTGTCGTGGAAAATTATCTCCTCCCACTTTTCTCTTGTGGGGGTCAGCACCCCTTCCCGCCCCCCGCGGAGTGGAAAAAGAAAAACCAAGATGAAAAGTGAAAAGGGAACAGAACGCCAAGGGCCAAGGTGTTCTCCGAACTGTGGTCTTTGGAACTGCGGGTGATAAATCCACTAAAGTGTCTTTAATACCGTCTTTCGGAAGTTCACACACACGCACACACAGATCAAAATAAGTCTAGGGCTGAGGGAGCCGGGGAGCGCAGGCTCCCTCCCTTAACCCTTCTGCCCCGCTGCCCAGGGGTTGGCACAGATAGAAAGAGTATTTACACTGCAGGGACTTGGTTCTTTTTCCAGGGTGAGGGGTACTAAACCGGAAACTTCCCACATCTCACTCCGAAAGCAACAAAACGGGAGTTCTGAAATTAGCAAGAAAATAGGCAGAGAGACCCGGATGGAGAAGGGAAAAATCCGCACTGGCAAAGATCCGAGCCAGAGTAGGGTTGCAGTTCTCCCAGGGCTGAGCCCTTTTAGAGGGGTAAGGGGAAAGGGTGCGTCCGACTGCGGGCTGGGCCTGAATTTACAAACCCAATCAACAGACTGAACTACCCCGCAGGGAAGAAGGCGGAGCCTGCCGACCTGGAGGCGGGGTTTGTGGGAGTTGGGGCGGGGCCTCTAGAGGAGGCGGGGCTTCGAGGATCTGACTCCCTACTGAGGATCTGAGAACTGGGGAGCTCCGCCCCCGCGTTGCACTTGATGGGGTGGAGAACTGGGGCGATTCGGGGCTCGGGGCTTGGCACGGATTCCAGTGTCGCTGGGGATGTGGGTTTTGGATTTGGAGAGGTTCCTGAGGAACTGGATTCGGAGCGTAGTCGCTGGGCCCGAGGTTCCTTGGGGGCGGAGTTTATGTCTGGAAGTCCAGCGGCGCCACAGGAGGATGTGCAGGGCGCGCGTTGGATTGGCGGCAGGACTGCACGACGCGCCTGGGAGGTTGGGGGCACGGAGTGGGGCCGACAGGGGGCTGGTTTTAGGGATCCCAGTAGTTTTCGTGATGCTGGGCGGCGATGATGATGACTACGGTGAGGATGGTACAGAGCACCATGGCTGCGATGCCCACGGCCAGGGAGATGAAGGAGAAGTTCCGGGCCTCGCGTGAAGCGATCTCGGCGGACACCATGTCTCCGCGGGCCAAGGCCGTGCGCACCTACCACCGGGGAGGGATACGGGAAGGCGAGGGTCAGAGAGCCGCTGCTCACCCGTATGTCCAGAATGCCCTGGACTAAGGAAGCCCGGGGCAGCCCGAGCTTTTTCTCTCCTCCCCCCACCCCACACACCTGCACGGCCTTGAAGATGGCGATGATGCCTGTAGGCCAGAAGCAGCAGATGGTGGTCAACACAGCGATGGGCATGTAGTCGTGTGGAGGGCGCCTGGGCTCCAACAGAGCCAGCCCTGGGGCCTGGGGCGGCGGGGGCAGAGTGGAGGTCACTCCCGGGCCCCCAGGGGTCCCGCCTGCGTAGGGCTGTGGGAAGGACAGTGGGGGAAAGGGACGTCACGCCTACACTCTTGCTGCTTGCCAGCGGTTGGCCAGTTGGCAGAGAGGTTTCTACAAACCCGACTCTAAGGTTTGGAGGGGAGGGAATTAATGCCCCATCCTTCCTGATAGTAAAATCGGCCTAGGCTTCCCCTCTTTGTGTTATTAAGCCCCATAGTCGTGCAAGTTCCCACACCGTCTTACAAGGTCTGGGTCTGTCTGCACTTCAGGTCTCGTTTCCACGCTCCTTGGCATCCCCAGGCTCAGGCTTTGCCCTCTTCTACCCTGGCTTCCCAGTTTCCATTTCTTTCTCTCCCTCCAAGCGGTTTCCGTCCTGAGTTTTGAACCACCTTCCAAACCTTGACCTCTGACCCCCAAAGATAGCCCCCTCACCAGGTCCACCACTTTCCCACCCGCAGCCCCTTCCCTCTCCACTCTTCTGTCTTGTCTAGGGTTTGTTACCAGAACACCGCTCGCTCTGGCGCTATTTCGCTCTCTCCCAGCTTCCCGTGTGTCCCTGTTGCACCTGCCTCCCTCCTCCTAGGTCCCGTCAGCCTCACACTCACCGTGCCCACCGGATACACCGGAACATAGGCAGTGCAGGGCTGCAGCTGCAGCGGGTAGCCGGGCGCCACGTAGCCCCCCAGCGGCAGTGTGCCCACCGCCCCCGTGTGCGTGGGCACCACAAAGCCCGGGGCTTGGGCCGTCGGGGCTGGTGCTGGTGGGGGCGGGGCGGCGGCCGCCGGCGGCGGTGGGGGAAGTGGGCCCTCGAAGCGAGTCTCCTGCAGATAAGGGTCGGGTGGCATGCGGGGTAAGGTAGCACAGCCGGGTGGAGGAGCCCCAGCGCCGGGACCGGGTGGGGCATGGTGGGGGGGCCGCGGTAGCGTGGCGGAGGACGAAGGACCACGCTGAGCGCTAGCCGAGGCAGAGGCCAGCCCACCTGCCCCTAAGCGCGGGAGGGTGGCAGTGCCAGACTGGTGGTAGTGGTGGTGGTGGTGATGGTGCGAGGAGGGGGCCGTTTGTGGGGGCGGGATGGGGGGCTCGGCCGGAGGTTGGGGGGCATTGTAGGGCGGCGGCGAAGTGTGGGGAACTGAGTCTGGAAGACCTGGCCACAGAAAGCGGAGGAGAGGATAAGGGGAGAGAGAAGACAGCAGAGATCAGAAGGGTGAGAACCAAGGCAGTCGGAGAAGGAGAAATAGCCAGGGAGAGAGTGGGGTGGCAGATCCCAGTCTGGGGTCAGGGAAGCGGTGGATCTAGGCCACCTGCCCTCCAATCCAGTTCTGCGGTCACAACTGTCACAACTCTCCTCCCGCGCCCGCCCCCCCCCCCCCCCCCCCCCCCCCCCCCCCCCCGTCACCCACAGCTGCCAACCACACATCCTCATCCAGGGCTGCCTCAGAGCTGTCTCCTCTGAACTGCGTGCTCGCTTTAACAGTTTTCATGTGGAAGACATTTCCACTTTCCTCCAGTGGAGAAATGGGCCAGGGGTTACCTGGGAATCTCATGGCCTCAGTTAGGGTCCATGAAAACGTCTCCTGGGACTAGCCATGGTGGCTCAGGCCTGTAATCTTAATACTTGTGAGGCAGAGGCAGGAGGATGAAGAACTAGGGAGTTCAAGGCCAGCCTGGGCTACGTGGAAAATCTTATCTCAAAAAAAAAAAAAAAAAGTCTGCTAAATTCTACTTCCCCAGCAACCCCATCGGATCAAGTCACTGATATTTCTCCACTGGGTGTCTCCAAGCCATCTGTCACTCCCAGGGATGGTGTCCCTGGGTACCTGGCTGTGCCTTCCTCTCCTCCTCAACATGCCCCCCCCTCGTGTTGTTGACATGGCAGAGGCAGACTGACCCAAAGAAAGGAAGAGAAGGATGAGCTACAGGAAGAGGAGGGGGTGGGGGTCTGAGTGCCTGGAAGTGGAATGGGACTGAGTCACACAACACCCCAGAAAGGGTCAAAGAAGGGGGTTAGGGCAAGTGGGGGATGAGACCGGAGAGGATGGAGGGGCTGTGCGGCTATTGGGATTTTTTTTTTTACCTGACTTTTCCGATGACATGTTTGCAGTAGCTGGAGCAGGGTCTCTGAAGCTGGAGTCAGGGCCCCCTGGCCGGTGCAGAAGTCTGGGTCCGGGATGGCGCAGCCGGCAGCAGCAGCGGCGGTGGCAGCGCAGAGATGGAGAGACGAAGACAGTGTCGGAGGGGGGGGGGCGGGCAGACGGAGAGTGGCAGAAGGAGCGTGGCAAGGGGGGGAGCTTAAAGGGACCGAGGCCAGGGAGGGGGAGAGCTTCAGAAGTCCCCCCCCCAACACACACTCGTTCTCGCTCTGCTCTTGGACCACCTCTTCCCTCCTCTCACCCTGGCATTCAAGCCCCCAGTTTAGGCTCCCTTGGAGTTGTCATGGAAACCGGGAGGCAAGACCAGGCAAGGCGGGTGGGACTAAATGAAGGAAAGGAGGGAGAGAGAGAACTCTCTCGAGTCTCTCAAAGACGCGCTGTAGTGATTCACCCACTTACCTCCAGACCCTGTTCACACAGACCCGGCTCACCCAAGGGGTTCTTTCCTCAGTTCCCCTCCAGTTAGAGACAGAATCAGGTGCGAGAGAAAACTGTGCAAAGCTGGGAACCAAGAGAGCCTGAAAAGTCCCCCAGACATACAGCCTGGGCCTGCCCTTGCCTCACGGAGGCAAGAAGCTCAGGCCTGTAATTTGAAGCTGGCTGAGAGAAAGCACCTGTGGGGGTACATGGGCACCTTCTTCCTCTAGGGTTAAGAAGCTGAAATGCTTTAGCAGAGGGGAGCAAAATGTAATTGCTTATTTGTGATGGGCAGGTTTGAAAAAGCCTGCTTGTGGGGTCTCTAGAGTTCTTGGCCCGTCAGCATTCATATCCCTACCCTACAGCACCCCCTGTCCTCCACTCCTCCTGCCCCAAGACGCTGATCCACCCCCGGAGTCAACCCGAGATGCTAGGGTGACTTACAGTCTTTTTATTTGCTTTTTGTGTCTTGGAAAGGCGTGGGTGGGGAGGTGGGGTGAGGATAGGCAGTCTGCAGAGATTACACCAGTTGGGCCTTTTGCAGAAACCCAGCAGGAGAATCAGAAATGCCCTCCCATTTTAGAATTTCCCAGTCTTCGCCTGAGGCAGTCGCCCTAGGACATGGCCCCTCCGGTGGTGTCCTGGAGGGCAGTCCCAGGCCCCGGCTTGAGCCGGTCCCAGGTCTGAGAAATTTTTGCATCACGGCCTCAATACCGGTGATTCTGGTTTTTCAAGCGTGGATGGATCAGAGAGAACCCCGGATCTATTCCTCCCACACCGGCTTCACTACACGCGTCTGGTTTTATTGAGAGTCGAGTTTAGACTAAGCAAAGACCCTGCATACAGTCCGAGCGGCTCAGGCACGCTCAGAAATCCTGGAGCCTTATTTAATTGCTAAGTAAATGCCCTGACGGGTAAAGGCCAGCCAGGAGCACTCGGGCGCGCGCAAGGGTCACGGCTAGGCTGAGTGGTGCCAGCACCCGCAGCGCAGAAGTCTGGCTGCAGTAGCAGGGTCTGTGTCGCTAGCTGCCCGCTGAGATCTGAGGAGCAGATTATTGGGATCGCTCAGGGCTCAAAGACTGGTGGAAATCCGTTGGTGAGTCCCTAAAGCCCCCGGGGCCCTCCGCCCATGGAAGGTGGGTCTTGAAGGGTTGGTCGTGAACGCAGAGATAAAAGTAGGGCCAGAGAAACTGGGCCTGGCTGCACTTCACTCAAGGGGCCTGAAGGACTCTTGGCGTCTCCGGAGACAAGGTCACAACACGCACTTCAAAGTGAAGAGTTGTAAGGCGCTGATCGGGAGCGGGAAGAGGGGCGCTCCGGCTGGGGTCGGCCTGGCACGCTGCCTGCCACTCGCCTGGCGTCCAGCTAGACGCTGGGTTAGCCTTTCGTCCGTCCTACCCCCCCCCCCCCCCTTGGGAACAGAAATTCGGGCTCTGCTGCAAAGCCAGAAAACCTGGCTAGATTGGAAAATTGGGCGCATCAAGGAGGGGAAATCGTACCCCTGGGTGGCTGAATGCAGCCGACTCTACGAAAGCCTTCTTTATATACCCATGATTTGCTATTGCGTCTCCCCTTCCGGTTGAATGGATCGCTCCGCCGCCTGCTTCCTCCCCAGCTCCCTGTGTGCAGTGGAATATTCCATTGCCCCTCCGGTCCGTGGTTCGTGTTGCAGGGGACGCTCTCTCTGTTGTCAGGGAAAGCCCCGGACGTGACGGCTTTGCGCGACCCCGAGCACCCCCCTTCCCATCCGTCATCCTCCTGCGCGCTCTCCTGGTCCCCCTTTCCCTCCTACCCGGTGGATTGCAGACTGGGTACAAGTAAACAGCTGGCGGAGCGAAGCCTCCAGACCCAGGCCAGGTGGGAGTTCCCACTCTCCGTTGGGCCTGGGCTGCTGCTTCGGGGCCCTTGCAGAACCCGCAGTTGTGCATGGCCGAGGTGATGCTTACGGAAGATCCTGGGCCTAGGGACCAAGTCCCTTGGGCGCCAAGTTGGGGGCGGGACTTAGGGTGAGCATTAGTGCGGCGAGGTGGTAGGGGGTGTGTTTGTGCCGAGCCAACTGGAGTAAGTAAAAAGTAGGCTGTTGTGGTTAGGACCGGAGCGGAGGCCGGAGGGTTGCTTGCTGGGAGTCTGTTGGAAGCCGAGGGGTGGGGGTCACTTCCCTTACAGCCCGTCATTCCTTCTCAGGTAGGAGCATGCCGGGGCTATGGAGGCAGAGGCTTCCTTCGGCGTGGGTTTTGCTCCTCCTGCCATTCCTGCGGCTGCTGATGCCCGCAGCTCCCGCACCCCACCGCGGGTCCTACAAGCCAGTGATCGTGGTGCACGGGCTCTTTGACAGTTCCTACAGCTTCCGCCACCTGCTGGACTACATCAATGAGGTCTGTCACGGGACGCCGGATGGAGGGTGTTGGAGCAGCTATAATGGCTGGGGAGGAAGCGTGGACAGCTGAAAGATAACCCCTCTAGGCCAGTTCCTCAGAGTATGGCTACTAGTGTGGGGGAGACTTGGGGGACGGGGGTTCCAGGTTCCAGCAAGCGCATTGAATGCACGTGGCCTTCATAGTCCAACCCCAGTGGCTGCATTGCCCCCTTCCCACAGACACACCCCGGGACTGTGGTGACAGTGCTTGATCTCTTCGATGGCAGAGAGAGCTTGCGGCCCTTGTGGGAGCAGGTGCAAGGGTTCCGAGAGGCTGTTGGCCCCATCATGGAAAAGGCTGCTGAAGGGGTGCATCTCATCTGCTACTCCCAGGGTAGGCAACACACACTCCCAACTCCCAAGCCCTGTAGGGACCTGGCCCTGAAGGTGCTTTCCAGCGGTTGCTTCTCTGCCCTGCATAGCTCTGGTCAGAGGCCTAGTACAGGAGCCTCCACCACACCCATTTTCTGGCTTCCCAAGGGGAGGGAGGCTCCCCTCTGACCTCATTTTCCATGGCTTAGAGTTGACCAGAGACCCAGACTCTTAGCTTGGCTGTCACGTGACCCGCAACTTGTTGGCCTAGGGTGTGCCGTCAGTCTTGGATCCCATTCTTTTAAGTTTTGAGAGACCAGAGGCAAGGGTCACTGGGGTGCCCGTTCCAATGTTGGCGCTCTGCCTCCAGGGGGCCTGGTGTGCCGGGCGTTGCTGTGTGTCATGGATGAGCACAACGTGGATTCTTTCATCTCGCTGTCCTCTCCACAGATGGGGCAGTATGGAGGTGAGTGGGCACTGTGGGGTGCACAGAAGGCGCCATGTCCGGGGCACAGAGGGTTGAGGCTACTTGGCGCTGCTGTTCTTTTCTCAGACACGGACTACTTGAAGTGGCTCTTCCCGACATCCATGCGGTCTAACCTCTATCGGATCTGCTATAGTCCTTGGGGCCAGGAGTTTTCCATCTGCAACTACTGGCATGGTAAGCCAGGGGGAGGGGCCCGCGTGGACACGGCCCTGTGATCGGTGAGGCCCGTGCCCACCTCTTCCATAACCAAAGCAATGGTTTCCATTTATCCACACTTACTAATCGAATAGGTGTTATTCAGAATGTCATTGGCTAGCCAGCCACCCAGGTACCTCAGAGCGTGTGGTCTGGTGCAAAATTTAAAAATAATATTAATGGATGATCATTATTATTCGTCTGTGTGTGCGCGCGTGCAGTGCGCTTGTGTGTTCTCATTCATGAACCATAACACACACATGGAGGTCAGAGGACAACTTTCAGGAGTCCATTCTGTCTGTCTGTACCATTGTTCAGCTGCTGCAGCGTGAACCGTAGCCCACATGAGTGAGTGACTTTATTTACAGTAACAGGCAGCAGGTTTGGTCCTTTGGGGCCAGCCTCTAGTGCAGGGTAGTGTGCCTGGATGCTGGGGCCAGATTAGTATCATTAAATTAGTGAGAGTAAGACACTTTTAACAATCACTGGCTCACACTGGGTGCCAGATAAAAGTACCTTCCAGGCGGGGGGTGCTGGTACGCACATTTAATCCCAGTACTTGGGCGAGAGAGGCAGGAGGATTTCTTGAGTTTGAAACCAGCCTGAATTATATGGGAGTTCCAGGACAGCCAAGACTAAATAGACCCTGTCTCAACAAACAAACGAAACAACAGAAAACCTCAGAAAGTGCCTTTGATTGTACTGACTGTTATTTTTATCCTTCTGTTATATGGCTGGGTGTCTGGCTTCACTGTTAGGTTTATGTATGTATTTTATGTGTATACTTTGCTTGTTCATCTGCATACCAGAAGATGGCATCAGACAGCTGTGAGCTGCCCTGTGGGTGCTGGGAATTGAACTCAGGACCTTCAGAAGAGCAGTGAGAAATCTTAGCCACTGAGCCATCTCTCCAGCTCTGGTCTTCACTGTTACTGCAGTCTCCTGACTGGCCGTCTGCTCTTTCCCATTACACTTTTATTCTTTCTTCCTTTTTTTTTAAAAGTTTTAAATTTTATGTATATAAGGGTTTTTTTGCATATATGTGCAGCACATACATGCCCATTGCCTGTGGAGACCAGAAGATGGCATTGGGTCCCCTGGGACTGTAGTTACAGACAGTTGTGAGCCACCATGTGGGTGCTGGGAATTGAGCCAGAGTCTTGGAAGAGTAGCCAGTGCCCTCAACCACTGAGCCATCCCTGCAGCCCCATTGACTCTCTGTAGCCAAGGATGGTTTTGAACTGATCTCATGGGACATCCTGAGTGCCGGTGTTGCAGGTGTGGGCCACCCATGCCCACTTATGCAGTCCGTGGGGTCAAATCCCATGGCCTCAGGCTCCTGGCTGTCTCCCTAACTGCTTTTTGTACTCAGATCCTCACCACGACGACCTGTACCTCAATGCCAGTAGCTTCCTGGCCCTCATCAACGGGGAAAGAGACCATCCCAATGCCACTGGTAAGGCCCAGCTCCCACCTCTGTCCCTCTTCCGCTTCTACCCTGATTTGCGTCCTGTGACTGACCCCATCTCTCTCCATCTCCACAGCGTGGCGAAAGAACTTTCTCCGCGTGGGCCGTCTGGTGCTGATTGGGGGTCCTGACGATGGAGTCATCACCCCTTGGCAGTCTAGGTAACTTGGCAGTCGGGATTGTAGAGGCTGAAGACCTGGCCTGGTAGTGCCCCTGGCATACAGTAGATGTTCATTGAGAGACAGGGGCCCGGTGTGTAGCCCAGGCTTGACCTCTTGCCTTTGCTTCCTGAGTGACAGGCACTATTACCACATCTGCATCTCCCTCTTCCGTTCTGGGAGTGCTAGGGACCAGCTCCAGGGACTTACACACTCTAGGGAAGTGTTCTGCATACCTGACTCTTGTAGAACATGTTTGAGCCTGAGGCAAGAAGATCACTTGAGCCCAAGAGTTCAGGATGAGCTTGGGCAAGATAATGAGACTGTTTCACCAAACACAAAAGCCTGATAGAAGCCGGGCGGTGGTGGCGCACGCCTTTAATCCCAGCACTCGGGAGGCAGAGGCAGGCGGATCTCTGTGAGTTCGAGACCAGCCTGGTCTACAAGAGCTAGTTCCAGGACAGGCTCCAAAACCACAGAGAAACCCTGTCTCGAAAAACCAAAAAAAAAAAAAAAAGCCTGATAGAGCTAACCCTGGGACTCAGGAGGCAGAAGCAGGTGGGGCTCTGTTTCAGGCCATCCAGGGCTGTTTGTTTGAGACCTTGTGTCAAGAAACAGCACCACCGCCACTGACAAGCAGGAAGCTTGTATAAAAAGTCTGATTCTGGCAGCTGGAGATGTGGCTCAGCTGGCACGGTGCCTACCTAGCGTTCCCCGGGTTTCATCCCAGCACTCAGGACAGAGGAGGAAGATAAGAAGTTCAGGGTACTACATCGTGAATTTGAGGCCAGCCTGAGCTACTGAGACCCTATTTCAAAAACCATGCACGAGCATTCATGCACATATAATTCTGAAGTAATCATGGATTCTTAGGAGGTTGCAGAGATGGTTTATCAAGGTCCTGTGTGTGCGGTTCCAGAGTTTACCGAGTATTCTGAGTGGAACACAGCATCCGACTCAGACCTCTGGGCGTGGTGGCGCACGCCTTTAATCCCAGAACTTGGGAGATAGAGGCAGGTGGATCTTTGAGTTTAAGGCCAGCCTGGTCTACAGGGCTATGTAAAAAACAAACAGACAAACAAACAAACAAAAACCCAAAAAGCAACGCCACTACCTTGTGAGTGTGAGGCTCCAGCCATTTTCTCTACCATTCAGTGCCAGGCCCGGTGAGTGTCCACCTCAGCCCGTCTCCCTCCTCTGGAAAGCGGATGGCTCTGCAGCCCCGCACACCTGCCTCTGTTGCGTCATGAGGTTGACCCAGGAGGGTCACCTGAAATTTACTCAACAGATACTTATTGATCAGTGTGTGCCCGGTGCCGTCCTGGGCCCTGGGGAAGCATCAGCAAAGAAGTCCCTGATGTCGTGTTCTTTACACACTGAATTAGAAATAGTATGGCAGGGACAATGAATAGAGGCAGGGGCCAGTTGTAGCTGGTGGTCAGGGGAGTGGTCCTCGGAGGAGCTGCCATCTGAGCAAGCCTGAGGAAGTAAGGGGAGGCTTGTGCCATGGGAGCCTAGCAGAGCCCTGTGAGGATTGGGGAAGGAGGTAGCTGGGCATGGTCTCCTTGAACTCTCGTAGGTCAGCGTCAGGCCCTTGAGCCGTTTCTTACTGTGACAGACAGTAGCGTGGAGAGGGCACAACTGTAATCCCAGCACATCCGAGAGGAATGTTGTTGTGTTTGTGGCCAGCCTGGGCTACCAAGTGAGACACTTCACAAACAAAGAGCTCATAACTGATAACAGAAAGCCGAGAGGGTGTAGCTCAGAGTTGTTTTTGGAGACGGGTGTAGTCCTGACAAGTCCGGCCTTGAACTCACAGAGATCCTCCGGCCTCCGTCTCTCGAGTGCTGGGATTAAAGGCGTGCCCCTGACTCCTTGGATTCACCCTCAGCACCAGGAGGAAAGAAAGACGGCAGATAGGTGGGTAGGTAGGCAGAAGTTATTTAGCTTTTTGCAGATAGGTGGATAGTTTGGTTTGAGACAGAGTGTCATGTGTTCCGGGCTGGGCTCAGATTTGTTGCATAGCCAAAGACACAGACATTAGTTACCATGATAGTTGATGCAGTGCTGGGGTCAAACCCAGGACTTCATGCATGCTAGGCAGTCACTCTACCAACTCAACTGTGTACCCGATCTTAGAAATTACGTGTTTTTTTTTTTAAGATTTTATTTAGTTTTATGTGCATTGGTGTTTTGTCTGCATTTATGTCTGTGAGGGTGTTGGATCCCCTGGAACTGTCGTTACAGTTATGAGCTGCTACATAGGTGCTGGGAATTGAACCCGGCTCAGCAGTTAAGAGTGCTGTCTGTTCTCAGGGACCCAGATTTGCTCCCCACCCTCCACATGGCAGCTCACCTCCGCTCGTAACTCTCGTCCTAGGGATCTGCCATTGCCTTCCGGCCTCCTCAAGGCACCGGATGCTTGTGGTGCTCATACGGATATGAAGGCAAACCACCCAGACACATGATATAAAAATAAATCAGGCTGGGCGTGGTGGTACCCGTGTCTAATGCCAGCGTGGGGGAGGGAGAAGCAGGTGGAGCTCAGAGTTCAAGGTCAGCTTGGTATACACTGTGAGTTCTAGGACAGCCAAGCAAAGGCTGTGTATAACCTGTTTAAAAAAAATAGCTAATAATAAGTCTAAGTGAGACAGTAGGGTGTTGGGAGGGTTGAGGAAGAGGTGGCACCATCCAAAATAAAAACAGTACAAGACTAGGGGTGTCTTTTATGTACATAATGTCATTTCATATTAGTAACCCATGGCTGTAATAGCTCATGGTTATATCTCGTATGGCATGTCCCAAAGCACTGTTTTAGCCCCCCAGCTTTTTTGTAAGGATTTATTATTTTCAGGTTAGTCACATACTTAGTCTGCACACGTACCACCGCACATACTTGGGGATCTGAGGACAACCTGCAGGGCTTGGATAGCCCCCACTGTATGGGACTGGGGGATTGAACTCAGCGAGTCAGGCTTGGCACCAGGTGTCTCTGCCTGCCGAGCCATCGGCATGATTTAAAGTCATGTGTGACAGTGTGGGTGTGTGAGTTCAGGTCCCTGTGGAGGCCTGAAGAGGGGTTACAGGCAGCTGTGACCAACTGCTCCCATCCCCACCATGCTCTTAACTGACAGCTCTCTAGCTTCTCCCCTTCTATTAGCTCACTCCATCCTTGTAACAACCTAGTTGGGGTGATCACTGTATTAGGACACGTGAGGGCAGACTCCTCCAGCCGCTGCCTCCTGAGCGCTGGAATTAATGCATACACCAACTGCATCTGGCAATATTAATTAAAAAAAGTTGGCTGAGTCTGTAAAGATGCCTGGCCACTTGATCCCTGGATCAAAACAGTGGGAGAACTGAACCCACAGAGCTGGCCTCTGCCCTCCACATCATGTCATGGCATTGCACCCACAGTCAGTTAAATTTTAGCTGGGCATGGCTGGCTGTGCACCTGGAGCCAGAGGCCAAGGCTGCCTCAAAACAAACAAAAAGCCTATCCTCCCTGCACTCACGAGGAGGAGGAGGCAGGAGGATCAGGGTCAGTGTAGGGTTCACAGTGAGACCCTGCAAAAACGACTAGCTGGCTTCTTTGCAGCAGCGAGTGTTGAATCTAGTATCGATGCTAGGCGTGTTTTTCTGTGTTTCAATTGTTTGGTTTTTGAGACAGGGTCTTTCTACATAGCCCTGGCTGTCCTGGAACTCACTATGTAGACCAGGCCAGGCTAGCCTTGAACTCACTGAGAGCCTCCTGCCGCTTGAGTGCACCACCACGCTAGGTTCTCCAATCATGTGTGGGTGTGTCTACATGCGGGTGTGTGCATGCAGGAGTGCATGTGCCCTCAGGGAGACCAAAATGCTGAGCCATCTCTCCAGCCCCCAAACTTATTTTTTTTTTACTGAAAGAAGTATGTATATGAATGGTTTGACTGCATGTACCACGTGCATGCCTGATGTCCAGGGCAGCCATGAGATGGCATTGATTGCCTGGAACTGCAGCTACAAAAGGTTGTGAAACTCCATGTGGATGCTGGGAATTGAACCTGAGTCCTCTGGAAAAGCAGCCAGTGCTCTTAACAGCTGAGCTAGCTCTCCAGCACTTAAATCCTTCAAGTGAGGAATTGTTCTTGGCTTTTTGTTGAGACAGTTCTTACGCAGCCCACTTTGGCCTTGAACACTCCACACTCCCCTCTCTAAGTGTGTCCCTGTGCCCAGCTTCTGTCAAAGATTCCGAGTGTCCACCAGGGGGCCTTAAGTTTCTCTGGGACACTAGCACACATTGGTTTTCCTAGCTCTCCTGATATTCTCCCTGCACATCTTTCTATAGCTTCTTTGGTTTCTACGATGCCAACGAGACGGTCTTGGAGATGGAGGAGCAGCCGGTAAGCCCCTGGGAACAACTTCCTGTCTCCCTCCATTGGGTTTCTGCCTCTGACCCCTGAGCTGAAGGGTCTGCCTCATAGGTCCGGGGCAGCGGGGGCAGTGGGGGTCGGGGGTGATTTGGGCAGCAGCAGTACCTCACTTTATCTTTTTCTGTGTCTCCATGCCCCTCCGCCCACCTTGAAGGTTTATTTGCGAGACTCCTTTGGGTTGAAGACTCTCTTGGCCCGGGGGGCCATAGTGAGGTGTCCGATGGCTGGGATCTCTCATACCACCTGGCACTCCAACCGCACGCTCTATGATACTTGCATCGAACCATGGCTCTCCTGAAGATGCCCTCAGGAATCCCCCAGCCCAGAGACCAAGTGGTGGCCTTGGGAAACAGATGCCAGGCTCCCACACTGCCCCACCCCACCAGGGCTCCCTGAATCCTCCCCTCCCTCCTCTGTGAATGACAAGTCCTGGTCCCCTACCTCATGTCCTCTTCTGGGGTGTCTCCACACTCCTTTTCTCCCACGGCTGAGGTTGGGAAGCGAGCACCAGGTTTTTAACTGGCTTCACCGCGGCTGCTGCTCCTCCGGGTCTGGCTGTACCGGAGGAGAACCCAGCCCCTGCCCACCACAGGGGCCCTTCCAGGCCACTCAGGACATTTTTAGCTTCTGTTTAGTGTCCCACTTTTCTCGACTTCCCTGTCGCCAGCCTCCCCACCAAGAGGGACGCCCGTGAGGGGTTCTGAGGTTCCCCTATGGGGACAGCTCACTTCTGAAGTGTCAGTGTTGGGGAATATCTGTGGCCTGCAAGGCCCATCTCAGGTTTGGGGATCCCCCAGTCCCTATGATCAGTGTTGGGGTACCCCCTGGGAGCCTAGGTTCTTTAAGGCCCCAGCCCCTCTTTTAACGACCCCTGAGTGGGTGTTCCCTGTATTTATAAAAATAAAGTTCCCTTTCCTCAGTGTGGCTTGGCTTATTCCCAGGTGAAGGGGACCTGGGCTCCCCAAAGAGGGTAGGGATGGAAAGCCTGGGGCCTGGGTGCCCAGATGCCTGCTGTGGGGTGGGGACTCCCTTGGTGTTTCCGTCCTCTCAATGCCCATTCTGTTTAGGTTCCTGACTCTGTGTGTTCTTTCCTGCTGAAGACAATTCTCTTCCTGTCCCGGCCTAGGGTTAGGGGGCTGAGCCTCAGCCTCATGGGTAGAATTGGCCTGCCACCCCCGGACTAGACGAGGGGGCTGAGGGGTCAGGGTGGGCATGTGTCGTGCCCTTTGACCTTTGTCGGTCAGGGCTGGGTGAGGGGCTAATACAGTGAGTCTCCCTTTGCCTGGGAGGAGGAATTCACACTGAGACAATAGAGCCCTGTCTGTTCTGGCTTGGGGGTGGTGTCCCCCAACTCCCAATAAATGCCATCAAGTGATGGAGGCAGTTTCTCCTGGTGCCTTGGGCGCCCTTGCCCTTCTGTGACCGCTTTCTTTCCTCAGCTGATATTGCCTGCTTGGCCATGACCTGCCCTTGCTCAGCTCTCCCGTCTCCCCGTCCTCACATTCTCCCACAGTCTGTGTGAGGTTGAAGGGGGTGGGTGCTGGTTGCCACTAGAGCCAGAAACTTCTGATTTGGGGACCTTCAAAGGTTATGTAGGTTCTTCTGAGCAGCTTGGCTGAAGAAAGGGTGAGGGAGGCAGGACTGGCCTGAGACTGAGAGCCTTGTGGGAAGGAGAAGTGGGAGAGCGCTGTCTGGGACCGCCCCCTTGCCTTTTCCAAGCTGGAGAGGCCCACCCACCAGTCTGGGCGGCTGCTGCTGGGGCTGCAGACTCCTTGGACAGGGAAACAGGTAGGGAGCTGGCAGGTAGGGAGCCGGGGAAGTCAGTGGAGGACGGGATTGCTTGGCCTTAGGATGGGTAGGAGCTGGGAAGGAGGCTCCTGAATGAGTGTGTCTGGTGTGTATGCGATGGTGTGGGAGAGGAATGGAGGCAGAGCTGTGTGACATGAAGGTGTAGGCTCTCTACAGTTTGGAGGGAGCACACTGAGAAGGGCTGTGTGGGAAGGCTGGCCATGAGCTCCAGGCTAAGGAGAGCCTGGCTGATGGCAGGACATGTCCGACAAAATGCACTGGCTGTTGCAGACCATGTGAGTGCTCGTTTAGAAGAGTGAATGTCCTGACCTCAGGAGATTGTTTTAGCAGGGCTGAGGCTAGACCAGCCAGAGAGAAGCCTGTAACTGCTTGTCTGCAGCCCACAGAGTCTGGAAGAACCATGGGGCTCAGGGCTGAGCTGGGTGCTTTCCAGATTGGACTCTCGCTCCTCCTGCTACTGATGTCAGGCGAGGGGCGCAAAGGAGGAGCTTTCAAACAAAGGTGACAGCAAAGGGGGAGGGCCAAGGTGAGGACACGGGGGGGGGGGGGGGGGGGGGGGCGCAGACTTGGCTGGACGTAAAACAAAACTGAACATTTAGAATGAGGGCACCGGGCCTCAGCAGCTGCTGAGGGCCGCCACACTCAGTGCCTCCCACCTCCACCCCGACATGGCTGCAGTGTGGGGGTCTGCTCCAACCAGACCCTGGTGGTTCCACTCCGATACAACGAGTCCTACAGCCAACCGGTATACAAGCCCTACCTGACCCTGTGTGCTGGCAGGCGCGTATGCAGCACCTACAGGTGAGAGGTGCCGCCCGAGCACTCCCCCAGAATCAAGCCTAGGATGGGTACCCGGAATCTTGACCCGGTTCTATGTTCTAGGACCACTTACCGCGTGGCCTGGCGGGAGGTGAGGCGGGAGGTTCAGCAGACACACGTGGTGTGCTGCCAGGGCTGGAAGAAGCCACATCCAGGAGCTCTCACCTGTGAAGGTGAGTGAGGCTGGGGCTTGAGGCCTTCATGGGAGGCACTGGGTGGTGCTGGGGCCTGGCACTGAGCCCAGGTCTTAACTCTCTTTCCTTTCAAATGCACCCAGCCATCTGCTCCAAGCCTTGTCTTAATGGAGGTGTCTGCACTGGACCGGACCAGTGCGAGTGTGCCCCAGGCTGGGGAGGGAAACACTGCCACGTGGGTGAGCAGGCAGGTTGCCCCATAATGGGGGCGGGTGCTGGGATGGCCCCACCCACCATGGCGCCCTGCCCCCTTCAGCCCCCTCTGTTTTCTGGTAACTAGATGTCGATGAATGCAGGACCAGCTTCACCCTCTGTTCTCATCATTGTTTGAACACCCTGGGCAGCTTCACGTGCGGCTGTCCGCACCCCCTGGTTCTGGGTTCGGATGGGCGCACCTGTGCAGCAGGGCCTCTGGAATCTTCAACAAGTGCCAGCATCCTCAGTGTGGAGGGTGGGTATGGGATGCCTGTGGGGTGAGCCTGGGTACTCGTAGTGGGCGAGGCCATGCTCAGTCTCCTCTGTCCTAGTACGAGAAGCGGAACGTGAGGAGCAAAACCTGAGGTGGGAGGTCGCAGAGCTGCGGGCCCGGCTGGAGCGGCTGGAGCAGGCGAGCAGTGGGCAGAGGCACGGGGGTGGGGTGGGGGATGCGCATGCACCCGGGACCCCGCCAGAATCCTGAGGTACCACTTTCCTTTGCAGTGGGCCACACAGGCTGGGGCCTGGGTCCGAGCAGTGCTGCCCATGCCGCCCGAGGAGCTGCAGCCAGAACAGGTGGCTGAGCTGTGGGGCCGGGGTGACAGGATCGAGTCCCTCAGTGACCAGGTGCTGCTGCTTGAGGAAAAGCTGGGTGCCTGTGAGTCCCCCCTGCTCCTCCTCCACAACTAAAGACATTGTCAACTCAGCACCTCACCTCAAAACCCTCCACCTCTGTCCTTACCCCAGACCCTTTCCCCGGGGTCACTTGCTTAGTGTTGGGTGACCTGACTACAGCCACCCTGCCTCTCTGCCATTAACCAGGTGCCTGTGAGGACAACAGCCTGGGCCCAAACTTCCACGGCTGACAAGGAACTCCCACAGCAGCCTGGATCCCTAATTTATACAGAAACTGCCTTATCTGGGATTGGTAGATGGGGGATCGACCACCTGACCGCAGAGGTGCAAAGAGCCACAGGAAGCCCCCAGATCTCTCTTTCTCTTTATTTTCAGTTGCTTGCTGTTACCCCATAATAAAAACCAACCACACAAAACTGGATCCCACTCGTTCCTTCTGCCCCCCGCCTACCTCCTGGGTCTTAGGAATGGGTCTAGAGTGGGAGGCAGGGGAGTGGCCAGTGCCACTGGGAGGAAATGAAAACTGGCTCAGAGGGGGAGGCACCTCAAAAGAAAGAGAAATAAATTAAGCGCCCCCCTCTCCCTCTCATCAGGGTCAGGTTCTTCCCAAGGCCCCAGGGAGCAGAGAGCGCAGCTTCTAAGGGCCGCCCCTCCGGAATTTGGTTAGATGGTGCTGGGCCAGGACCCTGGAGACCTCTACCAAAGGGACGGGGAAGCAGGATTGGCATTTGAAGTGTGTTCAGCCCCTGGCATGGGCAGGGATGAGGCCTCCGAGTTAGACGAGCCCAGCCCTGCTGAGGGTGACAGTGCTGAGTTCCCTAGGTGAGCTGGGGAGTCCTCACAGCAGATGGGTCCACTCGATCTGTGGACTTGGCGTGAGGAATGGATTGTTCCACACAACAGATGAGTCCATTGTCCAGTGTGGGGTGGAGAGGAAGAGAAGGCCACAAAGAGACCATTGGGGAAGGATGGGATGGAATGTCCCCACCCTTGTATCTGATGAGCCACTTGAGATGAGGGGAGGCAACTGCCCCACAAGACAAGATGGCAGGTGGGGATCGCAGTGGAGACTGTGCCCACGCGGGAAGAGTCCGTGGGTGGGGTGGGGAAGGACATGGAGTGATGCTGTATCCATATTCACTTCAGAAGTTGAAGACTCAAAAAGGAGAGTAGGGAGTGGGGACCCAGGAAGAGGGCCTGGCCCTGCTTCAGGCTCTGGGTCAGAGGTGTGGGGAGGAAGAGGGGAAGGGTAGGAGGAAGCTCAGAGCCGGGCCTCGCCCGCTCCCCCAGGCTTTTTCAGACAGTCACCGCCACCCAGGCCATCAGTGGAGATCTCCCGGAAGACGGTGAGCATGGAGTGCCGGACTCTGTCCGCCAGAGCTGGGACATCATCCGGTGTCAGCCCTTCTGTGGGCACTGGGGACAGCACCCGCACCTGACATCGTCCTGGGGGGGAAGGAATGAGGAACAGCATCACAGCTGGCACTCCTGGGTCTCGGCCAACTCTCTATGCCATCCCACTACGCCTTTCCTCCACCTTCCTCCACCTTCCTCCACCTTCCGGGTCTCTCCTGTAAACCAGGATGACTGCTGCTCTGCTCGCCAGCTGCTAACCAAATCCCCAGGCCGCTGTCCAGGCCTCTCTCCAGGATTCCAGTGTGTGGTCACAGTGTGCAGAGCTGATATCAGGTACAGCTCTGCACACGCCAGCTTCACCTTCCCTCTTGGAGAGACTGGTCCTTCCTACCTGGCACGCCCAGTGGGTACTTAAGGTCCCCCCCCCCCCCCCCCCCCCCGCCTCAGGGACATTCACCCGCCTCCCGTGAACTTCCTGGCCTAGCCCTCCCCAGACCTGCTCAGAGGCCTCAAGCCAGGTGAGCTTACCCGAGGTGAAGCGGCGTTCCTTTTTGCAGTAGAAGTCTTGATAGGAGGACATGACTATGGGGACAATGGGAACCTGGGGAGAAGAGGCAAAGCCAGGGAAGTGAGTGCATCTGTCCTGGGAAGGACGGAAGGGGGTCTGGATGCTGATGAGCGGACAGTAGTGATCACCTGGGCCTGGACTGCAAGGTGGAAGGCGCCACGTTTGAAGGGCAGCATAGAACCGTTGTGGTTTCTTGTTCCTTCAGGAAAAACCCAGACTCGCACCTGAGGGAAAGAGGAGGGTCAGAGGCTGCCATGAGGACACAGCACTGATTAGCAGGGGTTTGCAGCCATTTGTTCCCTAACCCCCCAATCCCCATCGCAGGAGGACTCACATCCTGGGTGAGCAGGGTCTGGGCCACCTCAGACATGACACTGATGGCATCTCCCGTGCGTTTCCGGTCAATGAAGATGACTCCCGCCAACCAGCAGGCCAGCCCCGCAGAGCCAGCCCACAGTAGCTCCCGCTTGGCAATGGGCACACAGCGATCCGGCAGCACCTCCATCATCCCTTGGCAGGGGTGGGGATGGGGTATGGATGAGGGTATAAGCAGGATCAGAGCAGGTACCACACCCACCCAGGCCACCACCCACACAAACTGAAGAGGTGGATTGGAGGAGCCCTGAGAAATCAAACCTGACTACAGGCGTGTGCGCCTGCTGAGGGCAGACCCACCCCGGGAGAGACCTGAGCAGGGGGGACATTCGAGACGAGGGGAATTAAGGTCTCTAGGGAAGCAGGGTCAGAAGAAAAGGCTCAGCTAGAGGACGGGGCCCTGTGATGAGGCCTCACCGAGCAGGTCGAGGGAGCTCTGGTGGTTGGAGACCACAACGTAGGGCTGCGTGGGAGGGAAGTGCTGAGCCCCCCGCACCTCCACTCGGATCCCATACAGGTATTTGATGTGCAGCAGCATCAGACGCAAGATCCTGTGGGGTTATGGCAAGGGGGCCCGTGGGGTCCACTGATGCCCACCTCCGTGCCTCTGTGTGCCCGCCTGCCTACGACTTCCTGGGCGTCTCTGCAGTCCTTCCCCATCCTTGCCTCACCCATGGGTTCCCTCGGGACCCACCGATTCTCGCCCCCTGGCCCTTACTTCATGTTCTCGACATTGCGCCCTCGCACTGCGCACACAGGGATCGCGAGGATAGCCAGGAAGAGGATCCAGCCGTTGTAGAAGGCCATCTTGAAGAAGTACTTGGCACTGGGGCTGCAGAACCACAGGGTGGACAGCAGGAGGAGCAGCAGCAGCAGCAGCAGCGCCGTCCAGGCCCCGGGCCACAGCTCCATTCTGGTCACCTGCAGGTGAGAGGAGCCAGGTAAACCAGGAGGCAAAGCTGGGACATCTCCAGGAATGGGAGGAACCCAGCCTGAGATAGATAGCTGCCCGCTGCAGCTCAGGCTAAGTGATAAGGGAACAGCAAAGGCACAAGCTAACACTTGTGGCTGGACTTTTTTTGAGGCAAGTTTCATTTTAATCCAAGCTGACCTGGAGCTCCGTAGCCCAGGGTGGTCTCTAGCTCGCAGCGGTCCTCTGACAGGCATGAGGCAGCACGGCCTGCTCTGGACAGGCCATCTATGTCTGTACTGGCCACTCCCGATGGTGAGGGACTGGGAATATTAATTAAATGCACACCAGACTCCTCAGGATTCTGGGTGAAAAGCATGCATGTAAAACACCCCATTAATAACACCCGCTCTGTGCTGGACGCCAGGAAAGAGCACCACTAGTACTGAACCCTCCGGCTCTGATGGGCTCCGTCAAAAATACCAACAAAACGGACTTCACTGCTTCTTTTCACCTTTCCTACTATGGCCATCAGAAGCTTAGACCTAAGTGACTTCCCAGGGGAGGCCTTAACCTCTCTGGAGCAGATGGGGGTGGAGTGGGGGAACGGGGAGGAGTGGGAGGAGCGAATGGAGAGGGAACTGGGATTGGCATATAAAAAAAAATAAGTAAAATTTAAAAATTAAAAACAAAAGAGCGGCTCCATTCTATTTCAGGTAGACGGCGCTGATTTATGCAGTATGTTCAACCCTGCGTGTGGTCACGAGATTGTTTACAAAGTTCTGTCAGCATTACTGGTTCCACAGGAAAGAGCTCACCTGGGGCCACGCAGCTCCTCAGCAGTTCTCTGATAAGCCTAGACATCCTGTGCTCCCGAGCCCTGCTCGTCCTGTCACTGTACATACATGTACATGTACACACACACACACACACACACACAGCAGACATGGAGACAGTGACAGAATACTGTGGAACAAGGAAAAGGCTCATGTCAGAGATCCAGAAAATCCCAGGCATGCAAAGGCTAATATGTTCACACGCATACATAAATTTCTATCATACCTAGTAACAGAGAAAGGAATGCAAACACATGTCTAGAAAAATCTCTTCTCCCCCGTGGAGTCCTTTACGACCCTAACACGACAGACCAATGCCCTTCTGCAGACAGGCAAACCAACCTGATCATTCTCTCCCTCTAGCATGCTCATGGAGGAGGCAATGTGAGCAGGCAGGTCAGCGAGAGGGGGAGCGGGGCTGCAGCAGACACGGAACGGAGAGTATACAGAACCACCTGCTAGGATGGGGAGAGGCTCAGGCATGGGAGACACTTGCCTGCAGAACCCGCCTTCTGGGTGCTTCCTCTTTACTCCACTGCCCATTGCGGGCAGCATGGTCACAGCTGATAAAAAGGGTGTTGTGGACCTGTGTCTCCAGGCAGGTCAAAGGTTCTCTCGTCCTGAACCTGGAAGGGCCGACCCTCCGCTCCCAGCTGTATACCGCACCTCCTTAGTGCTGCCTTTCACAGACAGGCTTCTGCACCCTAAATCTGAGCACTCCTCTCTCCGAAAGGCCATTTTTGAGAAGCCGGCTTTGCTTCTATCTCTGACTCCATCTCCAGAATGATTTTCTTGCCTTCCTCAGGTTCACCACAGGTCCTTCATGAGCTAAGGCTTCGCCACACTGCTCCCTGTGCCTGGCAGGCCCTCCCTCCTCTGGCTCCACACAGCTCAGCGCCTGCTTTCATTACAGATTCCTGGCATATCCCTGACTATCCCCCCGACTGGTCGCGACACTCTTCCTGCAGTCCCTCCTGAATGCTGGGACTAAAGGTGTGGGCCACCACGCCTCACGTCAGAGGTTGTCAAGGTGTACAAATATAACTCCTGGGCCTTACCCAGACATAATGAGCCTGGGCTCCGGGCCAGCCTGTATTTTAACATGCCTTCCAGGTAAGTCTGCTGTTCACTGGGCTTGAGAACTAGTGGTAACACAAAGTGGGTAAGAGTTCACTGGCCGAGCAGTGGTGGCACACTCCTTTAATTCAGCACTCGGGAGGCAGAGGCAGGTGGGTCTCTCTAAGTTCGAGGTCAGCCTGGTCCACAGAGTGAGTTTCAAAACGGGCTCCAAAGCTACATAGAGAAATCTTGTCTTAAAAAAACCAAAAAGAAAAAAAGTTCACTGGCCTCTCCTGCTCACCTCCTCGGGCCGTGAGCAGGGACTGTGTCAGGACTGTCTCATGCCCGTGCCCAGACAGAAGCGGGCTCTGGGAGCGCTCAGTAAACCTTGGTGAAGTTTTCTAAGGCTGTAGACACTCCCATAAATGGATCAGTTAGTAAGGGAATATGGTTCTGTTTGTTTTCTTTCACTTTGCTTTTGCAGTGCTGGGCTGTGCACATGCTGGGCAGTGCTGGGACCCTGAGCTACGCCTGCAGGCCAGAGATGGGCGCTCTGATTGAGGAACATTAGGAAACATCGCCTCCCCCAAATACTGACAACAAGCCTTACAACCCCGTTTACACACGGCCACAGGGAAGCCAGCGTACAGACCATGAAGATGTCACTCTCTCAGCACACAGGGGCACGACAACGGTCCCTATGGACATGGGCACTGGGGGCTGACCACAGGACAGACTTGCACTAAGGGACGACACAGCCGGTGGAGGGACACATGTAAGGGCACAGGCCAGGAGCCAGCAAAGTAAAGCAAATGAATGGTCCCATGGGACCCTGGGTGTGGTGACGTGGAAGGCAGAAGACCAGGAATTCCAGGTCAGCCTGGCTCCCTGTCAAGTTCAAGGCCAGTGTGGGCTATGTCAAACAAACAAACAACTTAGGTTGGCATAGTGGTGTGTGCCTTTAATCCCAGCACTCAGGAGGCAGACACAGGTGGATCTCTGTGACTCTGAGGTCAGCCTAGGCTACACAGAGAGACCCTGTCCCAAAACGAAATAAATGGCAGGTGCAACCAGAAGTACATGTTATGGTTACGCCACACCGACAGGTCACAGCACAGGGCTTGCAGATTTGTGGTGAGAACCACATGAAGGCAAACAAGCCCTTTGATCACAGCAGGGCTAGCCACTGGGTCCCACACAGGAAGATCCTGCACACTCCAGGGCTGTGGATGAGCACCTGTGAAGCCAAACAAGCAAGCATGGGAAAATAAAAGGCCTGTAAGCGCCATGGAAACCCCCACCAGATGCGACACCAAGTCCTCGCATACACTTGGCACTGGAGCATGTCACAAACTTAACACAAGGCATGGGATGAGAAGGATGAGGGCCACTCCGATGGGTGTTTAAACGTCCTTCCCTACAGTGGCAGTCAGCTGAATACAGCAACGCAACCTGTCAAAGGCGCTCAGAGCCTCCCACAAGACGCTCGCGTGTTAGTACGGGTCTATTCCAACGTGGAAGGCCGCTGAGAAATAAGCGCTTCTGTGCCCAGAGAGTAACGGGTGCCTGACAGCATTCCTAGGAAGCAGTCCTGGCCACCCAAAAGTCAAGTGGGGCCAAGGCGCAGCAGAAGGCTGGGGAACCTGAAGGGAATCCCCTCTCCGCGATTCCCTTGTCCACACCCCCGTCCCAAATTTGGAGTTCCCATCTCCCCCCTCACCTGGCTCGGACCCGCTAGTCAAGCCCTCCACCTCGGAGCTTGTCCCCAGCCCTCGCCGCTCCCATTCTTCCGCTCAGGCCCCTCTCCCCAGCCACCCTGCCCCCAGACGGCCCTCCCAACCCCATCTCTCCCCAATCCCGGCCCCTTCCCGCGCCCTCCTCCCGCCTCCTCCCACCCCTTTCCCGCCCACACCTCAATGGGGCGGGGGGCCTGGGGGACGGGCCCCCTCCCCAGCCAGGCTGCGGCAGCGGTGGTGGCGGCTGGCTCTATCTCTGTCTCGGTGTCGGTGCCAAGGGGGCGACAGGATTTGGGGATGTTCTAGCCCCGGCCGATGGAGGGGTGGTGGGAGTGGGAAGCTGGGCCCATATCGGCAGGAATGGTGGGGGGCCGTACCCCCAACACCCTCCCCACTGCCGGCTCTCTGAGGGCCGGGGCTACTGCTGCCGCTATCTCCCCCACCCCTCCCAGCGCGTGCTGGCTTCCGGGGCTGGCCAGGAAGTAGGGTCGATGATGGGCAGCGGGCCTCGCCAATCACCTCTTCCGAGACCAGCATCTCCTCCCCACGCCGGCCAAACCTCTCGCTGGCCCCGCCCCGGGAGAGCTCCGCCGGGCTCGCGGCCGCTGCCAGCTCCAGAGCTCGGTCCAGCACTTCCAGCACCTGTTCCCCCGGGTCCCTGCTCTCCATGTCCTCTGCATCTCAAGCTTCGTTCACATGCTCTCTGACCGTTGCCTTTCTTTGAACGCAGCGCTATGCTCAGCCCCTGTAACTCCAGGTTTCCCAAACACCCCTTTTCTTGTCCCCATAAACACACGTTTATAAAGTACCTTCTAAATTCAAGCATTAAGTTCACCCTTTTCTGCCCAGAACTCTTCTTTCCCTGCCGAGCTCTCCAGCTCTCTGTCCTCTTGCTCTTTGTCCCGGGCCCCCATCTCCTTCCTCCACCCACCTTCGGCCTTTAAGGATAAAGGGCCCTCTCTCCCTTACAAGCTTGTTTGCCCAAGTCCTTTCAGCGTTCCTTCACTCACCCAGTCTGAGCCAACCGACACAATCTAGCTGCAGGCGTTGGTGGAGTGCACTTGAGACCCCGGGGCAGGAGCATCTCTGAGTTTGAGGCCAGCCTGAGCTACAACGGGACTTTGACAATGAAACTCTGCTTCCTAGGGGTAATAGAATGAGAAACTAAGGCAAGTAGCCTGCTGGTCAAGCCTGACGCCCTCTCTCAGAACCGGCTCATCACTCCTACCTCCATATTCGCCTTTTCAGTATCTAACCCTCTTCAGCACTCCGGAATCCTCGCTCCGCCGTACCCTCTACTGAGTCCCAGCTTCTCACCTTCCTTTATTCCTGAGTCACACGGACACTTTTTATCAGTGTTGGACAGTCCTGAGCCTGTCTCTGTCTCCCGCCCCTGGACACCTTTGCCTTGAATGAGTTTACACAGCTTGGTGAAGAGCCCTTGGTAGTGGGAGGACTGTTACCTAATTCTGCGCCTAGGGTCACACTGTGGGTAACTGAGTACTGGACCGGCCCAAGCTCCCAGAGGTCCAGCCAAAAAAAAGACCTGCAGGGCAAATTACAAGGAAGGGGCGGATCTACTCTATCCTGACGCGGGTCACCTTAGGGGTGGGTTGTACTCCTCGGGCGCCCGCTCACAAAGGGGTGGAACCAGACCTTTCCTGCTCTTAGGATTTAAGACGGAGCTGAGGTCCACCTTAGTCTGTTCTGTGTCACGTTACAACGGGGGCGGGTGGGCCTTGGGCTCGGTTCTGCTGAGATTCACCTAGAGAGGCTGAGTCGTCCAACCGAGAGAGTTGGGTTAACACCAGCGCCGCAGACCGATAACCGCACCATCCACACGTCGGGCTAACCCCACTTCTGCTCCCCGCTTCTCCAGGAGGGAGGGGCGGACCCAAGTTCTGCCCTCTACGTCACCCAAGGAGGCCGGAGCCATCTTGAACCCTGCGACCCTGGTACTTCGGCCCTCTTTTCCCGAGCTCAGCACCGGCTCTCCGGTCTCAGCCAATCAGCGGCGAAGCAAACCGCCCAATCAAGCCGAGAGAGTCCCCGGTCCAAAGGCCCGGATGAGGCCGAGCCGAGGCCTTTGAACCACGGGCCCCGCCAATAGCGGAGGGGTTGCCATAGCGACAGGACAGAGTTGGAGGGGTGGGACCGGAGTCGACTCAGCATCCGTCGGGTTGGCCCACGCCGCGTCCCCCCCCCCGCCCCCTATTGCGCATGCTCGCTTCCTGTAGCCACCCCGTGTCGCTCCAGCCAATCGTTTGACTTGGAACCGTACGCTCTAAAGTCCAATAGGAACCCGGACATTCTTCGAAAGCGGAAGCGAAGGAGAGAAGCGGCTCAGAGGGGGCTACTTCTGCCGGCCCGAGCCAGTCCTCAGGGTCTGTGGCTATGACTGGCAGCTGCACAGACGAATCAGAGCCTCCCTAGCTGAGCGCATTATTACCAATCCCTCGGCCCTGCACAGTGACTGACGCTCTCTCAGCCAATCAGCATCGTGCAAGGGTAGGCCACGCACACCTTTTCCCGCCCCCACCCTCTAGCTCCAGCCTGGCTTTTGACTCCAGTATGATTGGCAGGCGTCTCGACCAATAGTCATGAGAAAACCTTGAAGTCTGCCCAACGATCGTGGGCAGTAGGCGGTCCTGGTTTGTTGGGGTGTGTGTGTGCCGAGTGTGAGTGTATATGTGTGTGTGTCTGGGGGTACTGAGGGGTACGTGGGGGCGAAGCAGAACCGGCCATGGCAGCAGCGGAGGAAGAGGACGGGGGCCCCGAAGGGCCAAACCGCGAGCGGGGCGGGGCGGGCGCGACCTTCGAATGTAATATATGTCTGGAGACCGCTCGCGAAGCTGTGGTCAGCGTGTGCGGCCACCTGTATTGGTGAGAATCCGAATCGGGGGCATGGGATGAGGGGTGGGGTTCCTCTGAGATGAGGAGGCCGAGAGCGGGGCCGTGCAGTTAGCCCGATGACTCGAGGGCATGCCCCCCCCCCCCATCAAGGGAAGGCCCGAAGTGGGGACTGGTGTCTTTACTTTACTGGTGTGTGTGCTGTGGGGGAGTGTGGAATCGTTTCTGTGCAGATGAGAAGTCGGGAAAGGAGGGTCTAGGAGCTAGTGCGTGTGTGGCATGGTATAAGGAGGAGGTGGGATGGGGAATGGAAGACCCTGCACGTTCGTGCTGGTGAGGCTTGAGCCAAAGTACCCCGTTAGATCTACCCAGCTGTTGACATAAAAACAGATGAGAGAGACTGTGTTTAGGGGAGGTGCCACTCTCGGAGGAGGGCAAGATCTAGGGACTGTGGGTCCATACTGAGATAGGATGTGTGTGTGTGTGGGGGGTGTCAAACCCAAGGACAAAGGCCTTGTGGAAAGGCAAGATCTCTGGAGAGGTTTAAGGGTCATAGAGATAGGGACTTTACTGAGCTTAAAGTGAGAGGGAAAGGGAACCGTAGGGCTGTAACGGTGGGAATCTGGAGGAATGGGAGCAAGAATGGAATTGGGGCTGAAAGGAAACCTGTTGAATTGGGAAATCAAGTTAAGAGGCAGAAAATGGAGAGGTTGGGGGAGGGGGAGGGGTGGCAGGAGAGAGGGAGGGAGGAGTGTACCAAGTGTATTGAAGACGGAAAAACTTGAGGTACTGAAGATGAGAGAAGCTGGAAAAATTAAGTGAGCAAGTTTGCTGGAAGTTGCAGAAACTCTGGAAAGAAACATAACAATAAAGCAGACAGTACCTGGGAAGAGCGGTGCGGTGCGCTCCTGTCCGGTGCCGGTGGCTCTGCTGCAGTTTGACCTGTTTTCTTGTTTTCTCTTCCTTTTCCTCCATCCAGTTGGCCCTGTCTTCATCAGGTAATGGACTCAGGAGATGAACAGGGAAACGGAAAGGGCTGGGGACCTTGAAAACCCTCTTTGTGTTCGAACACACTTTGTGTTTTCTCTTCAGTGGCTGGAGACACGGCCAGACAGGCAAGAGTGCCCCGTGTGTAAGGCTGGCATCAGCAGGGAGAACGTTGTCCCTCTTTATGGGCGAGGGAGCCAGAAGCCCCAGGATCCCAGGTGAGAGACTCAGACACGGTGCTGATGGACGTTGAAGCTTCGCCCCAAGAAGGGGACAGACGTGCTGATCCCCTCTCTCTTTCCTCAGATTGAAAACTCCACCCCGCCCCCAGGGCCAGCGACCAGCTCCAGAGACCAGAGGGGTGAGTCTCCTTGTCCAGCTGTGTCCCTCCGGTGCCAAAGCCTGTGGTTTCCCTGATCTTCCCTGCCTCCCTAGGGCTTCCAGCCATTCGGTGACACCGGGGGCTTTCACTTCTCATTTGGTGTTGGTGCTTTTCCCTTTGGCTTTTTCACCACCGTGTTCAATGCCCACGAGCCTTTCCGAAGGGGTGCAGGTAAGAGCTGTCCCTTAGTTCCTGCCGGGCCCCCTCCTGGCCTGCAAGCATGCTGCTGATGCTTTCCTTTCTCCTACAGGTGTGGATCTGGGACAGGGTCACCCGGCCTCCAGCTGGCAAGATTCCCTCTTCCTGTTCCTTGCCATCTTCTTCTTTTTCTGGCTGCTCAGTATTTGAGCTGCGTCTCCACCCTGCCCACCTCTAGCTAGAGGAGAATCAGTATTGGGGTCCCTGCTGGCCATTCCTTGCTTTTGGACCACCCTCACTTCCATGACCTGTCTCTGTCGGCGCTGAGGAGGAGTGGCCCGCCCGCTGCGGATGGGAGTATCTGCTGCTCTGTGCTGCTGGCTCAGTAGCAGTCACCCCCACCCGGAGGGGGACGGACTAAAGACAGCCACCCAATTCCCCTTTGTTCCAATCCTTTGCTTCCCCCAGATTTCTTGATTTGATGTTTAAAGGTGGGCTCTCCCCCAATTCTCCACTTGTTGATTTAATTTAATTGTTCTCTCCCACCGTCTAATATGAGTTCTGACTCTTAAGTGTCTCCTCCCCACCCCTCACTACCTCCTTTATTACAGATTCAATTAAAAAAAAAGATGAAATAATCTGTTGGCAAATCTTCCCAATCCTTCCCTTCTTCCAGGATAGGCACCTCTTCCGCCTAGCTCAAACAGATGCTGGGCATGGTGGGAGGCATGGGGTGAGTCCCTCCCCTGCAGGGCTCCCAGGGATGCAGGGGTGAGGTCACTTCTCTCACAAACAGACAACAGGTAGGCAAGTGTGTCAAGTGTTTACTCAGCATGGGTCAGGTGGGCTCTGGTTGTAGAAGAAAGTGTATGAGGTGGAATGGGGCTCGTACGTGGGAGAGGGAGGGCGAGGGCGGCGAAGGAGCTGGTGGACAGTCTGCCTGGGCTCTCCTAAGGTCCCCCTGCCGCGTTCTCTGCTGTTTCGGTGTCCTCTGACTGATTCAGCTCCGCGCGTTCCTCCTCGTCCTCCTCGTTTTCTGGGACCTTCCTGAGAAGGAACGGTATCCTGGCCTTCCGGTGGCCCACTCTGACAGCTCCCCTGGCTGCCTGGAAGCCCGGGTGGAGCGCTTTTCACTCACCTCTCTTCTCTGGGTTGCCGTTTTCGCCACAGGATGACCCCAACGAGCAGGGTGGCCATTCCCAGGCCTCCCAGGATCCCCAGGACCAGGGCTAGCGTCCCCAGCCCAGCCCCACCCACAGAGCCTGTAGGGACATAGGGAAGATTGAGGGCACAGCTCCAGCACACGGCTCCTTCCTTGTTGACTCTGCCCCAGTCACATGCAGCAGTCACACGCTTCCCTCTGACTCTAGTCCAGTCTCTCACCTGCAGCCGGCCCCTCCTGGCCTGTTTCTGGAAGACAGAGTAGTCTGAGGGGGGACTGGAGCTCGGATGGGGCTGTCTGGGGGGAGGCCCAGTGACATCTCCCTTCAGTGAGTGGGCAGGGTGAACTTCTCTCTTGACAGATTGTTGTGGAGCAGAAAAGGCCTGGATGTTGGGTGCACTGAGGGGAGGGGTGGCATGGCTCTTGGGGACCGTGTGAGTAGGGCAGGGAGTTGGATCTAGGGAGGGGTTACCTGTGATACTGATGCTGACAGGGGGGCTCTCCTGAGGCTCGTGGCTGGGATGGGTGGCCACACAACTGTAGATCCCCTCATCCTCATGCCCTGCCTCAGAGAGGAGCAGCACAGGGTTGGAAGCAAGGGGCAGGGGTGTACCCTGGTGGGGAAGGAGGGAGATGGGTAAGAACCCCGGCCACATTCGCGACTCGTGCCTTCATTCCCACAGCCGCACATTGTGCCTTCAGCCCAGCTCTCTGGCTTCCCTCCTCCTGCCACGGTTTCCCAGCTCTCTGGCTTCCCTCCTCCTGCCACGGTTTCCCACCTCTCGGGCTGCCCTCCTCCTGCCACGGTTTCCCAGCTCTCTGGCTTCCCTCCTCCTGCCACGGTTTCCCACCTCTCGGGCTGCCCTCCTCCTGCCACGGTTTCCCACCTCTCAGGCTTCCCTCCTCCTGCCATGGTTTCCCAGCTCTCAGGCTTCCCTCCTCCTGCCACGGTTTCCCACCTCTCAGGCTTCCCTCCTCCTGCCACGGTTTCCCACCTCTCAGGCTTCCCTCCTCCTGCCATGGTTCCCACCTCTCAGGCTTCCCTCCTCCTGCCACGGTTTCCCACCTCTCGGGCTGCCCTCCTCCTGCCACGGTTTCCCACCTCTCAGGCTGCCCTCCGACTGCCACGGTTCCCACCTCTCGGGCTTCCCTCCGCCTGCCACGGTTTCCCACCTCTCAGGCTTCCCTCCTCCTGCCACGGTTTCCCACCTCTCGGGCTGCCCTCCTCCTGCCACGGTTCCCACCTCTCAGGCTTCCTAGGCTACTCACATCCTTTTTCCAGTGGATCTGAGGAGGGGGCTGAGCTGAGCTGACACAGGTCAGGGTCACAGTTCCACCGGGAGCGACTGTTCCACCTTCCGGTTCAACCAACAGCTGGATCCCCTCTGGAGGCACAAGCTCTGGGCGAGGATGGGCATGAGGCCATCAGCTTACCTGGAAGCAGGTCTGATGGCCCTGGGGTTGATCCCTGCCTCCCAGACAGCCAGACCAGGCCCTCCCTCCCTGCTCACCCCTGACATGGGTCTTGATGGGGGTTGCATTCAAGGGCCTGCGTCGGGGAAGGCCCAGGCTGAAGCTGCAAGAGAAGGTACGATGGGCGGTTCCTCCTGGGGCTGGGGTCACTGTCAGCTCTGACTGCAGCATGAAGAGCCCTGTCTCGGGGTGTCTCCTGGTCTCTTCCTTCACGATTGTTCCTGTAGTGGGCAGGACATGTAGGAGCATGTCGGGGAGAAGGCAGTCGGGTACAGGGCGTCCAGGCACTCACCTTTGCCATCAGGGATAAGGAGTTTCCCATCCAAGTGCCAGCTGAGGGTCCCTGCAGGGTAGCTTCCCTCTGACACACAGGTCCCTACCTGGACAAAGAATGGAGAGCCCGTCCTCTAACTCTATGGGAGACCATGCAGGCCCACAGATGCGTTCAAAGAACCCTTCCATTTTCTGTTTCTGTACCTTATTAGGGACACCAGCTGTGAGTTCAGAGGCAGGATCCACAATTTCTGGCTTCCCAGGAATCTCTGGAGGGAAAGTTCCAATCAGAAGCTGCCTCTTGAAGGTTCTCACACTCCAGGCATGGGAACCAGGGCCGTGGAGATCAGAGGTCCACATACGCCAGGGTCAAGGGCCAAGGGGGAAAAAGAAAGCGTTTTCTAAAATGCAGAGTGACTTAGCCAAGGCCATGGAACCCTTACGGTAGACTCGGACACGGTAGTTGGACTTGACCTCCTTTCCGTGCCTGTTTAATGCCCGGCACCGGAAAGTCCCCTCATCCACGATTCCAATAGCTGGAAGAAGGAGGGAACCGTTGGGGAGGATTCGAGCCACGCTGTCCCAGGGTCCTCCCTGGGGAGACAGGACCTTCCACGCTTCGGTCCGGCCTGTGTTCTACAAGAGGAGAGAAACCTAAGCCATCCAGGCGGTTTGGGGAAAGGCTGACCAGACAGGGAGGGGTGCCTGAGGTCAAGAGGCCAAGCGGGGTAGCCTTCTTACCAGTTTCCATTCTAGCTGCTGGGGCGGTTTCTTAGGGGCCCCCTTACAGCTCAGGACAAGTGGCTCTCCAATCCGGGCTGTGATGTTCTGACCACCAACTACGGCTCCTGGGTGGTAGGTATCGGGGTAGAAGGGCAGAAGGGGAGAGGTGGGGCCAGTGGGTAGGACAGGGTGGGTGGGGGGCTCTGGAAAGTGGTGCCCAGATTCTAGGAATTGTCTAGGGAGAAGGGAGGTCCTGGGGAGAAGGGAGCTGGACTCCTAAAAGGAGGGTCAGTGGGACTGGGAGTGACTCACCCCACAGAGCGAGGACCAGCACCCAGGCTCCAGCTGCTGTCCCTGCTGGCATCATGCTTCCTTCCCAGGCTCCTGGTGCTGTCTGCCCCTTTCCCTGCTGTGGCCACTGCCCTAGGTGGAGCTTGTACCCTCTACCCTCCCCCATCTCCCATCTTGTCCGGTCACGGAGAATGCCAGGAATTCATGCCTCTGGGACAAGAGCCCTCCAGGTACTAGATGCGGCGGTCTCACCCCGTCCTGGGGCACTGCCAGCGCCTGGGCACTGCCTCTCCTGGAACAGGGTTGTACCCCATCGAGGGTCTCATTTCCTCCAGCCCACCATGTTCCATCAGTCTGACACAGGGCTCACTAGCGCTGCATCTTGGCTGGGGCAGGTTGCTAGGCAACATGGTTCAGCCTGGTCTGTTGTCATCCTGGGATCTTAGTGAGGACAGGACAGAAACCTGTCGGGGCTTCATTCAGAATCACTCTTTTCGGGAGGGTTTCTAGTGTTGTTGTTTTGAAAAAAATTCTCAACTAAACCCAGGGAAAAAAGAAATCTCTTTATTTAAAACTGCATTTTTTTTCTCTGTGAGTCTACAAGTTTACAGGTGAGGAGAGAACCGCCCGGGCCCTGCCTCCCAACACCCTCCCGCCTGCCTGGGCCTTTGGTGGGAGGGATTCCCCACTGTGACAGTCCTGAAGATCCTGAGGATGTCTGAGGGGGTCAGAAGGGTTCAGGGCTGAGATGAGACCTTGTTTATGCCTTCGTTCATACCTGGCATTCTGCGGCCTCCCTCTTCTCCCCACCCCCTTGATTTTGGCATGACATTAAAAAAATGAACAGAAACACTTATTTCTGGGAAACCGGGGGAGAGAGACACATGTAAGCGCCTGGCCCGTGTTTAGTGAGTTTGGCAAGAACACCCTCCATTCATTCTCCACTCTGCAAAGGGTTTAACAAAAAATTTTTAAAGCCTTTTGACTTTTTCAAAATTACTGAGTTCAGTCCAGCCTTGCCCACAGGTTACTGCGAGAGGGAAGACAGGAGGCTAGAGGGGCATCCATGTCAAACACAGCAGAGATTTGCTGGCACAAGCTAGGAACACCTAAGTGACCAGGGTGAAGACACGGTGTCTTGCAAGATCCACTTCCCCCGTGGGAGGCCTGGAGCAAGTGGCCACCACCAACTGTTTGTTCTCTTTCTAGGCCCCTTTGGCTCTTCTCACATGGGTAAACAAAAATAAATCAGTATGTTTATTTAAAAAAAAAAAACACGCACACACACACACACCAAAATCCCTATTTCTTCCAACTATTAAAAACTAAGGATCACCACTACCAACAAAAACAATAAAAAAAATACAGACAGATCCCAGGTTTTCTAAAAAACAAAACCAACTCCAAAGCCCAGCCAACGATTCTCTAAAGTAGCAGAAGCTCCCTCCGAGGTAGATAACTGAGTCAGACACTCCTGTCCACCGAGCGAGTCTATTGGTTTAAGATGAGCTGCGAATGAGGTAATAAAGCCGTCTGGAGGGGCAGAAGGTGGGGGTGCACGGGGAGGTGTTGGCCCAGGGCCTCTGTCCAGGAGTCCCCATTTTTGGCATCTCTGGGTCGGGCAGGGCTGACGTCTCCAGATTCCAGAGTATTTAAGTGGGGTGGGGAAAAGAAAGCAGGGAACCCAGAGACAAACGGAATAGTCGCTGTAGACTGGGGAGATCTGAGAAACACATCTGTTTCTGTGTGAGAGGGGAAAAGACGGAAAAAAGGGGGACACCCCCTTTCCCTGCCATGTAGTCAGCACACCAGCACTGAATGTCCAGTTGGGGAGAGCACGACCCCATCTGCCCTTCTCTGTGTTGTGCTTCTGTTGGGGTTTGTCCTTTAGATGCCCAAGTCCTCTTCAAGAGTTGCCTGGTGGGAGCCCCCAGCCCTGTGACCTTGAGGGGCAAGGTCAGTTGGAGGTGTCAGAGTGAACACTTCCTGGGCCCTCTGTTGGGGATGTCACTGAGGATGGGGTCACAGCCTCCTGCCAGCCACCATTGGCCTGGAAAAGAGAATGAAAGTCAGAGAAGGGGAAAGAAATCCCGTGTGAGGATCACACTCCATCCTGGTGAGCGTGAAAGCTGGAGGCGCAGGGCCCTGTGATCCACTTACCCGCATTTCTCGAGGGCTGTATATCTGGCCTCCCCCGAGGTTATCCCCATAGCTCCCTGGCCCCATTGAGTGTCGGAGGGATTCCACCTGCAGGGTACAAAGAAAGACGTGACCCACGGACACAGGACACACAGAAGCCTTGTGTGCTTGGTCCCCAGACCCCACCTAAGCAGGAGATGACGCAATCACAGAGCTGCCCTGACTTCAGCACGCGCAGTGGCACATGTACCTGCCGCCCCAGCATGCACATCATCAAAGAGAAAAGAGCTGGGGCTCCTGACCTGAGAGGCAGGGTAGGAATCTCCGTTGAGCCCGGGCATCCCCAGAAACATGTCTCCAGATCCTGAGAGGTTGAAAGAGCCGCCAGAGCCTTGGGAGAGCAGAGAGACGGAATCAGAGAAAAGCACAGAGGATCATCTGACTGCAGACAGGAGGCGAACACAACCCTTAGCTCCCAGAAAGCTAACTCTGGGAATGCACATGGATTGCATACAAATTACCCACAGAACAGCAGTCCCACCCCCGGAACAGGCTATCTGGGAACCTTCCCTGGCTATCCACTGAAGACCCTCCCCTTGACATCAACACCCCTGGTCTCTTTCACCCCAAAACATCCTCTTTGCTGTCATCTTGCATAGACAGGAAGCAGGCAAAGCAGCCAGCTAGAGTGGCCGTGGGCTCCACCTGCAGAGGAAGGAGGCGTTGGGGAGCTGGTGCGGCTGTGGCCCCCCTGGGCGACGGACACGGCTGTCTTCACAGCATAGATATTGGCCTCCTCTTGGAACTTCCCAATATTTTTCTTGTAGCGAATTCGCTTGTTACCAAACCAGTTGGAAACCTGCAGGGTTGGGCAGAGGGGGTCAGGCAGAACCCCTTCTCCAGGACCCCCTGCTCAGGTGTCCCCCCCTCCCCAAAGCACCTGAGAGACAGTGATGCCGCACTTCTTGGCGAGCTCCTCTTTGGCCTCCTCACTAGGGTAAGGGTTACTCAGGTGGGAGTAGAAATACTCATTCAGGACCTCGGTGGCCTGTTTGCTGAAGTTCCGACGTTTGCGTCTGGCATCCAGGAAGCGAGAGCGCAGGATCATGACGGCCTCGCAGGTGCTCTGCTTCAGCTGCATCTGGATGGCGCTGAACTTGCGATGGATGATGCTCACCATCCGCTCCATCTCCTTGGGGGCCACAGGACGAGTGCGGCTCTGCTCCCGCAGCAGGTTCATGACGTGGGTTGTGAACTCATTGCAGGCCTATTGGGGCAGGTGGGCTGCTGAGGAGCTCTGTGGCTTGGGGAGACCTCCAGAGCCTCTCGCTCCCTGGGCCTCCTCTCCTCACCTGCTCGTACTTCTCCAACTCCGAGTGGTAGATGTGGCGGATCTGGGCAAGCTTGCTTCGATAGTCTGAGTGTTCGATGGAGTTGTCGGGGGACACGCCGCCTCCCGAGGCTGCGGCGGCTGCAGCTGCTGCTGCGGAGCCCCCCCCTTTCTCTGGTCCAGCCACACCTTCTGCCAGAAGCATGTTGTCCAGGCGCATCAGCTGCGGGTCCACCGGCTCCTCCTCTTGGGAGCTCCGAATGCTAAGGCCTAGCAGGCAGGCGAGTGGACTTAAGGCCCCAGGAAGCCCCCACCCAGCGTCCCAACCTCCCAGTGTCTGTTCAGGACTCAGTCCCTTCCCCACTCCCTGGGTCTCGCTTTCCTCAGGGTTTCAAGTTGTCAAACTCTGAGCCCTGGAGTGAGCACAGTCCAGTTCTCAGAGGTGAGGAAGGGGGACACCCACGTACCAGTTTTCTCCTTGATTTCACACAGGACACTAAACAGAGCAGGCTTCATTCGGTGACAGTTTAGGGCGTGTTTCCTTAGGAGGAATGGGAGAAGAAAGAGTTCAGGGGCCAGGAGAGAGGAGAGAGGTGCCAGGGAACGAGGAGGGGACGGTCGGAATGGAGGTGGAATGGAGTTGGAGGGGTAGTTCTTGAGAGATCAGCTGCCATGGCTCCGGGAAGCTGCTGGGCCAAAGGAAGCAGAAGACGCAGGCAAAGGGGTTAAGGTCACCATGGGCGGGCTGAGGCTAAGGCTAAGGAAGAAGGTTCAAGCAAAAAGATGGAGAAAGGATCTCGAGATGACAGGAAATTAAGGTGACTAGGTAGGTTTGGGAGTAAGGGAAACAGAGGCTGAGATGGGAGAAAGTCAGTGTGAGGTGGTAGGGGGCCTGGAGGGGGGTGCCCCCTACCTGACACTTCAGTACAGTGTGTGGGAAAGCCTGTGAGGGCTCTTGGAGGCCCCAACCACGGCGGAAGGGAGTGTGTGGAGATCCTGGATCCGAAGAGAATGGGGCAGGCTAGCTCAATAGTTAGGGAAGGCAGCGACGGCTGAGAACAGTTTCTAAGTCTGGGAGTAAGGAGATGGGCCAGCAGAGTGTAGGGGTCAGCAAAAGGTTAGGAGGGAGTGAGACCACCTGGGGCTCCCTCTGTGCGGGTTTTCGGGCCTAGGGGCAAAGCGAGCTTTGAGAGACCACCAGAACTAAGGAGAGAAAAGAGTTGCCAGATCCAGAGAGGGCCCTGGGGA
This sequence comes from Chionomys nivalis, assembly GCF_950005125.1. Taxonomy (NCBI): domain Eukaryota; kingdom Metazoa; phylum Chordata; class Mammalia; order Rodentia; family Cricetidae; genus Chionomys; species Chionomys nivalis. Next base: position 61,798,421 of record NC_080104.1, on the reverse strand, counting down.
AGGGGGGCTTGCAGAGGACTCAGAGCTGTGAGCAGGGTCCCGGGGTGGGGGCACTCACTTGGCCTGGGCTTCGTCCAGGCTCTGGTCGGTGATGGTCATTATCTGTTGCAGAATGTCCCCGATGTCTTGCTTCCCTCGGCCTCCCGGGACCCCCCCACTTCCCCCACCGGGGTCTCCGGCACCGGGAGGCTCGCCAGGGCCCCCGGGCTCCCCACCCACCAGCCCCAGGCTTCCCCGGCCCCCGCCCGGAGGGGGCGGCCCCAGCAGCCGCTCGTCCATAGCTGGGGGGGGCCCTGAGGCCCCCTCCCTATTCGCCCCTCCCCCCGCCGGTGACTTCCCCCCTCCAAACTCGCCGGGGCCGCTGCTCCCTCCGCCCCAACCCCGCCCGGCAACCCGCCTCCCAGCTCCCTCCGGGGGTTCACCCCGGCACTGAACGGGAGACCCGGGGTGCCGCCTGGGCACCCCCACAGGAGACCCCGGCCCCCGGCGGTGGAGAAAATGGAGCCGGAGAGAGAGAGACAGGAGGCCCAAGCGGGGGTGTGTGTGCGAGAGGAGGGAGGAGGGAGCAGGGGGAGCTAGGGAGGCGGCTGGGGGAGGGGAGCGGGAGGAAGAGGAGGGGAGGAGAGGAGGAACGGGGAGGAGCCGGGGGCGGGGAGACGCAGGCCGGGCGACGGCGGCGGGTGGAGGCGGGGAGCGGCCGGACGGCCCGGGAGACACCGGCCTGGCCCCGGGACTGGCCGGGCCGGCGTGGGGCTGGGGGTGTCGGCCACCTGGGTTCCGAGCCCACCGTCGGGGTGGTGCGGACTCCGGCCGCTGGAATGTTCTCCGACAGCTCGGTTCATATTTCTTGTTCTAATGACTCCCCTCCCTGTTCGACTTAATTAAAACCGGGAGACTGGGGGCTGGGGGAGATGATTAGGGAGGTCTCCAGCCGCTGCTTAATGAGCCAGTAACTAACCAGCCAGGGAGGGGAGTTGGCCTCTGGCCAGATCGCGGAGAGCGGCTGCCCCAGGCGTCACCTACCCACCTTGCACACCCACCCACCCCCAGATACCAGTCTTCAGTCCAGAGGGGAATTATATTTATTCATACAACCAAAACATCAGACAGACTCAGCAGCAGGGGGGTGGGCGGGGCTAAGGTTCGCTAAGGCCTCTGGGCCCCTCTGCCTTCGGACTTGGGGTGCTAGTGGCGGACAGTTGTCTTAATCTTTTTCTTTTTTTCTTACTAGGCAGAAAGGGGCAGGCCTCAGCCCTCACACCCTGTTTAGTAGTTTGATAGCTCAGGATAGCGCTGTGTCCACCCTACCTTGCTTATTTTCAAAGTCAGAGTACTTGCCCCAAGTCCAGTTCCCTGGGGAAGTGGGTGGTGAATACTGCCGGGTCTTCAGTCTCTGGTTTCTGGTACCCCTGCCACACAGGGTTGAAGATATGCCGGGTGGCCCAGCTTTGAGTCCCAGAGAGAAGGGCTGGTTGGGAGTTAGGTCTCAGCAGGTGTGTGGAGGGGGCCGGGATCTCTGCTCCTCCATTCGACCTCCACCCTGAACTCGCAGTAGCAACTCCAGGAGCTCCTGTCCCCCGGGGGGGAGGGGCGGCTCTGACCGCTGGGCTTCCATCCGCTGGCACTAGTGGAGGGAGAGGGCAGTGGTAGCCGGGTGGTGGGTTTGGGTAAGCGGGCTAGGGTTGGTGTGGGGCAGATAGGAAATCTCTGCCGGCGATGAGGGGAGTAGAGTCTGGTCAAGGGACGTAAGACATTACCTGGTGACTAAGGATGGTGCTGTAGAGCTGTTCTTTGTCCTCAAGAAGCCGGGGTGGGGTTGGGGCTAGGCTTGGGGGGACCTCAGGAGTGTGGAAGGTGGCCCTCTGTTCCTCTAGGCGGCGGGACTGGGCCTCAGCCACCAGGTCGAGAAGGAGCTCGGTCTGCAGGGAGAGCAGGGAGCCCGACCGGGGGCCCAGGGCTATGGGAGAGGAGGGAGGTGGGCTAAGACCCAGAGACGGTGGCAGAGTGGAGTAGCAAGGGGTGGGGACAGGTGAGCTGATAGACTGTGGGTTAGGGACTGGCGGGTGAGCAGGAACTCTGGGAAACGGAATGGGTTAGGATCTCCCAGGGTTGGTGGGGTACCTGTGTGGCGGGTTCCTGGAGGAGGAGGGGAGGGAGGAGCAGATCGCCAAGGCCGAGTGGTGGAGTTCACAGGGGGCCAGCCCTGATCATCTTTCGGGGGACCCTGATGCCAAGACATGTCCATACCAGTCAGGGGGAGGTGTGGGCAGAGGGCTAGGCCAGTGACCCATTTCCCGTGTTTCTGTTCCTGCCTCAGTGTGCCCAGGGTTTTCCAAGTCTCCTGTGTCCATCCGTCTCTAGGTCCTCACGGGGCCTTCTCCCTGTGTTGGCCCCCCCACCCCGGCACCCAGCTCACCTGCTCACCATCCTCTTCCTCCTGGGGTCTTTCAGCCTCCATCCCTGGTCTTGGGAAGAGATACTGATGGGGGAGGGGTGACTGGAATTTGGAAGGAGGACCGGAACCCTGGGTTCCTGAGGGGAATGGGGGCTGGAAGGGGTGGGGGGTAAGCTGGGGGCTGGATGCCTGGGTACTGAGTAGGAAGCTGGGTTCCTGGTCAGCCCCCCCCCATGGGCCCCGCCCATCTCTGTCAACTTCCTCCATTCTCTCTTCCCACCCAAACAGCTTGTTTGACCTCTCTTGCCCCAGGGGAGGACAGAGACCGGGAAGAAGTCCAGCTGCAGGAGTGGCGCTGGCTTCCCACAGGGACAGACTCTGGCCTTCTCATTTCCAGAGTCTCAGTAGCCCCTCTAACCTGCCACCCTGCTCCCTCCATCCCCACCTCCCCTGCAGCTCTTCTCTGTCAACACCGGAACTAGCTCTAACACAGGAAGTGGTTTCACTCTTTGGGATCCCCCTCCCCTAGACTAGGCTCCCCCTCCCCCAGGACTAGGCTCCTTCCCTCCCTAAGACTGATCCTGATGTAGGATTTGGCCCTTCTCACCTCCTCTCTCGACTTACTGGGTCAGGGAAAGGTGTGGTTCTAGAAGGAAGCGGAAGGTTTGGATCCAGGGTGCACTGCTCTCAAAAACGTACTTGGGTCCTAACAGTGGCCCTACACACAGGAAGTAGTCAGGGACTGGGAGTTGGTGATCACTGCCCTCCCCTCAGGCATCACAGAGGGGATCCGAGTGTGACCAGTTCACTGGCAGCTGAGCTGGTGGAGACAAAGGCTGGGCGAAGACTTGCCTGGGCTCCTGAGAGTGGAATACAGAACTTAATTTGGCTTTTGACCAGTTCTGGTTAGTCCCAAGAGGGAGCAGGATCAACACCTGGGGTCTTCAAATGGCCACCTGCCGTGTGAATTTAGAGCTGAGTGGCTTGGAGCCCTGCCTTCTTAGGTGAATGACATCTTCGGGCTTCAGTTTGTGAAAGGGTGAAGTGGCCTCAGAAGAATTAGGAAGTGTTAACTGTAATGGGCATGTGGCGGATGCTCTATAAATGGGGGCTGATGCTCTCCCAGAATGGCCTCCTGGCGGCTCATCACAGGCTTATCAGTATTGAGGTAAAGCCTTGAGGCTGCAAGGCAACTTCAAGATCCTCCTGTCCTGTCTCCCTTCATGGAGACCTTAGGCATCTCTGGCTGGAGCTAAATGCCCTTGGATGAGGGACAGTGTATATCACCTTGTATATTTGACTAGTAGAGACTCTCTTTTTTCAGATGATTCCCCCAAATGAACTGGGATCCCCAAGTTGTGTTTGCCCTTAATTTATGGTTGACCTCCGTAGAACCTAGGGTACTAAGTTTCCCAAACGCTATGCACAGTCCAATTCCTCGGACAAACAAAGTAACACTTTAAATCAGCTTTATTATCACGAGTTTGGGGTTCTTAGAGATAGCAGAGGCTAGAGAGCAAAGCCTCATCCCTGCACCATTTTCCTGGGGGGGGGGACAAAGGGAGGTCAAGGAGTCATCAGCTGGGGCGGCCACTGGTTACCGCTCATCATCCACACACCCGGCACATAGTAGGTGCTCAATAAATATTTGCCGGCTACTTGTGGGCAGTGGAGTGCATTAGCTCCCCTTGGGAAGCCATACACAAGACACTTTTTTTTTTTTTTGTAGTTTTTCAAGACAGGGTTTCTCTGTAGCTTTCAAGCCTGTCCTGGAACTAGCTCTTATAGATCCATCTGCCTCTGCCTCCCGAGTGCTGGGATTAAAGGCGTGCGCCACCAACCGCCCGGTCCACAAGACACATTTTACACCCAGTTTGCCCACAGTTTTTGGTTCCAGTTTAGGGATTCTCAAAGTCCACTTTGTTCTCCTGTAGCTGCTCTATTTTCCAGGGAAAGCTCGACGTGTGTTACTCGGAGATCCTAAATCCTCTTCCCGGGGCTGTGCATCTTTTATAGGGAGGACAAGCGAGCACAGCGCTTATTAAGTCTGGAGTCTTCCGGAATGCCCGTCATTCCCTTCCCTCCGTGCAGCTGCCTAGTTTTGACTCTCTCCACCCTGGTTTAAGGGCACCTCTTGGTGGACTGGCAGACCCCAGGCAACTTGAGGTGATCCGTGTTCCGGGGACGGGGTCAGGCTGGGAGGCGGGATCGGCGCACTGCGGGCGGAGCCGCAGGCTTCCAGGGCCACCCAGTCGCGAGGCCAGTCATCCTGTGCTGCCCTGGCCCCGCGTCGCCCACGGGAGCCCGCGGAAAACCGGCGGCCGCGCAAGGGCGGCTCTACGGAGCTTCCAGACCGGCTCCGGCAGCGCGCGTAAGCCGCGCCCCCGCGCCCGCGCGCCCCCAAGTCCACGGACCCAGCGCGAGCCCGCAGGCACGCTCCGCCCCCGCGCGGGCGCACTCCCTCCAACAGCGTCCGGCAGCGCGGCGCGGCCCCGCCCCCGGGCGCGGTGCGTGCGTGCGCTCGGGCCTCCGGCGGCCCCGCCCCCTGCAGCAGCGTCAGCAGGTCCCAGTGGCTTCGCTGCCGGGCCACATCGCCCGGGGCCAGCCCGGCCTGGTCCCGCAGCCCACGGGCCGCCCCGAGCTCCAGCAGCAGCTGCGCCACCTCCACGGCTCCTTCGCGCGCCGCCAGGAACAACGGCGTCTGCTCCTGCGGGGCGGGGACCGGAAAGCCCGGGGACGGGGCGGTCAGGGAGTCCCCGCCCAGCGGGTGCTGTCCCCTCCCGCCAGACGCTGGGCCCGCCCCCCGTGAGCTTGCGGGGTTCCCGTGCTTTCGGCTTGTTCTGCGGGGCGTCTGCGTCGGGGGCTCACCCTGTTGTCTTGGGCATCTTTATCAGCTCCAGCCTGGAGGAGGGCGCGGGCCGCTCGGGCATTGTTCACAGCCGCGGCCCAGTGCAGGGCCGTTTTTCCTAGGGCACCACATGGGAGCCGGTTACCCCGCAGGTGGGGGCCAGACTCCTGCGTTCCAGTTTCCCACGGGTTCTGGCCTTGGTGATGGGGCGGGGGGGGGGGGGACACGACACACAACTACTTGGGTTTCTCAGAGAGGCGGGAAGCGTTGCCTTGGCAACCGACAGTCGGCGGCAAGCGTTGCCCTGGTGACGTCAGCGGCGCGCGGGAGGGACAATGGGTATTGTTCTGAACTGGTGGGACCGGGGTATCCCCATCCCGTTCCCGCAGATACTTTTTCCATCCCGGTTTCACGGACTGAGGCAAGATGTGTAGTTGACGGCGAAGGGGAAACTCACTCGTACCTCTAGTCAACCCTGCTGCGCCTGTTAGCTGAACCTCCCCTCATTCCCGCTCTGCCCAACATTTCGGAGGCACACCAGCTCCAACCATACCCCTTTTATCTCTGGCTCCCACATCCGCTCGGGCTGCGATCAGTTCTTCAACCAGGTCCTCCACTGCCAACCTGGCAGCCAGCATCAGAGGTGTAGTCCCGTCCTCTGTGCGTGCATCCACGGCAGTCCGTCTGTTAGCCAATAGGAGCTGGGGAGACAGAAAGGGCCTGTGACCCCTGGGTTACCATGGACTTCTAGGCCAGGCCCCTCATGCTTTTGTTGTCTGTTTGGTTTTGAGACAAGGTCTCGCTATGCAGCCCAGGCTAGCCCGGGACTCAGATGTGCCTGCCTCTGCCTCCCCGGTGCTGGGATTAAATGGTAGGCCCTTCAACCCTCTCCAGTCGCTGTCAGCTCGTGGGTCTCAGTTTCCTCCCTGTCAGGCCCTAGAGAAGACCTCTCCGTTTTACTTGCAAGCTTACTACTACTTCGTGCAGGGACCCCAGTGAGCGCTGACCTGGCAGACTTCCCGAGCATCAGCAGCCACTGCAGTGTGAAGTGGGGTGCGCCCCGCCTGGTCAGGCTGGTTGGGATTGGCCCCAGCCTCAAGGAGGCGGCGGGCAGCGGTTGGTCGAGAGAATCGGGCAGCCAGGTGCAGGGGTGTCTCTCCAGTGCCCACAGTGTGAGCCTGGGGGCAGGCCCCTCTATCCAGCAGTGGTTTCCAGGGTTTAGGATTTCCCAGCCACGGCCCCTGGACAATCGTGGATTCCACTGGCTCACAGAAGACTGCGGGCATCAGGGGCGCCACCCCATCTGTGGGTGAGAACGAGTGCAAGGCCACATGAAAGAACACAAGAAGAATAACATGGCCGCCAGGAGAACTGAAGCCAGAAGACAAGCTCTGCCTCTTGTTTGGGTGGGGAGGGATTGGGAAGGGGGATTTAGATAGGGTCTCACTATGTAGCTATGACTGTCCTGGAACTCACTCTGTAGATCAGACTGGTCTTAAACTCACAGAGATCTGCCTGCCTCTGCCTCCCCAGTGCTGGGATTAAAGGCATTCGGCAGTGCATCTAGCTCTTGATTTAGCGGTTCAGCAGGAACAAGAGCAGGGTGTTCTCCAGGGCTCTCAGGCCTGGACCTGAGGCGCACTTGTGTAGAGGCCTGGCAGCTTGCTGAGAGTTTGAGTTTATTCCTGACATCTCCACATGGTGCTGTTCTGTCCCAGGTCCCGGCTCTGAGAGCCATTGTTCTAAAGACTCCAGTTTGGATACTAATGGGCTTTGCCTCTAAAAGGGTCACTAGAATTTTTGGGGGGTTCTAGGTTGGTTGTGTACCAGGTCCACACGTGTCCGTTTCACACTCTTGAGGAGGTGTCAGCATGGCTACCTGTGGGAGCTCTCCACAGCCGCTGTTCAGTGGCCAGAGCTGGCGCTTGGAGACCGAGGCTGTTTCTTCAGCCTTGGGGCAAGAGCAAGGGGTAGTGAAGGCCACAGAGTTGTCCTTGCACTGCCAGTGCACCTCCGTGCCCCTCCCACCCCAGCCCTGGCACCTCCGTGCCCCTCCCACCCCAGCCCTGGCACCTCCGTGCCCCTCCCACCCCAGCCTTGGCACCTCCGTGCCCCTCCCACCCCAGCCTTGGCACCTCCGTCCCCCTCCCACCCCAGCCTTGGCATCTCCGTGCCCCTCCCACCCCAGCCTTGGCACCTCCGTGCCCCTCCCACCCCAGCCTTGGCACCTCCGTGCCCCTCGCACCCCAGCCTTGGCACCTCCACGCCATTCCCACCCCAGCCTTTCATCCAGCCCACCTCCTCTCCCTCCTCAGGGCCTGAGCACATGGCTACTCCGTCCTCATCCACTTCTGCCTCTGGCTTCAGCGTCCTGGAGGGGGTGAGTAGGTAGGGGTTAGTTATATAGGCTAGGGCCATCAGCATCTCCAGCATCCGGAAACCCTCCAGGTCTGCAGCAGTATTTCTGAGCATTCCCCTCTCCAGTCTCACTTGAGACCAATGCTGTCCTCCCCTAGCGGGGGCCTCCGCCGGTGGGGTGCCTGCTGTGTCCGAGGCCTTTGAATGAAACCAGGGGGCAGCCACAGGGCCCCATGTTCTCGCCGTTGCCTCCGTCGCCGGATGAGCTGGAGGACAAGGAGAGCCCCAAGGGCCAGGAGAAGCACCCCAGCCACTGGTGAACACAAAACAGGCCAGGGAAGCTGCTCGGTAGGTGGCCCTGGTAGGAGACAGACAGTTACAAAGGGGGCGCACTCTCAGGGAGACAGGGCCAGTGGAGTAGCCTGCCTCAGTTTCCTCACCCGTCTTAGGTAAACGTGTTAACGGTAAAATGCTTAGAGAGCCGTATGATACGATATGTTAGGTATGCTAGCTACTGTTCTTTAATAAACCGGAGCCCTTGGTCGTAGAACTATGCCAGAGGTTAGTAAAAGTTCTTAAGGCAATAGAGAGACCACTGAATGCATGTCCCAGGGGTTTCAGAGGAGGTGTTAGGGAGACCAAGTTCCCCACACAATATTTTGGGTCTCACTTTTTGATCTCTACCAGAGATGGCATGCACAAAGGTCAAGGGGGGTGGTAGGGTCACCTACTGGTCCCTGCTTGAGGGTGAGCGGCCAGCAAGGGTCCAGGCAGCAGGGGCTCCAGGGCCCCCACTGCGGCCATTGCAGCAAGGAAGCGCAGCAGGAGCCCTGAGTCCCAGGGACAGCGTGATGCAGGGTGTTCCGGACCACAGCGGGACAAATCCACTCCCATCACCACCACAAACCTGGAGAAGAGGCACTTCAGGGACCCCCGTTTGTCCCCTGCTCCCCTTCTCCTACTCCATCTAAATAACATTTGGCCCTCGCCTCCATCTCTGCTTACCCGGCACCAAGGGGGTCTGGCTCCTTGCCTGGAGGCTGGGTGTGAGGGGCTTGTCTTTCCCATGAAGTGGAATCCCGAGTTCCGCTCAGCTCCTCCTTGGCCCGGGTCCCCGGATAGGGGAACACCATGTTCCTGCCATGGCTGTCCTTCCTCACCCAGAGCCCGACCCTCAGAGTCAGGGACAACACTCGGGCCAGGACCAGCAGCTGCTGCTCCAGGGCTGGGGGACTCAGCACCACCAGCAGGGCCAGGGAGGGCCCCCACTCTGAGTCTCCGGCTTCTGGCCTGCAGTCGCCCCCGTCCCAGCCGCATTCAGCGCTGTTGCATCCTTTCTCACAGTGGCCATTGTGGAAGTGATCTCGGCAGTATTGGTCGTAGGCTGGGCTGCAGGTAGAGGAGAGATGGACTCAGGGCTCTTCCCAGAGATTCACTGCCTCTCCGTTACCTCTGGCTCTCTAGTGGCTAAGGATGGTGGCCAAACACCATCTCCTGAGACCAACCTTTCATCCTGCCCCTCCCCCAGAAAGAGGGTCCAAGACCCTTTCTCTTGGGAGTGCTGGTTGCCAGGGGAGGTTTTCTGTGGCAGAAGGTCTGGGGAAGGGAAGCTGAGGCCTGAGACCTTAGAGCTCTCAGGGGTCCAGACAAAGGCTGTGCCCCCCACTGTCAGTCATTCCATCCCTGGGTTGGAACCCAGGGTTTTTCTTAGCAAGGACACTCCCTGGAGTCCAGTGTGGTCATCCTGTAGCTCGGGCATGTATGTCTCCCCACCGCCCGTACCCCACCCTGTTCCCAGGCTCCAGGCTCACGTGCAGGTTGGAGGGGTTTCACAGTCATAGCCATCAAACAGACACTCTTCAGAGTCACACTGTGGGTGGCACCGCCCATCCCGGAAAAGAAGCCAGCACTGGGAATGGGGGGGACAGCCCTTCCAGGGGTCAGGGACCCCCAGGGAGCAGTCCCCTCCATCCCAGCCTCCTCCTGGGCCGCTGCAGCCAGCATCACAAGCCCCATCACCACCTCGGCCCTCACACCCCTTCTCCCCTGGCCTTTGACACCGGGGCCCTGGAGAGTCAGGAGGGCAGGAGCACTGAAAGCCAGGATTGCCGGACCTGGGGGTCTCAGAGCAGCTACCATTGTGCAGGCAGGGTGAGGGGGGCCCACAACCTTGTGGAGCTGGGGGTGTCAGGCAGTCAGGGCCCCCAAAGCCACCGAGGCAGGCACAGAGGGGTGGGGAGCCTGGCTTAGGGGAGGGCAGACATAGGCCTCCGTGGTGGCAATGATGGGTGCCACAGGAAGGGGCTTTGTGGCTGCAGGTGGAGCCTTCAAAACCCTGTGGCAGAGAGGAGAGAATACAAAAGAACCTTGTATCAGTCTTCCTGAAGCAGGGCCTGGTGTAACCCTGCACAGAGGGCTCTAGACTGTCATATGCAAGAGGAGCCTCAGAGAGCATGAAGTCAATTTTTTTTGGTTTTTCGAGATAGGGTTACTCTGTGTAACAGTCCTAGCTGTCCTGGAACTAGCTCTTTTAGACCAAGCTGGCCTTGAACTCACAGAGATCTGCCTGCCTCTGCCCGAGTGCTGAGATTAAAGGCATGCAACACCACCGCCTGGCTGCATCAAGTCAATTGTAATGAATGTTGCAGCTACGCCCCTGCTAACTCCACACACGTAGGTGCAACATCCATGGTGGTGGGAATGGGTGAAGTGGGGCTGTGCAGCCATGCTCAGTTTCAGGGCCATGAAGACTAATCGGCTAGTGCAATTGACCACTTGCTGTGTCCCTGGAGAGGTCGCAAGCTCTCCTCTTCCTTCCCAGGGTAAACAGGAGGAAGGCATGAGCAGAGAAAGGGGTTTGGCTCCTGAGTGTTATGTTAGGATAATGAAGGAAGGTACAGCCTATTGTCACAAGGGAGGCTTCAGCCAGTTCCTGCCCTCACTCACGCCTGTCCCCACACACAGAGTTTAAAGAACTTGTCTAAAGCCATTCTAGGAAGGGTTGGTTTTGTTTCATTTTGTTCTTTTGAGATAGTCCTGTGTAGCCCAGACCAACCTCCACTGCATCATAGGCAAGGATGGCCTTGAACTCTTTTAACCTCTGAGTCCTCTCTCCAGCCCCGACCTTGAACTCTTGAGCCTCCTGCCTCACCTCCCAAGTGCAGGGAGGATAAATTGCACCACCGCTGCCCTCTGATATTGCCTTTCCCCTGTTTCTGAGAACCGCGGTGAACTTGGGCCCTCTCCAGTTATCCTATCTCTGGGGTTCCCCTACTCACTGCCCTAGGGTTCTGGCTCTGGCATTCTTACCTTAGAGAGAAACGGGGGTTGCAGCACTTACCTTGGGGCAGTGGCAGGTGAAGCCAGGGGGTGGTCCTGTTGTGACCTCACAGGACCCTCCATTGGAGCAGGGCTGGCTCTGGCAGGGGTCTGTCTCCACCTCACACCTCTGGCCTGTGGTGGGGGCAAGATTGGCGATCACACCTGGCTTCAGTCACTGCCTCTGTCTTGACTTACTCCTGACAGTCGGTTCAGCACACACTATGTGGGCAAGAGGATGCTGGGGCATCTTCTCTGGGGAGAGGTGTGGAGGCAGAGAGCGAGGGACTGTCTGGGTGTTCCCGGTCTTAGCTGTGCCCCGGAGACCCCAGGCCTCACCTGTGTGTCCAGGCAGACACTGGCAATAGAAGGCGTTGGCTAGAGAGTGGCAGACTGCAGTGCCCGTGGGGTGGCAGGGTTGGTCGAGACACTCGTCCACATCCCCCTCACAGCGCAGCCCCACAAATCCTGGAGGGCAGGTGCAGTGGAAGCCTCCAGGCCTGGGGGTGCAGGTTCCGTGGTTGTGGCAGGGCTGAGACTGGCAAGCGTCCTGTTCTTTGGAGCAGTTCTGTCCTTCGTAGCCGGGGGCACACTGGAGACACGGAGATGAGACACTGGATGAGCTGAGCTCGAGTAGTCCGATGGCCTCCCCGTCATCCCTCACAGCCTGCCTTAAACACGACATGCTACTCCTCAGTGACAGAGCTTAGCCCTCGGTCCCAAACAAGTGACACTGAGCACTGCCTCATTCTTTTCCCAGCCTCTCTCATTGATTTGTTAAGCATCCCCTGAATACCTGCTTGTGACATGCGTATGTGTGTGTACATGCATGTGTACACGCGTGTAGGTCAGAGGGCTTTTCAGTGTTGGTCCTCAGGCTTTTCCATCTTTTGTTTGAGACAGGGTCTCTCATTGGCTGGGAGCTTTGTCAGTCAGGTCAGGCTAGCTGGCCCACTAACTCCTCAGGATCTGCCTGTCTCTGCCTCCGTCTCACCGGGATTACAGTCATGTGTTGCTGAGCCCAGCTTTGTACTCGGGTTTTGGGGATCTGAACTCAGATCTTCAGGCTTTTGAGGAGAGTGCTTTCCTGGCTGAGCCACCTCCCCCGCCAGGTAGTGTCTTCTGTAGTACAGAAGAAGGGGAGGGTAGCGCTCATCCTGGTTCAGTGAGGTTTGGTCGACACAGAGATAGTGCTGATTGTGTAATCGGTATCACACGGTTCTCTTAGCAGCTCTAAAGAAACGTCACACTTAATCCTCACTCCCCAGATAACGAAACAGTTGGCCAAAAGGTGAAGATACTTTCGAAAGCCACACGGCCTTGTCAGGGGCGAGGATCAAAGCAAGACTGGCATTGCCCAGAGCCACACTGTGGTTTTTCCTTTGTGAGGGCAAAGTTACAAGTTCTGTGCCAGATGGCATGCCAGAAGGGAGGCTTCGGAGAGGAGTCAGAGAAAATGGACTCACAGAGACTCCAGAGGCTGTGGGAATGCGTGGAGGGGAATAGTGAGTGAGCTTCTCTTCATTTTTGAGACAGGGTCATCCCTAGCCCCACCCTGCTTCTCTTTGTCTGAAAATGTTTGTAAGGGTTAGATATGGCGATGCTAGGAGACATAACTAAGTGGGTAAAGTGTTTGCCTTGTGTGGTGGTTTGAATAAAAATGCTTCCCCCCCCCCCCCCCCCCCCCGCAAAGCCGATAGGGAGTGACCATGTCGGAACAGAAGTGGCTTTGCTGGAGGAAGTGTGTCACTAGGGAGTGGGCTTGGAGGTGTCAGAAACTCAGGCTAGGCCTAGTGGCTCCCTGTCTCTTCCTGCTGCCTGCTGATCATGATGTAAGACTCTCAGCTGTGAGACTGGTGGTGATGGAGCACGCCTTTAATCCCAGCACTCCAGAGGCAGGTGGATCTCTGTGAGTTCAAGGCCAGCCTGGTCTACAGTTCCAGGATAGCCTCCAAAGCTACAGAGAAACCCTGTCTCAAAAAACAAAAACAAAAACAAAAAAAAACTCCAAAAAAAGAGTTGTCTGGACCTGGTGGCTCTCACAGCATCTAGTCCCCCAAGAAAGTCCTTTTTCCAAGGTCGTGCCCTTTCCCTCAGAGGCTGAAGAAAGTTCCTGCCTGCTAAAACAGGCAGGGCAGGTGGTCACTCTCCTTACCTCTGACTAGAACTTGTGGCCCTTCAGTAGACTCTGGTGTCTGTTGTCTGGGTCAGTGCTAGCCTCTGGGTCAGTGCTCCCGCTATCCCTACTCCCAAGCCGGCCCCTCTCAAAGGCCCCCTTCTCAGTTCCCATTTACCCCCTCACTTCTTGCTTCCTGGGAGACAACCTCTGCAGCTTGGAACGAGGTGGTTAATTCGGTTTCTTTATTGCGCCCATTGTCATTCACGTAGAAACAGAAACCCTAACTAAGAATACACATGATCCCGAGTTTGATCCCCATAGCTATAAAGTAGGGTGCACACCTGCCATCCCAGCGCTGACTAGGTGGAGGCAGGAGAGTTAAAGGTCATCCAAAGCAACACAGTGAGTTCAAGGCCAGAAGTGGTGTGGGTGGATAGTAGGGGTGAGGAGCTGGAGAGGTGGCAGAGCAGTTAAGAACACAAAGGCAAATAACACAAACAAAAGTCATTTCTTTGCTGGGCACAGGGTCTCATGCCTTTAATCCCAGCACTCACGAGGCAGAGGCCAGCCTGGTTTACAGACTAGTAGCAGCCAGTTCTGGGCCAGCCAGGGCTACACAGTGAAACGCTGTCTCAAAAAAAAAAAAAAAAAAAAAAAAGCATCTGTGTTTAGAGGCAGGAGAGGTGGTTCAACGATTAGGAGCACTTGTTGCTCTTCCAGAGGCCTGGGTTCAGTTCCCAGCACCGGCATGGCGGCTCACAACTGTCAGCAGCTCCAGTTCCAGGGATCTGAATCTTCTGGCCTCCATAGGTGCTGGGCACGCATGTGGTGAACGCACATACATACAAAGCACTCACACGATTTAAAAACGTTGTGTTTCTGAGCACAGGATTTGGACTGGTTGCTCTTTAGTCCCAGTGTTTCCTCTCCTGGGTAGTGGCCTGGACCAATGAGGAGAAGCCCTCCTCCAACTCTGAGAAACACGGGACATTGTGTGTTGGGGGGAAGGGCCTCCAGGCCACCCTGCGGTGGAAGAGGCGAGGTGGGGGAAAGGCTGCTCTGGGCATAGCAGCAGCAGAGCATGGGGTTCAAAGGCAGGACCCCTGTGGGTGTGTGAGAAGCAGCCAGAGCGGTGAGCAGTGCATGGCCGTGTGTGTGTGTGTGTGTGTGTGTGTGTGTGTGTGTGTGTGTGGTGTGTGTGTGGTGGGGTGGGGGACAGGACACGGACACGGACATGACAAGGACGACGAGCCGGGACGGGAGCAGGTGTGGCCCGAGGACAGCGGGAAGATAGTCCTGTGGGACTTTGGAAGAAGCTGTCCGTGGAGGTGTAATGAGGGAGGGACAGGCCAGCTTCTGTTTTAGTAGATCCCCTTGGCGGTGGGATGAAGACTGAGCCAGCAGAAGAACAAATGCAGAGGCCAGGGTTGTAGGAGTTTGATGTAGATATCAAGGTAGAATTCTAAATAGATAGGTGATAGATAGGCAGACAGACAATAGATAGATGATAGATAGATAGATAGACAGATAGATAGATAGATGATAAATAGATGATAGATAGATGATAGATAGATAGACAGATAGATGAATGATAGATAGATAGATGATAGATAGATAGATAGATAGATAGATAGATAGATAGATAGATAGATAGAAGAAGGGAAAAGAGGTAGCGGGGAATGGCCTGACCTGGTGGGGGTTGGGTGCGTGGGTCGAAGAGGGGACTGGGTAAACTCGGTTCTCACCCACTCTACCGCGCTGTCGCGTTTTACCCCTCTAGACCTCTTACCTGGCAGATGTAGCCGTTGGGCTGAGCCACACAGGTGGCCCCGTGCTGGCACGGCTTGGACTCACAGGGGTTCACTCTGTCCTGGCACGACCTGCCCTGGAATCCAGGAGGACAGTGGCAGAAGTAGGAGGAGCCGCTGTCCATACAGACGCCTCCATTCTGGCACAGGTCAGAGACCTCCACGCCTGGGGAGACAGACAGCAGGGAGGGATCTAAGCTGGGTGGAAGTGGTGGGGCTGACGCAGAGAGGCCGGGAGGAGAGAAGTCGGCGCTGTTGGGTTGTGTTGGTTCATCCCAGGGCATTCTAGCCATGGTGGGACTGCGTGGCTCCGGGTAAGACTCGCTGCTAGTGGCTCTGTTAAACTGTGCCCCCCTCCCCCGGGCTGTTGGTAATGACTGTAGTACCCGTGTGAGGGTGTGCTGTGTGCTGAACTGTGGAATAAATCTCTCTAGCTTCTCTTGGTTGTTTTGGCTGTGACATAGCTCTGTGACTGCCCTGGGGGTTGGGACAGGGGAGCGCTCTGCTCCCCGGTTGGTCCAGGGGCTGGTACCTTGGCTCACCGCAGCTTTCTGGCAGGACACAGGGAGGTCACAGTGAGGTCCTGCCCATCCCTGGAGGCACAGGCACTGGAAGGAAGGGCCGCTCTGGAGGCATTGCGCAGTGTGTGGGCAGGGCTTTTGGGCACACCAGTCAACCAGAGTCTGGGGGTTGGAAGAGACTATGACAGGAAGGCCTGCGCTTCTGAGACCCAGAGAGGAGCCTCTGCCAGCTGTGGCTCCCTCAAGCCCTCTCATTTCTAAGAAGACTTGCTTGCAAATGGGCTGAGCCGATACCCTCTCCGGTACAGTCTCCAGCATCAGAAATCCGTCCAGCTTACCCCCAACACTCAGACTTTTTTTGGGTGTTGGGTGGGAGTGGGGGATAAGGTCTCATCTACTCCAAGATGGCCTCAAACTTGTCATGTAGCTGAGGCTGGTCTTTTTTTTTTGTTTTTGTTTTTTTTTTGGATTTTTTTAAAAATATTTATTTATTTATTTATTATGTACACAATATTCTGTTTGTGTGTATGTCTGCAGGCCAGAAGAGGGCACCAGACCTCATTACCGATGGTTGTGAGCCACCATGTGGTTGCTGGGAATTGAACTCAGGACCTTTGGAAGAGCAGGCAATGCTCTTAACCTCTGAGCCATCTCTCCAGCCCTTTTTTTGGATTTTTGAGACAGGGTTTCTCTGTAGTTTTTGGTTCCTGTCCTGGAAATAGCTCTTCTAGACCAGGCTGGCCTCGAACTCACAGAGATCCGCCTGCCTCTGCCTCCCAAGTGCTGGGATGACAGGTGTGCACCACCCTGCCTGGCTTTCCTGCCTTCACCTCACACCCAAGTGAGAAGCTAATCCCTAGGCTTTCGCACATCCCTTCGTGTGGACATCTGTCCCAGGTTCCCTGTTGCCCGCCCCTTAGTCCCCAAGACCCCACTAGCTGGCACTCTCCTGCCTCTCCCACTTCATACATCTGGCTGATTGCACCTCACCTGGCAGCTGCTTCCTGTATAGCCAGGGTTGCAGAGGCAGCGGGCACCCTGAGGTGTGTCTTGGCAGGTCGCCTTGTTCTTGCAGGGGCTGGAGGAGACAGAGATGGTGCGGTAGGAAGGTCTGGGAGATGGGGAGCGTGTAATGTAGGGTAACAAGTTGGGTTGTGGGGAAATGTAGGTCACCTCCTTGGAGGAGGGGCATCCAGAGGATGGGGAGCCGTGACAGCCTAGAGCTCAAGGAGAGGTGGAGAGGAAATGGGGGGCTGAGGGTTCCTCCGCTCCTCCTGGGGGCCTCACACCCACACCGTGCTCACCTGTCTGCACAGCTGGGCTTGATCTTCCCCTCACAGCGGAGCCCCTGGAAGCCCCTGGCACAGAGGCAGAGGAAAGTGGCAGGCTTGTTCACACAGGTACCCCCGTTGAGGCACGAGGCTGGAGAGAGGAGTCTGTGAGGGGTTGGGTTCCATGCCTGTAACCTGGCCCGTGACCTTGGTCACACAGCACAGAGGTGGTCTGCCGCTCACCAGTACAGCTTAGGGATGTCCAGTTAATTATTTAAAACCAGAGGGTCCTGGGGACTGAACTCCAGGCTTCAGGCTTGGTGGCTAGGGCTTGACCCTCTGAGCCAATTCTCAACTGGACATGTAACCAGGAGTGGACTCCCGATCCTCCACTCCCAGCCTCCACAGCTGGGGTTACAAGTGAACAGGCTTCATGGATGCTAGGCGTGCCCTCTACCGTCTGAACTGTATCCCCAGTCTCCAGTTAAAATATCTTTTTTTTTTTTTTGTTTTTTATTTGGTTTTCCGAGACAGGGTTTCTCTGTAACTTTGGAGCCTGTACTGTGCCATCACCACCACACACACACACACACACATGTATTATGTATTTTTGGGGGGCCCAGTTAAAATTTCAAAGCAATGTCACACACACACACACACACACACATGCACGCACGCACGCACGCACGCACGCACGCACGTGCGCGACCTGCCTGGTCCCTATACCTAGCTGTGGTTCAGAACCCAGGACAGAACTCACCAGACACACAGTGGTCGATAAGGGTTTGGCAGTGGGAGCCTGTGTGACTCCGAGGACAGGTGCAGAAATAGCCCTCAGGGCTGGTGTTGCAGGAGCCACCATTGAGACAGGGCCCTGAGTGACAAGCTGTCACCTCCTCATTACAGGACAGCCCTGAGGGAAGGAACAGGCAACTCTGAGACTCTTGCTTTCTGTTTTTCATCTCCTTTCTCACTGTGCCCTAAAATCCCCTGTCCCACCGACCTCTTCCTTCTACCCAGGAGTCACCTGTGGTGCCCCCCGTAGCCCACACTCACTTCTCCAAAGGGCCTAGCCACAGCGTTGGTTTGTGAGGCAACAGGCTGGAGTGTATACGGTATAGGGAGAGACTCACCTGTGTATCCCGTGGGGCAGGTACAGTTGTAGCCAGAGGGCTGGGGGTGGCAGGTTCCCCCATGGGCACAGGGGGTGGAGATGCAACCCCCAAGCTCTGTCTCGCATTCTGTCCCAGTCCAGCCCGCATCACACACACACGAGGATCTGATCATAAAGAAAAGGGAACGGTCCATCTCTTTCCCTCCTGCCTTGTTGACTGGACCCTAAGACCATCTCCTCTTTGGCTCCTACTCTTGTTTGCCTTCTGTTCCCGTTCTAAGGACCTAGTTTACCTATTGTTTCTATGTGTTTGGGAGTTTGTCTGCATGTAGGTCTGGGCACTACATGTGTGCCTGGTGCCTGTGGAGGCCAGAGAGGCCAGGAGAAGATGCTGGATTCTCTGAACTGGAGGTGTGATAGCTATGAGCCACCATATAGATTCTGGGGATCAAACCCCTGTCCTCTGCAGGAGTGGCCAGTGCTCATAACCACTGAGCCATTTCTACAAGCCCCACTCCTTTTTTTTTTTTTAAGCTTAAAACAAGAGGGGGGGCAGTGGTGGTGCACACCTTTAATCCCAGCACTTGGGAGACAGAGACAGGAGGATCTCTGTGAGTCTGAGGCCAGCCTGGTCTATAAGAGCTAGTTCCAGGACAGGCTCCAAAGCTACAGAGAAACCCTGTCTCAAAAAACAAACAAACAAACAAACAAAAAAGGGGAGGGACCTATCAAGTCCCTCATTCTCTCTCTCCTTCTTTTCCTTTCTTCTCCCTCAACCCTATCCTGTTCTTTCCAGGGTCTCCTGTGGCTCAGGTCAG